>NW_015505305.1:3341791-3380759 GCF_001515645.1 Sinocyclocheilus grahami | reverse complement strand
TTTTCACAGCGTGGAAACTACTGCCAAATGTGTCTCTGTGGGTGCTGCACACTGTAGAGAGAGGCTACAGAATCCAGTTTGGTTCTCCCCCGCCTCATTTCAACGGGATTACGCCCACGCTGGTGGGCCCCGAGCAGGCTCTGGTCATGGAACAAGAAGTAGTTACTCTTTTGAGGAAGGAGGACATCGAGGTGGTCCCTCCTCATGCGAGGCAGTCCGGGTTCTACAGCCGGTACTTCATAGTTCCGAAGAAGGATGGGGGGGTTGCGTCCCATTTTAGATCTACGTCATATGAACAGCTCAGTCATGCGACTGAAGTTCAGGATGCATACTCTCAAGCAAGTCATGTCTCAGATCAGGTCCGAGGACTGGTTTGTCACGATCGATCTAAAGGACGCATACTTCCATGTATCCATCCTTCCCACTCACAGGAAGTTCCTGAGGTTTGCTTTCGGGGGCAAAGCATACCAATATCGTGTTCTTCCTTTCGGCCTTGCACTCTCACCCCACACTTTCACGAAGTGTGTGGATGTAGCCCTGGCTCCGTTGAGACTCCAGGGCATCCGCATACTAAACTATATCGACGATTGGTTGATTTTAGCTCAGTCAGAGCGATGGTGGTTCGACATCGAGATGTCGTTCTAGCCCACATGAGAGAGCTGGGGTTGAGACTAAACGCCAAGAAGAGTGTGCTTTCTCCATTACAGAGGACCACTTATCTAGGCAGGGGGTTCTCCCCGAGGGGACATCCGCTTCGCATGTTCAAGGTCACGCGGCGATGCCTACGTGCCTTGGACATGTGGAGGAAACCTTAGTTCTTGGCTCAGGGCCCGCTGCTGGGAGCTCCTTGTCGCCGCGTAGTGCTTCATGCACTAAGACTCTTCCTCCCAGACCTAAGAGGTCACCATGTGCTGGTGCGCACCGACAACACAGCGGTGGTCTCTTACATCAACCACCAGGGAGGTCTGCGCTCACGCCGTTTGTACAAACTAGCGTACCAGATCCTTGTGTGGTCCCAGGGCAAACTTCTCTCGCTGAGAGCAGTTTACATTCCTGGGCATCTCAATTTGGGAGCAGACATCCTGTCGAGACAGGGTCCGACTCTTATGACATTGCACTGTCCCCTCTGGTTCTCTCGGAGTCATCCAGCTCCACTGGGGCTGGATGCCAGGGTACAGACATGGCCGAGGCTTTGTCTGTACGCCTTTCCCCCGATCGCTCTGCTCCCGGGAGTTCTGGAGAGAGTGCGCCGTGACAGTGGAGCCCCGTTCTGGCCGGGCCGAGTATGGTTCTCGGACCTGATTTCTCTCCTCGACGGCGCTCCGTGGGAGATTCCCGTCAGGAGAGATCTCCTCTCACAGGGCGGAGGGTATGATCTTCCACTCCCGCCCGGAGCTGTGGAATTTGTGGGTGTGGCCCCTGAGGGGGCACAACTCATAGCTTCCGGTCTCTCAACCGAGGTTGTTGAGACCATCCTCCAATCCAGAGCTCTCTCCACGAGGAAACTGTACTCCTTGAAGTGGAAACTTTTCATTTCTTGGTGTGGAGACCGCCAGCGGGGTATGTTCCTAAGGTCCCCTCCTCTACACCACGGCCTGTCATGCTCCAGGCCCTCAGTCCTCGTCCCTTAGGGGATCCAGACCAGTGCGAGCACTGGACGCATACGTCCACAGAGCTGCGGTGGATAGTGAATGCCATTTCTATTTCCTATGAGTCCTCTGATCTCCCTTCGCCGCTTGGGGTCCGGGCTCACTCTACTAGAAGTGTGGCGGCCTCTGAGGCCTTCCTAGCAGGTGTCTCCATGCAGGACATCTGCGACGCCGCGGGATGGTCCACGCCCCTGACCTTCGTCAGGTTCTATGACCTAGACATTTAAGCACTTAACTAAAATAAGTATTAAATAATTAAATAAATAACTAGAGAAGGCTGACTATAACCAGTTTGCTTCCATTTAGTAAGAAAAGCCTATACTCTTCACCTGAATTAGAAAAAAAAGCTCTTCTGGTCTTCAGTGATGCGAGGACAACGTTTGAGCATGTACACGCAATGTCTGAGCGAGAGCAGAGCCAATTCATGAAATAAAAAAAAACAATGTATCGTTAAAAGCACACGTCCAGTTTTGTCTGAGTGAAGGAAATCCGCTTGCGGATTCTTGTGGTGAGATTCTTGCTCACGCATTACATGGATCGCGTAACATGCGCTCTCGACATTTGTCATTAAGATTACGCTATAGAAACCGCTTAAAATGAAGACTAAAGAAGAGAAGAAAGCGGCCCTAGGCAGCTGCCTACACAGGATCTGCCACTGCCAGATGCAGTTAGAAATGTACTAAAAACAAGCCTATCGCAAGATATCTGGTAGGGGGGGCACCTGGGGTGGCCAGACAGATTTCAGTGGTGGCCGGTGCCCCTGGTCACGAGGCGATCACGTGAGGCGCTCCCTCTGGCATGATAATCTTAATAATATCTTCTAGTGTGTTATGCGCCATGATGTTAAAATTTTGTAGTGTGTGCATGTTTAAGATTTGAGAGAAGATAATCTGCAAAGATTCTCCTTATGTGTGTGCTGCAACCAGATTTCATAATCGGTTAGGATTTTAAAACTCCTGTAGTGTGAGCCCAGCTTAATGTAATTGGCCCTTTGCCTTAAGCTGGTTGATACGTGTTTAGTAGACCTGGCTGCTGTCATCCTCCTGTGATTATATAAAGAATTCATAACTAGCTCCACACATCCAGGTAGCATCTAACCAAATGAACTCTACCATTGTACTGGATGAGTTTTGAGATTACCATGAAAAATATGACAAACTCAGGGTGCTGTTCTTGAGGCTTCCCATCCTAAATTTAGGAAGTGTATACTCTGTTTACAGGAAGCTTGGCCCTGAGGTGGTCAACTTAGACACATTTGATGTATTGTATGTAACACCATCTTAATTCCAGGCTAGATAAATATTTAATGCCCTGGTTTTAGCAATAAGGGAGGATGTATTTACAACAGCCATGGAGCTATTAAATTATGCATGATTGCCACGGATAAACATCAGTTTTTGTTTCATGAATGGGCCATCATCTAATTTCATGGTCCAAAACTGCAGAAAATTTCAAGTAGCTTCAAGACAAATAACACTCATTTTAACCAAGCCAATTTAGCATTCAGAGAGCGACTGAAGCAGACTCTTAGAATGCAGATTGAACTAGAACAAGTTGTTAATTTGTAGTTATGGGCCCCTTTGAAAATTACCTTGCAAAAATTTGCCTTGTGAGTCCACTCTTAAAGCTTCTATTAGATGTCTGCACTCCCAACTGCTCTCTAGGCTGTCAGTTAATGAATCCTGTTGGTAAGGGTAACAGGATAATGGAAACTTTGAAAAAAGAAGAATCAATAAAAGGCACAAAGCAGGATATTGAATAATTGAATCGTTCAATCATGTTATGAAGGCCTCAATACAAAAGGCCGAATGGGTATTTGATTTCAAAGGGTCCATTATGCTGTTTTAGGAAGTGAGCACTGCTGATACCTCACCCATTCATACAACTAACAACCAAATACGCTTATAGAAAAGTAACCAAGTCTGACTAGACAGGTGGCATGTGAAATTTTAGTTTTGATTGTGTAGATATTTTAAAAGATACACTCTTAAAAATAAAGGATCTTTATTGGCATTGATGGTTCCATGAAGCACATTTAACATCCATGGAACATTTCAATTGCACAACAGATTATTTATAGTGGAAAAAGGTTCATTAAAATGTTCTTCACACTAAGAAAAAATGGTTCTTTTAGAAACTGTTTGCCGAAAGGGTTTGCTGAAAGCAACCCAAAAATGGTTCTTCTATAGCATCACTGTGAAAATACCCTTTGGAACCTTTATTTTTTAAGAGTGCATTCTATAATAATTGTTCAATGTGTGCATCAATTCTCAACCATTTCTCAGTTTGTCTCCTTGTGTTTTGGTTTAAGGAACCCAAGTTAGGCTCCACTTCTGCTGGGAATGAAACCAGCGAGGCGTAAGCTCACATAACTCCAAAATTCCCCTTCTGACTTTACAGTGACGTTGAGCCTCAGCTATTTGACCAGCCATTGTGTGTGGCTGCTTTCTGACAACATACTGAAAATATTTCTATCCCGTTCAGTTTCTTTTGCCCTTTCTTTCCAACTCTTTCCGCCTTGGGGGAGAGATTGAGTTGCCAATCTCATGGGTTTGGAACCTGAGAGGTGCCAATGTGGTGTAAAGCCAAGACCCAAAATCTGCAGTTCAGACTTCAAACAAGACTGCGCTATTGTGTCTACTCCTTTCCCCTTCTAACCAGGCAACACTCCCCTTTGTGTTCCCGTTGCACGGAAAGATGACACCAAATACTCCTCCTTTTCAAAGCCCAGCTGCATGCGACTGACATAAGAGGTAGTGTGAGAAAAGAGCTGATGAAGAGGACCTTATGGATATTGCACTGCATAAACTCCATACAGTGAGAAAGATACACAGGGTGTGAAGGTAGAGATGCTTGTTTGAGAAAGACAGGCGGCAAGACAAAGTGAGGAGAAAATTAGTTGTTAGGGAATTCTTCATTGATTTGTTTGTGACGTAAAATTTGAAAGTTCAGGTAGATAGAGAAAAAATATGATTCATGCATCTGACAATTTTTCGCCTCCATCAGCTGCACCGACAGATGAGGGTGAACGTTGGCTAGCTTCATTAGGACATGCAGATGGTTCAGAACTGTGCTTCGGCTGTCAGCGTTTAACACCTCACCCTGATGAGCACTGTCAGCCCGTCTGCTCGCTTGCAGGGTGCTGCTGGAATGTAGCGCTCTGGTGAAGAGTAATCTGTGAATGTTCTCCCCGTTCTGTTGCATCTGTCAGCATATCACTGCCTGCTCAGGGATTTCACCTCATGCAAATGAAGAACCTGTCCATGGCATGACTCAGAGTCTCCACTTAAACCCTCACACTCAAACACGCACAAATAAACCTCTATAGAAAGCCCTGACTCGCACACTTCAAACCACCCAGCATACACGCTTATGCAAAGTCAAGTGCCACTTGTATGATGCCATGCTTTGCTGGTTACAGTTAAACTCCTCATATGGCTGGTAAAATAATATGGTGTAAAGGATTTTACCATTTAAGATTTCCCCTAAGATTTCTTATTAATGATTCCAATGTTACTTTATGAGTGATGGATTAAGTAGTCATTTTGAGTTATTGTTATCGTCATTGTTTCTGTTCTGTTGTATGCAAATATAAACTCTTGTCATTTTATTGTTAATGGAGTAACAGTATTTAATGCTTTCTGTGTCGGGCGACACAATTTGGCCAGAGAAAATCTAACTGCTCTTAATTACAAAAAAAGGAATTCATTCATTCATTCATGGATTCATTTATTTGCAATTGCAGTTTGCAATTGTAGTATGATAAACAATGTGGCCAGAGAAAGTCATATTGATAGTAATTTGTTAAAAATATATTAATTTTTTAATTTTATATTTTTAAAATTATTTTTGTGCAGTTGAAGTTTGAACTGCTTTTAACTACTAGGTTTGGGCAATGTCTACCAATTTGGCATCGGACGATGTCTACAGTGAAACATTGTGATGCACGATGACATCGGGGGGCGGGGTTAGGGGTGTGCCCGAAGCATGAAACAAATAACGCATTATACGGAGCCACTAAAAGGTTAGCCGTTTGCTAGCGGTAGCCTGTTGCATTACAGTACATGAAAGTTCACTTACCACATACACAGAGTAAGGAGAAATGCCTGATAGGATGATGGCGAATGATCACTAATCATAAAGATGTCTGTCAGATGTCTGGGGGTAATCATAAAGATGTCTGTCAGCCTATCGGCCCAACCCTATTAACTACTCAACTATTTAACTAGATCTCCAAGCAAAATCTATCTATCTATCTATCTATCTATCTATCTATCTATCTATCTATCTATCTATCTATCTATCTATCTATCTATCTATCTATTTTGTTATTTTACCTAGTACATTAGTAATATATTTCTATCATAATTTCTGCACTTTCAAACATTAAACCCTTTGGCTTTTATTTTGGCAGAAACTGAAGGAAGACTTTTAAGTCTATGTTCAGTTCACAACAGATTTTAATGCTTCACTCAGAAGCACACAGCAAATCCAGACTTAATTAAATATTATTTGTATTGCAATTTTGGTTTTATTTTGATTATTTGTGCAGCTCTTCATCCAGGTTTATGCTTAACATGATTTACATGTTTCTGGATCAGCATCATTGGAGGACCAAGAACATTCCTGTTAACAGTCAAATTTTAAACGTCTAGGTTACGGTTAAGCATGGGGCTTGTTTGATAGGAATATTGTTCCAGGACCAATCACGAATGTTGATCCAGAAACATGCTCTTCTTGGCTGAATCTCGGCATGCTTTGGGTTTAGCATGTATTTATACAGATTTCCTCAAGTTAATGCATGAAACCCTAGCTAGCTCTCCATTGAAATGAATGGGATTGTGTCGCTTTGTCGCTTGTAGTGTGAACGGAGCTTAACGACTCCCGACTCCCACCACATTAACTAATAATGGCTTGATCAGATCATTAATGCAAACGGATTTACCAAATGGATGGGATTTAATTCATTTGCATAGGTTGCTGATTACTTCCAAGCAGGAAAAAGAATTCATCAGGAGAAATTCAGTGTTGGATCAGCACAATAACCCAGACCGAACGTCTCAATAAACACACCTCACTTGCTCTTTATCCCTTTCTCTTTTGGAACAAAACATCATAGATTATATGATTCTCCACCTTTCTTTGTGCTCTTTCATGCAGGATCTCCCAGTAGTCATATCATTTCCCATTTGGAGTCTGTATTGTTTTTCCTGTTGATTTGTTTCTACATCAAAATTCCATCTCTTTATCACAACTTACCCAGCACCCTCCTGTTTGGTTCAGTACCTGCTTCTTTATGTATACAAAACACTTGGAAATCCCCCTTCATAACTGCCGGGTTTCACAGTGATTTCTCAGCAGTGAGGTTAAAAGGTTTAATCATAAGCTAATCATGTTCACCTTCCAGTGTTTAAGTATTTAGTGCATCATACCTGGCGTTCTCAAGACATCACCTTTACATCACCTGCAGGTTTTTCCGTACCTTCATAGATGACATTTGATCAATGTTCTAGTCCACTGGAGTCTGTGAATAGCCCTACTGTGTGATATTTGAGTTTCTTTGTGTGTCTGGAAAGTGTAAGACATTATACCGATATGTATAAATCTAGTATATTTTGCATTGTGAAGCAGCTGAATTCTTTCTCCTGTGCAATAATGAGTTATGATTGGCAACTGGCAACAGACAAACACTGTATGTTAAAGAAGGAAACGACCCACTGTTGAGTTTGGGTGGGTGTAGGAGGAGTGGGTGAGAAAAGGGGCAAACCTGTCACATGTTGGCAACGTTTGGGGCCCATCCTAATCGGTGGTCTGCTCCCACATCCCCCAACACCCACTACCCCGCATGTTATTCAACTGAGCATGGAAACACAATGTTTATTTTAATTTTTTTTGCCGCTCAAAAATGTTTTAACATTTTCTCTCGAAGGTGTTTTGCAATAGAATAGAATACTGTGTGGGAACCCAATCTTTTTTCTGTGTTGGCCACCTGCACTGTAGGACAGCTAACGCATCTCTTTGTGTTTTATTTTCATTTATGGTTTATTTATTTATTTTTTAAGTATAGAAGACATTTGACACAATATAGTGGGGGAGAACTTAAAGTCTGAATGGGGAAGTGTTATATTTAGATTTATACATTTAGCAGGTGCTTTTATCTGTGACTTGCAATAGAGAAATATTAGCAATTTGCCATATAGCCTAACAATATTCATACTGTACAATGCCAGGTGTATAAGTGCCTTGTTTAATCTTAGAAAGCTTGCAGTATCGTATATTGATACACATTTCTAAGGCCTGTACATTATGCATTGTCACCTGTTTTTTTTTTGTGATATCTTTACTAATTTTAACTAAACTTAAGAATAAAGTCTTCCATTTCATAAAAAAAAGATTATCTAACTTATTTCAAACTCTCATGGCTCACATGAACACTACTGCTCAAGTTTAGTGCATACTTATACAAACCACTGGTTCATAGCTCTCTAACATGTAATATGTTAATGAACTGTGAAATATGTCAAAATTACCCTAGCATGTAAAACAGGCATGTTTTTTGCATATGTTGAGTAATTTCAGCAACATGATTGTTGATGTGTCAGCATGATGTGTTGTCTGTTTTTCATGAGTAAAAACATGTTCTCATTGAATACTTCTATACAACAGAATGCTAATTACTCACAGTCACGTTCCCTTAATGCTTTTGCCCCAACTTTTACAGCATGCTCAGCTGCATAGAACATACAGTAACTTGATTGTAAGATTGAACTGTTTATAATGTAGTGGTTTATATCAGACCTGAAATGTTGCATGTGTAACCCTTACATTTTTATGTGAACCATGGGCAATTGCTAAGCATAGCAACCCCTAATGTTTAATCGATTATCAAATTTAAAAGCACCGCCGTTCATTTTTAGAGATGGAATTAGTATAAGTGAGCCATAATGCATTTAGTTTATCATTCATAATCTTGTCTATTACCTATCGCCATTTTTTAAATATTAAAAATCTAAACTTTGGTTGATTATTTTCATTAAGTAATTTCACAGTTTAGAGGTAATCTCAGAAAAAACCTTTATGTGCAACATTGCACCAAAAAAAAAAAAAAATCCTTTTGAAATGTGACATCTGTTTATCAGCTATCTTAACTGTTTACTATCTCTACTGTTGCCAAATATTCTTGGTGTGACATAATCACCCCTATGCAACCTCATGTCTGACTTCTATCCTGTCATAAGAGAATTTTCTTTCTTTCTTTCTTTTTTTTTCATGAAGCATGAGAGTGGATAAATTAGCAGGCTTTAGATATGAAAAGGGTGTCAAGCCTGGGAAAATGAAGATCACTCAGTTCACACAAGAGAGGCTGTTTATGATAGGAGAATGCCAGAAAACACCACACAGCCTAAATGAGCAAGTGAATCAAGCCCTTCTGAGGGATCACAGATGACTTGCGTTTACTAGATGCTACATTGCACTTTTATCTGAAGAGATAAGAAATGATATACAGCAACTGGACCGAACTGAACGTCACTCCTAGAATTACGTAGATATAATGCGTCAATTCATATATCATTGTAATTTAGCTATCAGATTTATTGTTTGATTAAATCTATTATAGAACTGGGTACTTTTGCTTTACCGTTTATATTACAGTAAATGTATTTGTGTGGCTGTCAGCCTTATGTCATTATACATATAAAAGTGACACAACAAATGTAGTAATAATTCAGATAGGGATGTGTCTAAGATAATATTTAGCCTATTTTACAGTGGCTTTGAATGTGGCTCATCCAATCAGAATTTAGAGGTGGAGCTATATTATCTTTTGGTTTGATCAATTTCCAAATAAAAAGAGAAAATAATGAAACAACATCAAGCGTTTTAGTATTTTAAAGTATTTAAAGTAATTTGTATAGTATTTGGAAGTATTTTACAATATTATCCATTTCTGTTGCATTTCCAGCAAAAATAACTATATTACGTGTATATTATCATGATTATAAAACACTAAAGTTTTTCATCTCATTTAATTATTTTCTCTGTTTATATGGAACTTGAGCAAACTAGGGATGCACCGAATGTTCGGCAACCGAAATTATTCGGCCGAAAATAGCAAAAAAATCTCTTTCGGTGTTCGGCTGAATAAGCGAAAAGGCCGAATAATATGTACCGAACAATGACTAACGCGATCAAATAGAGGCACGAACTAATGCAGCAAACATGTCGGCAGCTTGAAAGTATTAAATCTATCAGAGAAAGACGCAATCATTACAAGCACGAAGCACCGACAGCGAGAGACTGTTTAGTGCTGCATCACATGTCTCCGATGAGAAGAAGAGGTGGCTGATGCTGGTGGTTAGGCTACTGAATGATGACTGAAATAGCGAAATGGCCTCAAACGATTAGTAAATAAACTGCAGTATGTTATATTTTCTAATGCACGCACAAATTGCATGTATTCTGAGAGCGCTGCACCAAGGTTCAAAGTCCAAAACACATTTTGGCTATTTAATTTATGCAATGGTGAAAAAAAATGTCAAAATAGGCCTACATGGGGGGAAAAAATTTAAAAACCGTGTTCGGTATTCGGCCTTTGGCCTTCGACCCAGTGTTTAATTTTGTTCGGTTTCGGCCAAGAATTTTCATTTCGGTGCATCCCTAGAGCTAACCAAAAGCTTAGATAGCTGATGCTCTTCTGATACTGTAATCATTGTATTATAGTTATTTTAGCTGGAAATGCAAAAATAAAAAAATGAATGATGCGCCTAACATAATATTTAGGCTCTTTTACAACAGCTTTGAATACGGCTCATCCAATCAGAATTTAGAGGCGGAGTTATCTTTTGGTTTCATCAGGTTTGAAATAAAAAGAAAACAGCAAAAATATGATCATATATTGCTTATATGGTTATGTAAGATCTTCAAAGTCTTATCTGATGTTTGCATAAACTTTCTGAGACATTTCTTTTATGATAATGTAAGATATTAAATTAAGTATAGTACTGTTCCATGTAAACAAGACACGGTCCACCAATTTTCCACCCAACCTGAGCTAAAAAAGACATGCAGTCTGTCTAATTAGTTACAATGGGGCTGTTTTTAGACAGTAATATGCAGTCATTAGCAGAACAGAGAGTAGGTGAGTTTCACCACTCGACACAGTTGGGTTGGACCAGCAGTGACTGCAGGGGCCCCTATGGTCCTATTCAGTGGTCGAGTCCTCAGGGTGCCACATCACACAGACAGAGAATTAAGGAATGCAGAATGGCTAGCTTACGTGTGTGTAGACCAGAGGCTTCACTTTGATGTGGAAGCCATGGGGCCTATGCTCTGAATCCCAGCGTACCTCACTCTTCATAAACCCCTGCTGGCCTTGAAGAGCACTGGGAAAAAAGAGGAAATATTTTGTCCTGGACAAGCAGTTTGAAATGGATAGAGGGAATTCACTTGTGTTTTGTCGCAATGGAACAGGTTTTCAGCAACATGTGGAAAGTGTCTATGCTGGAAGGAACTAGCAATCCATTATATCCCCCAACGAATGCAAAAAATAGATCTGTACTTACTGAAAATCAATAAAGGCAGCACTTTTACTGCTCATGGCAAATGTATTTATGAACAGATCTAAGCACCTAACCAGAATATATATGAAGTGAATAACAGATGTGCATGTGTTTGTTTTTAAGCAATAGATTAGTTCAGTCAAAATCTGAAATTTCTGTTATTATTGTTTACTTAACCCTGCTGTTCCAAACATGTATGACTTCTGTGGAACACAAATGTAGATTCTGAACATTTGTACGCCCTTTTTTCCCTGACAGTGAAAGTTTCAAAATGCATAAGTCTTGAGTGCAATATTCCAAATTATATTATAGTTTTCTTTTAGGAACAGACCAGAATTTAAATCATTATTCACAAAAAAAATTATTTGCCACTTTTCACTGGCACGTTCATAAGAGAAGTAGCAATATCCAGTTCATGAACTTTTGAGTCAAGTCTTTTCGATTAATTATTTGAAACAGTTTAACTTCATTCATTCTCAGTTTCAACTCATTGCATACAACTTTTCATTTGCATGTTCCATAAGAGAATTGGCAATATTCAATCCATGAACTAATTGTTCTTTTGAATTAATCTTTTCATCTTTAAATTATTTGAATCAGTTTACAACTTGAATCATTCTGTTTCAGCTCGTTTAGTCATCATTCATTGTAATATCATGCAAAAAGGAACCAGTTCAATTCTTTAAAAAATTCTTCTTTTGTGTTCTTTGTGTTTGTTGTTTACCTTTCTAACTTTCCATTGGCATGTTCATAAAAGAAGTACCAATATTCAGTTCAAGAACTAATTGTTTTTATGAGTCAGATCTTTTCAAATAATTATTTGAATCAGTTTAAAACTTGACTTATTCTAATTTTGAACTCATTCAGTCTGCATTTTTTATAATCGCATGCAGAGTGGAACCAGTAGTGTTCTACAGAAGAAAGTTGTACGGGTTTGAAATGACATGAGGGTGTGTAAATAATGACATAATTTTGTTTTAGGTGTACTCATCCTGAGCACATTACATTGCACTGTTATTGCAATGCATTTTCTTTGAAATTACCATAGTTGTCTACATTTTATATTTACAGTCATTACATTTATCAAGTGTATTTATTATTATATATCAGTATCAGGGATTTTTATACCTTACTCCATCTGCCTCTTTACTTGCATGCAGAGTGGAACCAGTAGTGTTCTACAGAAGAAAGTTGTACGGGTTTGAAATGACATGAGGGTGTGTAAATAATGACATAATTTTCTGTTTTAGGTGTACTCATCCTGAGCACATTACATTGCACTGTTATTGCAATGCATTTTCTTTGAAATTACCATAGTTGTCTACATTTTATATTTACAGTCATTACATTTATCAAGTGTATTTATTATTATATATCAGTATCAGGGATTTTTATACCTTACTCCATCTGCCTCTTTACTTTTTGTTCTGCCAAAAAATACATAAAGATAATCAATATTATCTTTTTGGTTGGAATAGATTTAACCAGATAAGATTTAAAAAGTGAATGATGAAACCTGTTCCAGGCACTGCATATGAAATAATTTGTTATAGAATGTCTGGTAGAGAGAGAATATGTAAATGAGAGAGAGGGAGAAAGATGCATGAAAGAGGGGGGGCATGAATAATGCTGTTAAATATAGCATGCCCAGAGCCTGGAAACATCATAGACTTGTCTCCTTCAGTGCGATGTCAGTTTAATGGAGAGCTTTACTTTTTTTCGGATGCATCAGATTACAAGGTCAAGGTGCAATCTTCCTCTCCGGCTCCACATTAGCGCTGTTTCTCAGACCTGATGGCTTTGACCCGCTGAGATCTGGAGGATGGCCACACACTGGCATCTGGGCTTTGGTCAGGGTCAGATGCCTGCCATTTCAGCGCTGACCGCCATGTCTAACAAGGAACTGAGCTGGCAGAGAGTTCCAGCAGCATCTTCTCTGTGCCTCCACTAGGTTTCGTGGTAACAGTCTGTTTCCTCCTTTTACTGCTAAGCTCTGTTATTTCAGCCACTCATGGCTTCTTGATCCTGTTATACTATTGAACACAAAATAACCACGGTCTGTTTCGGAAGGATGAGGTGCTCTTTGGGCGATTCGGTTCATAACCATAGTCTCATTTAATGATGAATATAAAGATGTGTGGGTCTGTTCACCATCAGCGGCAGATGGCAGGTTCATCCCTCTAGTTATGCAGGATTTGTTTTTCTAGTCTGATGATTTATTAAGTCGGTACTGTTATGATTGAAAAGTCTGACAAACATGGCTGATTCACATTCATGGGCCAGTTCCCCTGTGCGTGTTTAATATGCATTTAAATTAAAATGATTCCTGTTGTGTTTCCTGTGTGTTTGTGAGTGAGTGAAAAAGGCAAAATATTCTTTGTTCCTTCACTACTTTTGCAGTGACTACATTTACAGCCATAGCAATCAAAAGATAACTTTGTGATACATTTAATATGGGGAAAAGGGAAGGGGCCACAAAGAAAAAAGACACAGTGACCTTCATTAATTTGTTTTTCTTTCTCTATATTTCCCTATTTCTCTGTTGAGACAGTAAGTTGAGTTGGGACTTATTTATGTATTATTAATATTATATTATGTTATATCTATCAAAACTTTAGTATTTCTTTTAAGAAATTTAAATTTGTATTCAGTAAGGATGCAATAAATAGTTCAAAACTAACAATAAAGACATTTATATTTTCTATTTCAAATAAATGCTGTTCATTTGAACTTTCTATTTATCAAAGAATCACAGTTTCCTCAAAAATATTAAGCAGCAAATCAGCATATTAGAATAATTTCTGAAGAATCATGTGACATTGAAAACTGAAGTAATGGTTGCTGAAAATTCAGCTTTGCCCACGGGAATACATTACTTTTTAAAATATATTAAAATAGAAAACAGTTGTTTAAATTGTAATAATATTTCACAGTATTACTGTTTTTGCTGTATTTTGTATCAAAATATTTAGCCTTGGTAAGCATAAGAGATTTCTTTCAAAAAGAATGGTAGTGTATAGTGATATATATGTATTTTTGTCAACTTGTTGAATTTTTTAAAGATATTTTTGTCAAAACTAAAAGCCACAAAACTCCAATTAAGTGTCTGCTAGAGTTAATACTAAACTATTTTACAGTATAATCCACAAAAGTTATATTGGTTAATTATATAATTCTGTGTGATTCATGACTTGAATGCAAAGCACATATATGTAATTTCAGTTGTCATTCTGCTGTCCATGAAAACTTCCTGTAGGTGTCCCTCTTGTGATCTCCAGTTGTCCTGTGGTTTATGGCATTGCCAGTGTGACAGCCACAGACACTTGTGTCATTGAATGATGTATGAGCATCGGTGCTTAGCTGACTGAAGAGGCTCTATTTCAAAATTCATGAGATCAGATGTTTATTCTGATCACAGAAGTCATAGCAAAGTTCCTTAGCGACACGACAATTGGCAGAGGAACTCTTTCTGTGCATGCATGCTTTCTTAAAAGAGGTAATGCAACTCTATCTCTTCCTTCCTTAAGGTGAAAAGGATCAGCTGTTTCTGCATTAGCTCATCTTTTGGCCTCATGCTCAATCTGAGGATGTGATGACACCAGTGCACTTGACGCGGAACTTAGTCCTAAGCAACTGCCGCTTGCCTTACAAGGCTGTAAAAGCTGCCCGCTTGTAAACCAACGCTCCATTCATGCATTCTGCCAGACCTCTGTTTGGCCACGCTTTTCGTATTTGATCTCATTAACCGACTTTCATTTCCATTCTAAAATTGCAACATGCTACTCCAAACCTACTCCACCACAGGAAGTCTTGGAGTGTTCTGTTAGACCGTTGGCACCCACCGCTTTGTGCCTTTCCGAAGACATTAGGGGCAACTAAGGTGATTTGGTTTAGACAGAGTGCCAAGACACTATTGTGTCTGACCAACACTCCACGGGAAGGACAGAAATAGAAATGGAGGAAGAGGCGGGCTTAGAGCGAATACTGTATTTCACATGTTTGAGCCATTGGACATCGTTTGCGCATTTTCTGCTCTTTGATCGTATGATTACCAAGTTGGCATACAACAGCGATAATCGCATCTGTTTGTGTCTGCCAGTACCTGTGTATGTACTGTACAAGGCTGCTTTTGGAGGCCATTATAGGGATAGTTCACCCAAAAATTAAAATTAGCCCATTATTTACTCACCCTCAAGCCATCCTAGGCGTATTTGACTTTCTTCTTTCAGATGAATCCAATCGGAGTTATATAAAAAATTGTCTTTGATCTTCCAAGCTGTTTAATGGCAGTCAGCGGGTGTTGCAGTTCATCAGTCCAAAGAAGTGAAATAAAGCGCTCCCATCCATAATAAAAAGTATCTCACACGGCTCCGGGGGGTGAACAAAGGCCTCCTGTAGTGAATCAATGCGTTTTTATAAGAAAAATGACCATATTCAAAACTTAATAATCACTTTAATCTAGCTTGCGTCAAAAGTTGTACACAGAAGCAGCTCCGGACGGATGACGTAAGATGTCGGTGTTACGCATGCGCCGGTGAGTCAAAGGAAAACCAGTCTCCTCTTGGCTTATATCAAAATCCTCCGACATTCTTCTTTACAAATCCTCGTTTTGTACTTCTAATTTGTGACCATTGTTTTGTTTTGATCTCTCCCCTGCGCTTCTGCATTCGTCACTTCTGAGCGGCGCATGTGCAACGCCGACGTCCTATGTCGTCCGCCTGGAGCTGCTTCTGTGTACAATAGTGAGCGCAAGCTAGATTAAATTGATTACTACATTTTAAATATGGTTATTTTTCTTACAAAAACGCATCGATGTGAGGCACTTTTTATTATGGATGGATGTTTTTATTTCACTTCTTTTGGACTGACTGCCCTTAAACAGCTTGGAAGATCAAAGACAATTTTTAACATAACTCCCGACTGGATTCGTCTGAAAGAAGAAAGTCATATACACCTAGGATGCCTTGAGGGTGAGTAATTCATGGGCTAATTTTCATTTTTGGGTGAACTAACCCTTTAACAAAGGCCTTGGGCAAACAGACAAGAGACTGTTCAAACACTGGGCGGAAGCTCCCCTAATGAGGATGTTTACCAATGCGGGAGAAAAAACGAGAGCAAACAGGGATGTGGACACGTGGCCGTCAACACCTCCCAGCTTGGTCCTGTCACCTCCGCCGCTGATGGAGCAGCCAGGGCTCTCGTTTATGCCCTCATCACATCGGCAGCAGTCAGACATGCCCGCGATGACATCTCGTCCTGAGCAAGCCTCTCGGGTTTGACATCTCCACTGGCACTAATTCCTGTGGCTCTTATTAGGATGTATTGTACCGCTCCGGGTGTGTGTTCACGGTGTGTGTGTGTTCACTGCTGTGTGTGTGCACTTCGGATGGGTTAAATGCAGAGCACTAATTCCAAGTATGGGTCACCATACTTGGCCACATGTCACGTCACATCACACTTATTGTGAGCGCATTTTTGCTATTGTTATAGCCCTCTTTTACAGTAGTCATATCTGTCATCCCCTCTCTCTCCCTCCTTTCCTCTCCCTCTTCGTTGCTCTGTGCCAGGTGCTCTTATAGACTGCGAAGACAGACAGACAGAAGGCAAAAGAGAGAGAGGCGGATAAGATAGATAGATAAAGAGAGAGAGAGAGAGAGAAAGCTGTGGAAATGTCTTAAGAGATAGCAAGGAGCTTTTCTCCTGATAATAAGGTTGGCAGCCATTGTTAGTGGTGCAAACAAATGGCAAGCCCGGCTTTTGTGTCATGGTTAAATATACTTAACTCGCTACATGGCGTAAAGAAGAATAAAGCGTTAAAACCTCGGTGCAGCAAGGGAATACAGACAGTTGTTTCTCCTCCAGCTATCAGATCATTGCAGGTTGATCATTTTTGGAATGCTATTCATGATTTGCTCAGATCTGTACCTCCCTTGTGGGAGCAGATGGCATCAGGTTTGATTGTTTGGTCCAAACCCAAGTTTGATTCCACCTTTCTCTTCCCAGTGTGTCTTTACATTGTGTTTTTTGGCTGCAAATTGCATTATGTTGTACTAGGGATGTGCAAATATATAAAAATAGATTTTTGAACAAAAAAGTGGGGTTGGTAAGATTTTGTATTATTCATGAAAGAAGTCTCTCAGTGCTCACCAAGACTGCATTTATAATTTATTTATTTAATAAAAAAATACAGTAAAAACAGTAATATTGTGAAATATTATTACAGTTTAAAATATCTATTTTGATATATTTTCAAATGTAATTTCTTCCTGTGATGGCAAAGCTGAATTTTCAGCATCATTACTCCAGTCTTCAGTGTCAAATGATCCTTCAGAAATCATTCTAATATGCTGATTTGCTGCTCATGAAACATTTATCATTATTATCACTGTTGAAAACAGTTCTGCTGCTAAATATTTTTGTGAAAACCATGATTGTTTGATAAACAGAAAGTTTAAATGAACAGCATTTATTTGAAAAAGAAATCTTTTCTTACATTGTAAATGTATTTACTGCCTTTTGATCAATTTAATGCATTATTGCTGAGTAAAAGTATTAAATTCATTACAAATATCTTACTGACCCTTTTTTTAGTGGCTCTAGAAATAAAAATCATTGTTTATTTAACTTTTAAAGGGGTCATATGATGCGATTTCAAGTTTTCCTTTCTCTTTGGAGTGTTACAAGCTCTTGAGTCGGTCCTCAGATCTGATTGGCTGGGTGGCTTGTTGACTGTTTACAGGTAGCAGACAGGATGTCAGTCTCCATTAGTGTTGTGGATTTTTCACTGCCTCTTTCTGTAGGTTATGTCTTTGTGCCAATAAGTGGAGACAAGTGATTGTCTTTATGTCTTTATTAAATAATGTCTTGATTTTGACTGAGAGTTATTGAATTATTCATTCAACCAAAAAAAAAATTTGCAGGAAAATTAAAATTAACTTCTTATTTATTGTACTCTTATATAAAACAATATCACATTCTCAATTATGCTGTTGGTCTGCACGAGGTTGCAACAAACCTCTTAAGTTAAGAAAACCTTTAGTGATAATTCATTTATACTTTATACAACATTCTTACTCATGTGATATTGCTTAATTTTTCTCATGTTTTCGTCTCTTTGGTAAAACCCAAAACTCAAAAAATGGCACTTGGACAAATGACAATTAACCAGTAGCGAACCGTGACTTTTGAACCTTGGCCCTCTACCCCTACCCTTTGTCGGAACAGACTACCAGCCTAGCTTACAGACTCTAATTCTAAAAGTCATCTTTGACAATTCCACCTTTGAAACAAGAGGCTATTCCAGCCTTAATGCGGTCACATACCGGATGAGAAGCTCAGTACTGCGCCACACCATGTCTTTATTATTCAAACACATTGTTTTCTACCACCGGCCTCTGTGCTTTGACTACAAGACTGCATTTTCTCATTCTGTTTGCTCTGTTTTTTTTTTTAATCACCGAACTCCAAACTAATTGACACCACTTGCTCATTCTTGAAGTGAATGTTTGACTGTTTGGAGAGTAGATTAAAGGTTTTTGACTGCCATCTCGAACTAAACACGACTCGTTCGGTGTGTGATAAGTTGCCCTAGAGCAGGGGTGCCCAACGCTGTTCCTGGAGATCTACCTTCCTGCAGAGTTCAGCTCCAACCCTGATCTGTCTGTGCACAAAACCAACAAATGTAATGTTTAATGTAAGCCAACACATCATGAAACACTCACAGCAAAACAAATTAGCGACAGACACTTCATTACAAACAAGCAGTAACATTATTATTGGCACAGCGGCCCAGTAAATGTCCTCACTTTCGTTATTTGCGGCTTCCATCGTGAAGTGAATAATAGCTAGTTAGTTTATGAGCGTATACATTTTTTTACGATAGAGATCCCACAGGGTGCGGAAATTGTCATAAAATTATTGATAACAAGGCCCGCCCATTTAGAGGAAAGATGTGATTGGTCAGTTTTTCTGTCATTTAAAATAACGCTCTCATTGATTTACTATTACTTGGCCTGCTGTAATTTCACAGCTGAACCACCAATCACAGAGCCGCAGACGCTAGGCGGAAACATTCTAATATGGAGAAAATGGGCGGAGTTCATGTAACACATTTTCTGAATAGGCAGATTTGAAGAGTTTATTTCCACAGAAATTGTATTTATTTTATTTAGATGATGACTGTGAAATTATGAATTGCTTAAATAAAATAGGAAATTATGACTTTTTCTTAAAAAAAATATATAAAAAAATGGTAAATATTGTTTTTACAATAGAGAGGGCCTAGAGGGCCCTGACGGTTCCCCATTAAATTAACAAATGACAATTAATGGAATTTTACACAGTTAGCTGCTTTGTGTTGCATCAGCATATTTTAATTTGAAAAGCCTCAGAAAGCCGCTCACCATGTCTTTCTCTATCCCTGTATACCTGTCAAAGTCGTGGCCAATTTTATCTGATGTTCTTGGATTCAAATGCTCTGTGTCCCAGCATGTGCTGGAAATTCACACAGGCCGTGTTGCACTACTTTCTCTCTCTCTCTTTTCGACTGAAGTTCTCTTGCCCGTGAAGAACAGAATAATGTAATTCAAACAGTTGCGCGTATAGGGCGGCCCCCTCGCTGGGCCAACCCGGGCCCAAACAGCGCCTGCAGGATGATCACACACCGCTGTCCGCCACAATAAAACCACCGCTTTACTTATTGAGTAGGGAACAACATGCCGCATGGGGATCTGGAGATGAAGAATGAGAAAAGACACACACACACACACAATTTTAGCTGGATGGATGAATCGAAAGGAATTTAAAGATTCTGGTATGATTCCTATTAACGATTCTAGTTCCTTAACAGTTCCATGATTTTTATTCTATGTTTTTTAGGAAATATTTGAAAATAGTCAAATATTTTTAATATAATAATTAATAATAATAATTTTTTGTATTGCATATATTGCGCTCAACGATATGTTAGTTTAATCATTAATGGACCAGATATGTAATAAATAAGACACAGGCTTATTTAACTGTAAATTATATAAAAAATATTAAATGAAAAATATGGTAAAATATTTCATTTATTCATATTTATTACAAGTAACTACAGTGATTCAGGTCTCACAAACCTTAATTTTGAGTTGGACAACATGAAAGTAATAAGTTGTGGTTCAGTAAATCAGTCAGATTATTCAGTAACTGCTCCACCGGGTTAATAATAATGTTTGATTAACTAAAACTAACCGACATTCGGTATTCATCAAACTACACTGGTCAAGTGGTCAATTAACCACCCCATAATAATCATTTGTTTGCAAATCAAACTAGACTGGTCGACATATGTGATTCGCCAAACGAACCAGCTCATAGGAGACATTTCTTAGAGAAGCAGGTAATACTGGTTTAGTTATATGTGTTTGATTCACCAAAACAAACCAGCTCAAACTGGCTCATAAGAGTCATTTGTTAGTGAATCAGACTACACTGGTTGAGTGATTCGCTATTCACATGTGTTTGATTCGCTAAAATGAACCGACTCATTAGAGTCATTAATTTGGAAATCAGAGAACACCATGTTTCGCAATGTGGATTCAGTAGATTGAGTGAACAGCACTATTAGTGTTTTAGCTATTTTTATTAATAACTCTTGACAGTTGATTTTGGTATTTGTTTTTTAATAAGAAACCGGTTCTCGGTTCCCAAGCACAGTTTCAGCACATATTTTCCCCCTCACATTCCTCACAAACCCACTCAGAGGACTTCAAACAGGAGTGCATGGGTGGATACTGCTGGGGGTCTTATGATTAAACCCAGAAACACCAACTGAGACACTCTCCCACCTACGTGCACGTAAATGCAAACACACATTCACAAACACCTACTTGTTTACACAGGGGGCCAATACCTCTCGCGGCTTTGCCAACAGCCTGAAGATCGAGTGAAATCAATGGTATCATTTGATTGCATCAGCAATGTTTTGTCGCTTTCGTGACCTACGGCTGTGAATTCTCCTGGAAGATTATTTCGAAAGGGGCTGTCCCATATTCTGCTTGGGGAAAGAACCTAATTATTTCCTTATAAATGACCCTGTAAACAGGAGGGGGATGAACTCTGTAATTTCCTTGTGACAAATGCATATAAGTATTTATGTTTGAGTGTAGAAATTCAGCTATACAGATGCGTGAAAGACGCTTTAGTTAGTCTGCAGTGAGTTTGACTGGAGAAGGAAACGGCAGATGCGGTTGTGTGTAGGAGTGATGAGACAGTGGAAGCCCTGGCACAGAGACCCTGTCTTATACGCTCTTCTTCCTTTATTTCCCTATTTCCTCCCTCTCGTCCTCCTTGAGTGGGCTCACAGGGAACCGGGCTCAATGTTATGGATTTGAGCTGTCTTCTTTGTGCCTGCCCCCTCTTTCTCTCTATCATTCGATGTGTTTCTCTCTCTGGGCTGGACGGTGTCCCGGAGGAATTTGGCTACACAGATGTGGTGTTGAAGAGGAGGGATGTGCTTGTCTCAAATCCCCATGCGAAAACACATAATTTCCCTATGTATGGCAATTAGACATGTTACAGATTACAGACCTTCTATCAGACACTAAATGTGTGACAATGTTGTGTGCTTTAGATCTGTTGCTGCTTTGTTTGCCAGAATTAGGGTTGCAACTAATGATTAATTTGGTAACTGATAATCCAATGATTATCCAGTAATTTTACTTTAATACATACCTATGCATAAACAATAAATGTATTATGTATATATATTTAATTTTCAGTATTTTAATATTTTACTCTTGGCACACTGTATATATTTGTCACCACAGGAATAAATTACCTTTTAAAATATATTAAAATAGAAAATAGTTACTTTAAATTGTAATAATACTTCACAGTATTACTGTTTTTAATGTCGTTTTGATCAAATACAGCCTTGGTGAGCATAAAACAATAAAGATCGTCTTTTAAAAAGCATCTTTCAAAAACATTTACAAATTTCCTTTAATTAAATTATTTTCATTTAATTGAATTTAAAATCTGAATTTGACTTTATCACTACACATTTGAAGCTTCCATATTCCAATTCCAATTTATCAGTATAGTTTTGGCTAGTCAGCTAGCTGTACATTATCTTATAATATCAAGTTTATCTTGGGTAAACCTTTGGAACTTCCTGTTTGAATATTGTTGCTTAGAATATGGTGAATTAGGGTAATTATGGTAATGTTGGGTTACATGAGGCTGACCTTGGCTAACCTGATCAAAGTAAATTGCAGAAACCGAAAGTACAGCAGTGTCCCAGATTTTCATAATGCACTCTACTATGCAGTTATTTTTTTTGTGCAGTTATGTTCCCAAACTTTTGAGCCTAGTTGCTCCATTTACTGTCTCTGTTTTTTTTCCCATTACAGTGGAACAACGGAGATAGTGACTTCTAATTGACTATGTTTGTAATAATTTTAGCTCTTTGCTAGTTCCTAATATTCTGCTTTCTTTTCCTCTCTTTTTCTTTCAGGATGCCTTCGTGGAGTTGTACAGTCAGCAGAGAGACTCAGTGTTCCACCCATTTTCGTACCTAACTAAAGTACTTGGATTGGCAGTGCTCGGCTTAGCAGGAGTGACCATCGGAGCCTTTTTCGCTCAGAAGTGACGGCTCTACGGGTCTCTTCACCAAACTATCTCTCTTTCTCTGCCTGTCTCTCCTCTTCAGCTTATCAAAGCATCTTTCAGCGCCACACTGCCCTGCAAAGCCCAGCACCAGTGCCCTTCAAAGGCTGCCGCTGATCCGGCGCCCCTCCAGCCACAGGAGCTGCGGCACTCACGCTCTTTCACCCTCTCTGGAGTGAAGAAAACACGAAGAAAAAGAATACAGAATGATGACTCACAGGAACGCTCCCACACTTTAACTATAATGCTCGTCACTGCCATGTACAGTTGCACTCGCACAGAGATCGACACACAAAGCACATGCACACACAGACACTTGCTCGCATAATTCATATGGAGGCAAAAATACAAAAAAAAAACATTTTATCTTTAAAGTTTGTTTCTTATGTACGAAACAAGTACAAAGAGATTTTTAAACTTCAGGTTGTGCTTTTTGGACATTTTTATATCAGGTTTTTTTTGGCATTTTGTAGCATGAATCAAAAAAAAAAAAAAAAAGAGAGAGGAAAATAGGAACGTTTGCCGGCATGAATGTAAATGACTTCTCCACTATTTGCATGTGTGGAGAAAGAGACTCTTTTAGCTACTTTTTTATTGCATGATGGCATTTTGAACTCGACCACCTACCCCTTCTCTGTTGATTCGGGGTGTTTTTTGTTTTTGTTTATTTCTCTTTCACTCCATTGGATGGACCTCTTGAGATCTCCCGTCAAACCAACAGATGTTGAGCATTCCTCATTAAAAAGTTCCTCTTTGATTTACTCTGTGTTTTACTGTTTGGCGAGCACAAAGAATGTGCCGACAACCAAACCAAAGCAGCTATCATGATGTAATTGGGTCATGGAGTTGAATGACCCAGATCGCCCCTCTTGAATGTAAAGACTGGAAGTTTGACCTCTGAAAGGTTTCCCATTGTATATTGTTATACACATGCATTTTTTTTGTATATAAGTTTGTTTTGGTTTGATTTCTGCAAAATTTCGCAATTTCAAGGGTATTGTGTACGTATAATGTCCGTGTACATGTAGTGTGAGTGTGTGTATATCTGTAAATAGATTGTGTTGAGAGCTGGACTTGGCTGTGCTCTTGTGGAGAACGTGGGCAGCCCGCCACTTCTGTCCAGCCCAGCCAGGTGTGTGTGTGCGTCTGTAGATGAAACAGGCAGGTGGTAGCTGGGAACAGAAGTTCATTCAGGCTGGCATGATAGGCATGCAGGCCAGCGGGGCTTTGAAGAGACTTTGTACACAACGGACTATGTAATACACGGCCCAGGTGTATCACTTATCCCTCCTCACTGCTCCCAATGTTATCTTTCTGGCACGGTAGATTACAGACGCCTTGTGAGCTGTACATTTTTGGATGCCCCCACAACCAAAGAAATCCAATCTGTCTGCTGTAACTTCCACCCCAGAGAGGGTCTCATCTAGTGCTACCCCACAACTTCCACGTTATATTCCACTGGGAGAGTAGATTTCTCATTCAAAGGAAGATACTGAGACACTAGGTTGTCCTAATGTATTTTTTCCCCTCAGATGTTCATTAAAGTAGCTGATATAGATTTAGCGCTCTGCATCTCCCTGTCAGGGCAAAAGCCCACTGAGACCAAACAGACTATGGCTAAAAATATTTCAACATCTTCAGTGTTTAGTAAATTTTGTTTTGAATGTCTGTAATATTTGAGCCATATGCTGAAATCTTGCAAAAACAGAATAATTTATATAGACCACAAGGTTGTGCAAAAGTTGACATTGGAATTGGCACCCTTTCGGTTCACAAGTGTGAATTTGATTTGAATTAGCCACACCCCAGAGGAAACTGAATTGGAATTTGACTTGGAATGACAGGAAGGGGAATTTGCTAAATTGCTAAATTTAAATTAAAAAATAAATTCAAATTCAGAAATTAAATGTAAAAACGTATTCCATTAAACCAATTTCGCACAACCCTGATACAGTGTCTACAGACTTCAGTAAAGTGGATGGCATATGTAATGTGGTGTGAACGAAAAAGAGGCTGTGAAGGATGAAAGTAAATGGTTATATGTCTAATTAACTTAATTTTTTGTCCAATAAAAATTTGTGGAAAGACATATTTCAGTATTTTGTTGGCCAAACAGTCCTTGGAATACAAGAGTACAACATAAACAAACTACTCCTTTCCCTCACAGTCTCATTTTCATTCAAGTCAATACTCTTAACTAAGGATCCAAATCAGGATCGACTTTATCTAGTCTATCAACACAATACTCTCGAGTGTGTAGCGGTACAGATTAAACATTCGCTATCTTAATAGTGTACTATATTGCTGCACCCTTTACAAGGGTGGTGCAGGACTATATCAGAATATGTTAAAGCGAGTTTTAAAGACTCACACTGTAAGATAATTTTACTTTAGCTGCTAAAGATCTAGCAATGTAAGACGACAGGGTGTGGAGTTGAGCTTCTCCCTGTTGCTACACCATATGAAGCTGCTTGTGGATGAACCAGCATATAACTGCCACTGCTGGAGCGGAACTAGTCCATCCACTCCTTAAGTCTCACTTTCCCTCTGGTTAGGAGAAGCTGAGAAGTCTATTACAATCAGACTCTAGATGCACCTACTTGAGTCTAAGGGTGCTTTCACACCTGGCCCGTTGTTTCGGAACCTGGCGCGTTTCCCCCCTTAGCTCGGTTCGTTTGGGCATATGTGAACACGGCAATCGCACTTGGATCCGCGCCCAAAACAATCGGTCCGAGATCGCCTGAACGAGGGGGTCTCGGTTCGATTGAAAACGAACTCTGGAGCGGTTCGGTTGTAGTGAGAAAGCAATCCGATATAACGGACCAACGAACCAGGCTATATCACAATGTATAATGGGTAATTATGTAAGTTCCGTGAAAAGCATTAGCTTTGTTGTTTTGCTAATACCTCAAAATGAACCTGTGATTGTCTGTGGGTGAGCACGTCTTCGCCATTCAAAATCAAAGCGCACTTTTTCATTTTATAATACCGTCTTATTGCTCTTCTTCCTAGTAGGTGCATTTTAAAAATGTTTTCACGATAAATCCTGGACTCCTGCTCAAAATGATAAATTAATATAACGACAGCTACAAAAAAAAAAAAAAAACCAACAATAAGCCCGCGAAGCTGTTGTCGTTCCATCCTGACGAATGACAGCCGTGACAGCTAAGTGGAATCCCGGAAAATAACCCGTGGAACTTTGACCAATGAGACAACAGTTTACTCGCTCGTGACTTGTATTGACAAATTTGTTACGTTTAGAAACTTTGCCGCATGAAAGCGAACCGCACCAAGAATAAAAAGCAACATTGTAATAATTATAATCCCTTTTTCGGAACAAAGCAATCGATCTACATGTGTGAAAGCACCCTAAGAGGCCTTGTGTATTCGTTAAATAGCACCAATCTGTGATTTCTATTCATAAGCGATTTTCAAATTCGGTTTGCGTCAAATTCCTCTGCACCTTTTAAGACACAGTGCCTCTTCAACATCATGTGTAATCGAGCACTGATTGTTTAGCTGGGAAATTTTATTTGACATTTGACAAAAAAGAGACTAAGAAAGTGGAAGGTGAAGGATACAGGAAATGTATGCGCAATCTAGTGTATTAGTAGCATATTAGTAGTATGCGTGTATGAGTCACGAGTCAAGTTACTCATGTAGCGGTGTGTATACATAAAAAATCATTTGCATTGTGAGGGGACATTCACACAGTATGCGTTTTTGTGTTTACATTTACATTTAATCATTTAGCAGACCCCTTTATCCAAAGTGACTTACAAATGAGAGCAATAGAAGCAATCAGACCAACAAGAGAGCAACAGTATACAAGTGATGTGACAAGTCTCAGTTAGTCTAGCACAGTACACATAGCAAGGTTTTTTTTTATAAATTAGAAAAAACTAATAGAATAGAATAGGTAAGTGCAATGCAAAAATGCATTCTGTGTGAATGCCCTTAAAACCGTATCCTAACCATGATGGAGCAAATTCCCACTTCTTAAAGCTGCACATTAAAGCTAAAGTGTGACATTAACTAGACTGAATTTACTGTTTTTAAACAGGTTTCCCAAAGCCCCGCCTGGAGGCAAATCGATAGCCCAGCCCCCAAACACACCCCATTGGCTGAACCAGTGTTGCTGTTGTTGGGCAGATTGAGATATTCAAACAAACAGATCAATGTTTTGAAAACACCACAGAGCTGCAGTGTTTCACGTTTTAGGGAACTCAGCCTATGAATGTCTTAATAATAATTGTTTTCACATAAAAAAGTTTCAGCTTTAAACATGAAATAGGTTCTGATTGGATCTGTCATTACACAGAATTTGCCTTTTCTCTGTGGAGAGACAAATTAAATTATGCTGGAAAAGCCATGTCTGGTTAGGACACGGTGTGAGAGAGGGCAGGGAAAGTACAGTAGCTGAAACTGGGTTTAAGTCCAGTGTAAATATTACATTTGATTTTAAAATAATCTGTATCTTTTTTTTTATATAAATGATCTTTTATCTCTTTGCAGGAAAAAAAATCTAAATTCTGAATATAAAAACAGGGATCAGCTCTGATCAGCTAAACCACACACTTTCAGAGTTGCGTTGCTTGTACTTCTGCAAAAATGAAAAACTCCCTCTGTCAGTTCAATTCTTCACTCATTCATTTTCGTCATACAGATGGAAAGAGGATGGGCCTCACGTTCATCAGCTCACGTTCTGTTTGATAAATATGGAAGTGAGATTTAAACTGCAACACGAGGGGTTTTCCCTTCTTCCATCTGGATGGTGTTCCGGTGATCTGTTAAGAGTAAAATTGCAGATACTGTCTCCATGGTTGCACTGGTTTGGTGTTTTATCATGTTTTTTACATTTTGCATGAGTGCATTCTTTCATCTCCAGCTATACAACTTCATTTCGCTCGAGTTTCGGTGCGATTTTCATATTGTGTTCAATATAAATGACTCATTTTCATGTCTATTCTGAAATAAACCCCCACACCCCATCACATCAAATGGAAAAGATTATCAAAATGTTGTTTTTTTTTCCTTCGGCAGCTACTATAATGCATTCATTTTACAATACCACTTTCCTTTGAGGAAAAAGAAATCGATTTTCTGCTCCGATTTCTTTGCTTTCTTTCTTTTTAATGACTTTGCTGCCATACCTTCTCTCATATATCACATAACTATTAAAATGTAGCAAAATATCCGGAGGATTTTAATATAGAGACAGGAGTTTATATTTGATTTCCAAATTCTCATTTTTCCACCATTATCCTGTTTGTCTTTCTATGTTGTACATTCTGTCTTGTAAGCCCTCGGCATGTAGCATTCAGAAGAAATTGTTCATGATTTTTATTTCTTGCTTTTTTTGTTTGTTTAATTTATCCTCATAGTACTTGTGAGTTTTAAATGTGTCAATATCATTTTGTATACGCATCCATGTCATAAGCTAACAGTTATGTGTCTTAATTAA
This sequence comes from Sinocyclocheilus grahami, assembly GCF_001515645.1. NCBI lineage: Eukaryota > Metazoa > Chordata > Actinopteri > Cypriniformes > Cyprinidae > Sinocyclocheilus > Sinocyclocheilus grahami. The sequence goes on along the minus strand of NW_015505305.1, from coordinate 3,352,434 downwards.
ATAAACCTTGCCTTATCATCTGAGAAGAGTTGTCATGGTTTGCGTCACTGAGTTGGAAACTCCAATATGCTGCTACGGATTCTGTTACGTTCTGTTGTACTCCAAATTGAAGGCAGCTAGGGAATCATTTTAACAGGCCAGCTGTATATCCGGAGCATTTAAAACAAGAATAGGAGAAGGTTGGCAACGGTGTCTCGCAGGAGACGAGGATTTAACCAATCAACATGGGCCATGTGTGCATCCTTCTGTTTAACCTGGGGGTCTTTCTTGAGACACTGTTGTTTTACATCTGCTCAGCATAAAGGAATATGCATGTACTGTTTACAACAGTCATTTGAAAATTGCACCATCCCTTGCAGAAACATATTGTGATGGTATCAGGTGGTAATTCGGGCACAAATGGAATCTGCAGAATGTTTGGCATTATCTGCACTGATTTTGGGGGTAATCTGTGGACTTGTGTGTTTTAGCATGGTAAAATATGTTAAGCCATGTAGTGTTACTGATGGCTGAGAAGCCATCGAGTGGTTATGAACGAACGAATGAAACGCATTTGTCTGTGTTTCACTCCGTCTCGAATCGCGCTCGGCGAAAGAGCTTGAGAAACAGTGTCTCTTCCGCGGCTCGGTACGCTTTCAATTCATTTTTTAGACTCGAGCAAGACTGCACGACATTCACATTACATGATTTGACGGATTTTTACGTAGAAAGGGCGACAGCGCACCGCATTAAAAGAAATGATCATTCATGTTTTCATAACCGCTGGCCAAATTCAAAAACGAAACAAAAATGTTTTCATCTTTGAGAGAAAGGGGGGTCCCCTGGTGTTTCGGGGGCTCTATGCAGCTTGCGTATTTTGCATATAGGGAGGACCGGCTCTGCTTATAAGTCGGATCTTTTAACCGAATTAAAGTCCCCATGAAATCAAAATTAAAGTTTTTTGGGTGTTAGTATCAATATGTTAAGTCTTAAGGTTATCTATAAGACAGTGTGCTCCAAAACAGTGACAAAATTCGCATTTAGAAGATATAAGCATTCAAAGCTTGCAGTTCGTCACTTTTTTCGATTTTTTTGACGTCAAATCGTACTTCAGCTTCTCATCAAACTTTCTGTCCAATCAAATGCTCTCTAGAATCCGAAGCGCCCGCCCCCTACACTATAAAATAGACGCTGAAGCTGCGGCTGAAATCGGTCATTTGTCCACAGAATTATATATATATAGGGGACAGGGAACGATTCAAATAGTGTAAATATGCTTTCCATTGAGGAAACAAAGAAGTCTGGTTTCGTGCTGTGTCACGCTAACCACCTCAGACACCTAGATCCACCAGAGACACGATAGCATGGAGCGGAGTCGGCGAGTCGGTGCAGACCACAAAATGTATCGGAGCTATTTGAATTCTACACAGAATGCTATATTTTATAGCAATATGGATGAGATTGTGACTGGCATACCCTGTCAAATGTGGCTTTACGGAGCTCAACGGCTATGAACGGCTTTAGCCCAAGCTGTGATATAAAAGAACGCTATTGGCTATTTTAAAAAGGGGCGGGGCTGCTTGATATGTCCCGCCCTGTCTTCCTGTTTCAGTTAAAAAACGTCAACACATAGAGTAACACTGCGTGTTTCTAAGCATTTCAGGGGTCCTTTAAATGCACTGCGCGAGCAGTGAAGTCTGAATCACAAACAAATGACTCATGAGCCAGATCTTTTTAGCAAATCAAATAGATGCCACAACCAGTGTAGTCCAATTCACTTATGACTTATGAGTCCGATAGTTTTAGTGAATCAAACATATACAGTGTGATCAGTGTATAGCCTGATTCATGATCAAATGACTCTTATGAGCTGGTTCTTTTAGGGAATCAAAAACATACAGCACAATTAGTGAAGTCCAATTCATGAAGCAAATTACTCCTGTTAGTTGGTTTTTCAAATGAATAGGTCAAAAGGAAGCGTTAACCATTTAAATACATCTGAAACACTGCCTTGTATAATTCACTGCATTAACAGAGAGAGAATGTCTTTCATATGAGCAAAATGGACAATATAATTAAAAATATACACAAATACAAATCAAACTGAATTCAGTCAGAAACTGCCCTACCTCCTTTTTCATGTAAGCAACAGGCATTCAAGTACAATTCCTTCTACTTGAATGGGGAAGACTAAAATCTCCAAAAGAATGTCAAGATTTTGTTTCAATAACAGCTCAAATCACATTAAAAAAAAATCAGACTACATGCACAAACACATTCTAGAAACTCTCTTTTAACTGAAAGGCAGGACTTTTTAATCTTAGTGCCATATTTGAGTGCCTACAGTTTCTTCCCTTTAGTTTTCTTCTACAAGAGATCTGTCTCCTTCTACTTAGTGTTTTTGTAACCTAGTTGTTCTGAACAATCCGTCAGGTCTTGAACCTCAAAAGCAAGGACACACGTGCAAACACTCTAAAACAGTAGCAACTCCACCATATGATTCTCAAGGGCTTCCTGTTACGGTGCAAAAGCTGCCTGAGAAAAAGAACACACACCAAGAATGAGAAAGCTGTATGGATCCGTCAGCCACAAGAGGCCACCATTGATGTGCGGTTCAAACGTTAACCTCTACTTCTGAACAGGGGGATTCAATTGATGAGGACAACCTTGATGACAATGATGATGCAGATGATGAATGTTACGACGCCACTACCGACGATGATGATGAGCACCATGAGTTATAGTCTGGTACTAGTTTGTGTTGTGTGCCGCGGGGTGTAAACATAACGCCGTTTTCCTTTGAGATTTCGCTCATGTGATATTAGATTAACCTCCTACAGCATCCAAAACCCTCACAGCTACATCTCCAACACCTCCACCCGCACAAAACTACGAGGCAGCAGAGAAAAAGAGAGCTAAACCTCCGTGGGCCACACCCGGGGGAAGAGGAAGGTTAAATTAACTTGAGACCAGAGTTCTTTGTGCAAAAACTACTCTCTCAGCGGATGAAATATTTCACATATGTGGAAGAAGGAGAATTTTTAATTATATCAGTTTTAGTCGGTAGAGCTCGTACATGTTCAGAGTTCTCGTAATTGCTGGCAATTGAGGGTGTTCTGGTAACTTCTGGAGGATATGAACCTGATGATGATGGCAAAATTTACTCCAGCTTCAGATTTATAAGCGCAAAACAGAGGAAAGTATGCATGCATGATACGTCCCAGATCAAAGCAGCCTCTTTGCGTCCAAGGGGATGCATATTAACGTCTAAGGCTGAAGTAATGCAACAACATTTTTGATTTCGAATGAACCTACCTTTGTAAGTGCACAACAATGATTTATGGATCTATTTGGATTTGTCTGTTTTTGTTTTTAATAGGAGATCTCACTTTGTGTGAGATAAGGCAACCTAAGAAAAAAGTCCAGAAAAAGTGCTGTTAATTTATTTGCCAGGGCGTTATCATAACTACCTACAATGCATGATTCAAAATACAGGTAAAACACCTATTTATGGAAAGCACATAAATTCCAATATTCATTTTAAAACATTGGGACTTTTCTTAAATCAATCAATCAATTAATATGTAAAAAAAATATATATATTATTATTAAAGTAAAAATGCACCTACCTTGACAGTAAGTAATCAGTATGCATGTTTGTTAATTGAAAATGATCATCTTTTCTATTTTAATAACTCGTGTTCCACATGATCAAAGTCAGATGAGATGAGGAGTGGCTTTCACTTTTATGCAAAAGGTACAACTTGACTAGTCTGATCAAATTTAGATATGTACTGTAAATGGGAGATTTCTGCCACTTTGTTTTATTTTTTATAGATATTTGAAGGCAGTTTGAATCAGTTTGATTCTTCTTTAATGTCACCAAACCATATTTGGCCAATATTCAACAATAATTTGGGGGGATTTTTTGGATAAAGAATCCTCTCCTTTCCTCTTTTAGGCTGGTCTGGCCTCTCTCATTTCTCCGATCCTTGACACACATCACTCACCTCTTTCCATCCTCCACTGGCTCTGCCATTCTGAGCTTCGGACTGAAACTCTTGATATGAAAGTCTAGTCTCTCAAACAGATTTTTTTATACGCAGCAACACACATCCCATATGGCTCTTATTTGGAACCAGACTGGATAATAATCAGGCCTCTTTACCAAGGAGCCAAATAGCCAGCCAATTAGATGTGCTTTTCTTTATTTCTTAGTGTGCCGAGAATTTATTTCTTCATATATGTTTTTTTTCCTTTTAAATATTAATGTTGCAAACTCAATCAGATTAACCAGTCAATTATGTAATGAAGTCAAACTAGATTTTTGTATTTTCTGACAAAAATGTTATTGGTGCTTGTTCAGTTCCCGCCACTACATAGCTAGGATGTTGTGGATGGTTGCTAGGGTGTTGCTAAGGTCTTGGTTGCTGGCCAAGGTCAAAAGAGTCCAAAATGTGGTCAAAGAAATGTCATTTAGGAACTAAGGAAGATAAAAATGTATGTTAAAATTAGGTTTGATTGATTTAGTGCTTTTGATGCTGATGCATAGCTTTAATCTATTTAGTGTAACGATGTGATCATATTTACCAATGTTCTGCGAATTTTCACAGACAAAATCTTACATTTTTGTAATAGGGAAACACCACGTGATGTGGAAATGGACAGTAAAAAAAAAAAAAAAGGATGACGCATCTCTACTTTTTTCCACTATAGAAAAGTGGAGCAAAAATATCCCAGATATGGCCAATGTCATCTTGAGCCGATAATGTCATTTGGAGCCTGAGTCACACAATCATGACACCACACCCCATTTTTACAGCATCAAATAACTAACTAAAAGCAAACTTGTTAGCAAAATGAACATTTGAACATAAATCAGCATGATAATATCTACCTAAAAAGATGGAAACTATGTTTGGAAAAAATTATTTGAAGTGTAATTTGATTTTTTAATTTGGCTTATGTCCCAGTCATTTACATGGAGGGGGCGAAGTTTATGACCTATACTGCAGCCAGTGTTTTGGCTCCACTTTTCGGACCTTTATTGCCAACATTTAAGGAATGTGACCACACCTTTACTTGTCGAAATTTTGTGGTCAAAATACAGTCATTTCAATAAGTAATGAGATACGGATCATTTTACTGACTCGAATCTTTGAATCTTATTCATCAAAATGAAGTAATCTTTTTTCCATTCATTTCATACATTTCTTTCATTTCAGCAGAAAATAATTAAAATGTTAATTGTAACATTCCCCAACACATCTATTTATGCAATGTTGATCACATTTAGAATAAGAAAAACAAAACAAAACAAACAAACTAAATATAATGCAACCAAGGCCAAATTATGGAAAAACAGAAAAGATGAATTCATGGCTTCAGGTTATGCAGTCTGTTGTTTACCTCACCTCCTGAGTCGTTTCGTTCTTTTGTCACGTAACATCCCCATATGCTGAACCTATGCAGTCTGTAGGCTGCAGGAAACAGAAATGATTAGTTCACCTCTCCAGTCTTCAGGTTTGAGTCGTTTGTTCAGCAAAAGCTATAAGCAGAATGTACCGGAAACAGAACTGATTAGATCACCTCTCGAGTTTTTGGGTTTGAGTCGTTCATTTATGTCACGTGTCCGCTTCCAGGCTCAGTAACAAACACAAACATTACATAGCCTATTAACCATATGTTGTTATCAAAGTGATTTCCCCCCATCTTATGGATAAAGTATTATTCAGCTCTTTATTACCACATTCACAGTTTTTAAAGAACCATCATGACAGAAATCCACAAAAGTAAATTGTAAGAAATAAAACGCTACAATTTGAGACCAGAAATGCATCATGTAACTGTTAAAAAACTGACTACGCCTGTGTTTCTAAGTAAGATTTGAATTATTAAAGGGTTAGTTCACCCAAAAATGAAAATTCTGTCATTAATTACTCACCCTCATGTCGTTTCAAACCTGTAAGACCTTCGTTCATCTTTGGAACACAAATTAAGATATTTTTGATGGAATCTGAGAGCTGTCTGACCCTGCATAGACAGCAATGCAACTGAAATGTTCCCAAGTCCAGAAACGTAGCAAGGAGATCGGTAAAATAATCCATGTGACATCAGAGGTTCATCCACAATTATACGAAGCTACGAGAATAATTTTTGTGTGCAAAAGAAGAAAAAAACTACTTTATTCAACAATTCATCTCCTCCGCATTACCCTAGCGCCATTTTTGTGTCAGCTGCGTCATGCCGGATCTGTTTCCTACATTGTTGTGATTTGATCTGAATGAAAACAGCATATCCGTGTGACGCAGCTGACACAGAGCAGCATACGCTGTTTACATCCAGCTGATATTCTCCAAAATGGCACTACAGGGTGACGCGGAGGAGACGAATTGTTAAATAAAGTCGTTATTTTTTTTCTTTTGCGCACAAAAATTATTCCTGTAGCTTCGTAAAATTACGGTTGAACACCTGATGTCACATGGATTATTTTACAGATCTCCTTGCTACGTTTCTGGACTTGGAAACATTTCAGTTGCGTTGCTGTCTATGCAGGGTCAGACAGCTCTCAGATTACATCAAAAATATCTTAATTTGTGTTCCGAAGATGAACGAAGGTATTACGGGTTTGAAACGACATGAGGGTGAGTAATTAATGACAGCATTTTCATTTTTGGGTGAACTAACCCTTTAACTAATTTGTGGCCAAAAAGTAGTCACGTCACGTGACAAAAGAACGAACGAAGACTGGGGAGGTCGAAATTCGAATCATTTCTGTTTCCTGTAAAGAACCAGTAGGATGTTGCGCATGCTCGGTAAACACGAAATTAAGGAATCCCTCACTGAGACAAGTGGATGTTTCCGAGTCATATTAAAGATTGTTCAAAATGAACAAATAGATAGGCTACCTTCTGATGTTCATTCATGTTTATTTCATGATGATCGGTTCACGTGCGCTTGATGAGGCGCTATACAGCGATCTGTCACGACACATCGAGCCCCAAAACGGTATTTATTATTTGAATTTCTTAAAAAATGACCAAATTTGAAAGCTGAGACTTTGTTTCATACCATGCTCTGTCTTGTCTGTCGGCACATTGTCAGTCCTTTTTGCTTCGCGATGTATTTTCACTGCGTGAGAACATGATGTGTGGTGTGAGAGCGCCATGGCTTGTCGGACGTAGCAACAGTAACTTAGATGGTGATTACATGTAAGCGGTGCTCCATGCATCTCTACACTATTGACGATAAACATTTTTTTGCCCGTGCAATCTTGTTAAAGTGATCGCGACATAACTGTGGTTTAATTTCACATATTTGTGACATATAAGTGTAAAATTTTAGCTCATTTTTTGAACTGGGTTAACATAGCTGGAGATGGGGGTTATTACAGCTGAAGACAAAGACGAACCCTCTTGGTATACGTTGAAACTGCTCTGTCTAATGAGTTTGTGTGCATGTGTGTGTGTGTGCATGTGTGTGTGTAAAGAGAACGGTTGCTTTGGGCCCCTTTCTGCCAATCTGACACAATGAGCACGGTCCTTCTGGCCTGCTGTTAGTTTTACTAGGTCACCAACAGATACATTTATCCTTCAAGTGAGCTGGGTGATCCAGGGAGGGCAAAAACAATGGAGATCCTGTCAGCGCAGAGCGGAGAGCTGGATAGAGAAACGCGCGGTGTTTGACCAGAGACCCAGACGTGTAGGAAGTGTCGTGGGAATCTACAGGCACGCGCGCCTCACAAAGTGTTTACCAAAGGCTTTCGGTGCTCTTCCACAGACCTGCTGCCACAGCAAAACCTGCCCCAGCTGAAGGATTTGTTAATATTTTAAACTTTGAAAGACTGGTGTTGCTAATCATACACACTTGGATGTGAAGAGACTCTCCATGGATACGGTCAGGAACTTGTAGCAAACCTGTAGTAACGGTCACCGACATGACACTGAAAACTGATAAATTACTTTCTTTCCAACTAGTTTACAGCCACGTCTGCTCTTTATAAACTTTCACACACACACACACACACACACACACACACACGCACACACACGTCTGGTTTGCTATCCTTGTGGGGACTCTCCATAGGTGTAATGGTTTTTCTACTGTACAGATCGTATTTTGTTTACCCGTGGGGACCTCAATTTAGGTCCCAACCGTGACACGAGTCCCCATGAGTCTGTGTGTATTCAGGTTTAAGTCCCCACCAGAATAGAAAAACAGGTACACACACACACACACATGTCTGGTCAGCTGTCCTTGTGGGGACTGTCCATAGGCGTAATGGTTTTTCTACTGTACAGACCGTATTTTCTATTGCCCTACACCTAAACCTACCCCTCACAGGAAACTTTCTGCATTTTTACTTTCTCAAAAAAACTAATTCTGTATGATTTATAAGCTTTTGTACCCATGGGGACATCAAATGAGTTGAGTGATATAGTACGAGTTCCCCCAAAACAAAATAAAAAGATTAAAACAAAACTGATTTTATTTACTCCCGTAAAGCGCATTAATGGTAATGCTATTATATAGGATAATATATCAAATGTGATCATTTTATGCAACTTAATTTTATAACACGAATGCAAATTAAAAAAAATTAAAATAACATAATTTCTGTTTTTTTGGACGTTCACCTACTGCCCTCTAGTGGACAGTTATTAACACATACTTCAACATTTGGTGAGGAAAATAAATGGAAGCAACCTTTATATTTCTCTTTGGAAATTAAGTCCTATAGGTTTATAAAACATGTAAACTTCACTTGCTTCTGAAATGATATTTTAATGCCCACATTTGCACAAAAATAGCAGAACACCCCAATCAAGGGCCGTTTCTTTGTTTCCTAAATCCTAGCAACAATAAAACAAAGAAAGAGATAGCTGAATTTTTATTTGTTCCTTTATTGGCTGAATATTTATATAAAGACACCAATAAAGAAAGCCGAACCGTATTAACAGCAAAAACGCAAGCTTGTGTTTATGAAAAAAAGATTGTGTGAAGATGAAAAGACAAGCGGCAAACAATAAAATGCCTGAAACAATGCTGTAACAATAAACCGAAGCTGACAGAACATGGTCTACATGTTGTAACATATTTATCTTTGGAGTGGCATGGACATGAGACAGCACATCAGTCTGGCTTCATCCATCATGTTCAGACAGCCAGTACTGGAGGTCCAAAGGCATCGGTAATGAGCCATGTGAAGAAGAAGAATCAGGCAGAGCTGATTAACATTCAGGTGTTGGTCTTCTCTTGCATATTTAGCACTGCAGCTCAGAAAGGGATTTAGCAATGACCCCGTCAAGGACACTAGCATGAGCGTGTGTTTGAGTGGGTAAATGAGCGCATGCAAGAGTATTTTGGGGACGTTGACTGCTGTAAGATTTCTTCTTGGATGCATTTTGTAAGATGCAATATAAATAATAGCAAAAAAATTATTAAGACACACACATACTGTACACTACCATGGGGAGAAGGTTTTAAATAATTACGTTTTTTTATAATGTTTTTGAAAGAAGTTACATATAATCACCCACTCTGCATTTACTGAACAAAAACATTGAAATATTATTTCAATTCAAAAGAACTGTTTTCTATTTTAATATATTTAAAAATGTATTTTATTCCTTTCAGCAGCAATCAGTCTTTGTGTGTCACATGATCTTTCAGAAAACATTCTATTATCATTCTAATATGCTGATTTGGTGCTCAATTATTATAATTTATTATTGATTGATAATAATTATTAATATAAATATTTTTATTATTATAATTCAATATATACAGTGATATACTGCCATTCAAAAGATTGGGGAAAGATTAAAAAAAAGAAAGAAATTAATTATTTTATTCAGCAAGGATGCAATAAATTGATCAAAAGTGTCAGTAAAGACAATTATAATGTTACATTTATTTCAAATAAATTCTATTCATTTGAACTTTTTATTCATCAAAGAATCCTGAAAAAAATTGTATTACGGTTTCCACAAAAAATATTAAGCAACACAACTGTTTACAGCATTGATGATAATCAGAAATGTTTCATGAGCAGCAAATCAGCATATTAGAATGATTTCTGAAGATCATGTGACACTGAAGACTGAAGTAATGATGCTGGAAATTCAGCTCTGCATCATGGAATATATTAGGCAACATTTAAAAAATTTTCACTTTTTTTTTTAATACCAATTTTATGAATCAGTTTGGCCAATGGCGAATAAAATATTTAAGATAAACAAGATAATAATAATCTATTGCATAATAATAATAATTTATTACAGATATTTCAATGACATTTTCAGGACTGGAATACACATTTAAAATTCCCCGAGGTATGTAATATGCACTTCTTACCAACTTCGTGCTGGCGGGTCACACAGGCACGTGTCACATCCTTTTTAATGTTATTTATCATCATGATAGCATGGTTCAGTAGAGACACACACACCCACTTAAACATTGTTTTCTGAAAATGGTTCAAGTGCTCCAATATTTTTGTGGAAACTGATATATTTCTTTCAGGATTCTTTGATGAATAAAATGTTCAATGAACAGCATTTATTTGAAATATAAATCTTTCATTATATATATATATATATATATATATATATATATATATATATATATATATATATATATATATATATATATATATATATATC
>NW_015505305.1:3340710-3341593 GCF_001515645.1 Sinocyclocheilus grahami | reverse complement strand
GTCTTTACTGCCACTTTCAGTCAATTTAATGCATCTTTGCTGGATAAAATTATTAATTTCTTCTACTTTTTAAATCTTTATCTTACCCCAAATTTTTGAGTAGTATTGTATCATGGTTTCAACAACTGACTTTTCACAATATTTCAGTTTTTACTGTATTTTTGATCAAATAAATGCAGCCTTGATGTGCGTATTAGACTTATTTAAAAAAACATGACAAAATATGAATTATTCCAAACTTTTGATCAGTAGTATAAAAAGTTAGATTGAAATTTCTCAAAAAGCATGAAAGAGAGAAAATCATTAAAGGTGGGATAAGCGATTTTTCAAGAACGCTTTAGAAAACTGATTCGGGCTGACAAGCAAAACAAACTTGTAGCCAATCAGCAGTAAGTAGCGTGTCTACTCATGATGTGGAGGAGAGAGCGTTCAGTGCTCAGGACAGACATTAGCGAGCAGAGTGACAGAAAGATAGACATGGCGGATAAAAAACAAAAGAGGAAAACGTCTGCGGAACAAAAGAAAGCTTAAGACAATAAGGCAAGAAGTAGGACCTGTGTAAATATCGGGTCAGCTTTCCAGCGCTGGAGAAAACTCAAGAAGTGGAAGGCCTGCGATCGGACGCCAAGGTTGCTTTGTTTCTTCTCGATAGGTGAGTAAAACACCGTGTCTGCGCCGCAACAGCTAAAGTCTGTCTAGTAGCCTACACTGGATGCGACAAAGCGACGGTTGAAAATTTTTTGAAATTTGTGTCAATACGTCATGAATAGAACGCAGCAGCAGTTTTCTGTCGGGGATTTGTAGTATCGTGCCGCGCCGCATCCAGTGTAGACCATAGATATGTATATATATATATATATATATATATATATATATATGGTGT
>NW_015505305.1:3335025-3339981 GCF_001515645.1 Sinocyclocheilus grahami | reverse complement strand
AGCAAAACAAACTTGTAGCCAATCAGCAGTAAGTAGCGTGTCTACTCATGATGTGGAGGAGAGAGCGTTCAGTGCTCAGGACAGACATTAGCGAGCAGAGTGACAGAAAGATAGACATGGCGGATAAAAAACAAAAGAGGAAAACGTCTGCGGAACAAAAGAAAGCTTAAGACAATAAGGCAAGAAGTAGGACCTGTGTAAATATCGGGTCAGCTTTCCAGCGCTGGAGAAAACTCAAGAAGTGGAAGGCCTGCGATCGGACGCCAAGGTTGCTTTGTTTCTTCTCGATAGGTGAGTAAAACACCGTGTCTGCGCCGCAACAGCTAAAGTCTGTCTAGTAGCCTACACTGGATGCGACAAAGCGACGGTTGAAAATTTTTTGAAATTTGTGTCAATACGTCATGAATAGAACGCAGCAGCAGTTTTCTGTCGGGGATTTGTAGTATCGTGCCGCGCCGCATCCAGTGTAGACCATAGATATGTATATATATATATATATATATATATATATATATATGGTGTAGACAGCATCACTGATTATAATGAGTTCTATAGTATTTTGTCACGCCGCGCCACTCGCGTCCGGTGTAGACACAGTGTAACATTGGTTTTGCTTTGTTTCACAGAACTAATCTTCTTCTTCTTCTTCTAATAAAGTTTTATGGCAGATGGCAAACCAACTTCTGTTGCATTTACCACCACCAACTGGACTGGAGTGGACAGAACTAATCGTTGCCTGGGTTGCGTACATATGTGTGGGGCGGAGCTATCAAAATAGGGGCGAGACCCTTTTAGGGTAGGGGCATGTTTGTTTTGGTGATTTCAAATGTCAACATTGGCTCCCAGAAATCGCTTACCCCACCTTTAAGTTTTGCTTCGAAGACCTGAAAGGCGCCCTTTCATATTTCATGGCCTTTATCCTTCCGCTCGGAGCTGAGATATCTGCAATTTGTTGCGTTATTCTGTGGTTCTTCATTCCACAGCTCAAACACGTGGCTGTCCTGGATCTTGTCTTGGCTACAGGGGCTGCAGGATCATTGGCAGGGGCTGATGGAACATTCTGGCGGACGTCTGGATGTTCCTCAGCTTGGTTGCTCATTTGCACATCCAGGCTTGTCACCATTGGTGGATGTGAGGCCCAGAGAGCCGCAAGGTGTTCCAGCACACTTTGTTGTTTGGCACGTTTATAGTTGTGCCTGATGGTCCACAGCCTGACAAACAGAGCAAACACTAAGATGTACTGACATATATTTATATGAGAATTACATAAGATAAACAACTTGCACTCAGGTTGTGGAAGAAAGCTAAATGCGTATCCAGACTAACCCGATCCTTGGCACAAAAAGGCCTTTTCAAGTTGCTCATACATTTCATACATATATAATTACACAATTTAAAAAGAATAATGCTTATACATTTTAAAAATTCAGCCCACAGCTGTAAAGAATGATGAAGCGAAGCTCCTCACGGTTTGCCAAGTGGTGTTTTCGAGGACAAAATCATTTTAAATATCATTCAATTAGTGTATCTATAGATAAAGGATCATACTATAAATTAAATCTAGATATCTCAGAGACACACATTTCTGTTTTTAAACATAACCATGTTGTTATTAGACACAGAATTGTTGACAGTGTGGAGGCAAAATAGTTGGTTGTGATGGAAATTACATCACGATTGAGGGACAGGCGTAATTTGTGTAGAAATTTCACAAAATAAATATTGAAATGGTTTGTGTTTATTCCATGACTTATTCATATTATCACAGTTAAAACGTAATAATTAATATTTTTATAATGGATTTTCATATTTGAGTTTGAAAGTTTGGGTCTAAGGTAACAGTAAAATCTATACATAGCCTACCGGCCATTTTAAAATACATAAAATAGTCTAATTTAAAAATTTGAAAGTGACCTTAATAATAATTAAAAAACAACAACTATTGGACATAAAAGTGTCAAACGCTCCACCTAAACACGTCCAGAATAATTACTAAATGACAAACTGTCTCTGAAGTTTGGAAGTTCACAATAACCTTTTATTAGATAAATTTGACCAGTTCTCAAATGAAATGAGTTACACATTTACATCTTTTTTTGTTCTGGTAAAAGTCAGCCTAGAACATACAGTGCCCCATGCTAAATAGCACTTTCGCCAGGCTCGACACAATCAATTTTCATCCTAACTGCTCTCAGGGATGCTTCATGCTGGTAGTCATAGAGTCAAGTGTAATCGCAAGGTTTCGACAGTAGATAGCACTGTTGCATCTCTTACTGGTTCTTCAATCAAAGCAGAGATTCAATTCTGAGAGAAACTGCAAACAATAGATTCTAATTAATTATTAGGTATCATGAGATAACAATGAACAATGCTTTTACAGCATTTATTAATGTAGTTTGATAGTAATTTTCATAAATTAACATTAGGCTACACCTAAAATAATAAATGCTGTAAAAATGATTGTTTATTGTTGGTTCATAATATGTAATATGTTAATAAATGTTATTAAATCAGAATGTTCACTCTCACTTTTAACTGCTTAATTATCCAAAGCATTATAACAAAGGAAAAAGGGCTGATTCAGCTTCCTCCATTCACAGAGCTGAGGTTGAAAATTTGATGAAGAAAAATTTAATCTTATTATCCCTTTCACAACAGAGAGTCAGACAATGCAAATGGAAACTTTGGCAACAGTATTTACAGAGTTGATTATTCCAAGAATATCTTGTAATATTGAGATGCACATCTTTTGTGCTGTATTGCTGTCTAATGGACAGATGAGGTAATTGACCTATCAGAGAGAAATAAGAGCTCATTATTCGTTTTTATGAAGCTTTCTTTAGTATCAGGGCTTGGCTTTATGATCTGTTTAATAAAACTTTGATTAATGGCACATATCATTTTGGCAGAACATGCTGTCTGGCTTAATGACAAGATTTACACATGGCTGAGCCCGTGTTGAGCTCAGCCGTCTGATAGGTTGCATTACCTACGCTTTTGTTTAACGAATGCTTCTCATCAAGGAGAACTTGGGTTATGAAAAGAAACAGACACAAGTACACCAACACGCTGCAACCAATTAAATCAGATATGACATTTTCAGGGTTATCGATCAGCTTTTCTGAGAAACTGTAATGAATCTAGAGCTCGCTGGCTTGTTATCTCAGTGGTGGCCTTGGATCTGTCAAATGTTCTCTCTTTTCAAAGATCGCTCAATCATGTGAAGGCCCTGATCTCCAGCTGTGGCATGTTAATAGGGACCCCGTTGTGTCTGCAAATCAGTATGACAGAGATTTAATGTGACTGCTCTAAATGAAGAAAAAAAATCAGGATGCCAGCCCCATCCTTTCAAGTATGCCACAGTCCTGATTATCCTCTGGTTTAGGGTTGGGACGAGAGAGATGCTTATAAATTAGCATCCACAATTATTATTAACCATAATAGCAGCTATCGCTCGCTGTCCAACAGTACATAATTCTGGCTGACATTGGAAATTAAATTTTTTTATTTAGTGTAATAATCTAAAACCTCCTAGAAAAGTGAATGGACAAGGAATGATTGTAAAGGAATGATCAGATGCCCTTTTAAAAATAAGTTGCAATTAATACATGTCACATAGATAATAGTTGTCATCTAAAAGCAGAGGAGGACAGTAACTAAGTACATTTACTTGAGTATTGTACTTAAGTACACTTTTTGAGTATCTGTACTTTACTTGAGTATTATTTTTTCTGGGAACTTATGACTTTAACGACACTTTAATAACACAGATATAATACAGTAATCAACACAATAATAACACAGAAATAGTTCAGTAATAACACAGGAATAACACAGTAATAACAACACAGGAATAAAACAAATGACACAGGAATAACACAGTGACAACAGAAATAACACAGGAATAGCAAAGTAATAACACAGGAATAACACAGAATTAACACAGTAATAACACAGAAATGACACAGGAATAACACAGTAATAACAGAAATAACTAAGGAATAACACAGTAATAACACAGGAATAACTCAGTAATAACACAGGAATAACACAGTAATAACACCGTAATAACACAGAAATAATTTAGTAATAACACAGGAATAACTCAGTAATAACACAGGAACAACACAGTAATAACAGAACTTACTCTGCAATTACACATTAATAACACAGGAATATTTCTGTTATTACTGTGTTATAACACAGGCATAACACAGGATTAACACAGTAATAACACAATAAAACAAAATACTTTTCACTCCACTACATTTCTATCAAGGTCCTCGAAGTAGAAAGTCATTACTATGTAGCAGCTTTGAAAGTCAGTGGGTGATTTTTTCTTCTCTAAAATGTGACTCTTTTTTTCAGACAGTTTATCAGTAATCACTCTTGAAGTGATTTCCCAGCATTTTTTGAACACTGCCCAGTTGCAACCGTGATATTTATTTACAACAATTCAATAATAAGAAGTTAATACTGTGGTATATATTAGACACAATATTGTCTGATTTTGCTAAATTGTGTACCTGAAATTGCATTGACATAAAAAAGGAAATTTACTTTTGGTACTTAAGTACTTCTAAAAGCAAGTACTTCTGTACTTTTACTTAAGTAAAAATCTGTCTTTACAACTTTTACTTGTAATGGAGTAATATTTGACCAGCAGTATCTGTACTTTCACTCAAGTAATAGAGTTACTTTGTCCGCCTCTGTCTAAAAGCACTGGCTCTAAACTGGTTTGCTTTGGACTCAAATTTTGTATTGGACACTTGAGTCGCACAAAAAGGTACAAAATTGTTGAATAAAAACCAGTGTAATGGTAAAAATGGTAATGGTATTGCATTAAAAAAAATCCTTAAATTAAAAAAATAAATAAATATAAATAAATATATATATATATATATATATATATATATATATATATATAAAAAGGGGCTTAATAAATGTCACTCTTTT
>NW_015505305.1:3330157-3334347 GCF_001515645.1 Sinocyclocheilus grahami | reverse complement strand
CAGTAATAACACAGGAATAACACAGTAATAACACATGAATACACAGTAATAACACAGTAATAACGCAGTAATAACACAGGAATAACACAGTAATAACACAGTAATAATGGAAATTACTCGGGAATAAGAAATTAATAACACAGTAATAACACAGAAATGACACAGGAATAACACAGTAATAACAGAAATAACTAAGGAATAACACAGTAATAACACAGGAATAACTCAGTAATAACACAGGAATAACACAGTAATAACACCGTAATAACACAGAAATAATTTAGTAATAACACAGGAATAACTCAGTAATAACACAGGAACAACACAGTAATAACAGAACTTACTCTGCAATTACACATTAATAACACAGGAATATTTCTGTTATTACTGTGTTATAACACAGGCATAACACAGGATTAACACAGTAATAACACAATAAAACAAAATACTTTTCACTCCACTACATTTCTATCAAGGTCCTCGAAGTAGAAAGTCATTACTATGTAGCAGCTTTGAAAGTCAGTGGGTGATTTTTTCTTCTCTAAAATGTGACTCTTTTTTTCAGACAGTTTATCAGTAATCACTCTTGAAGTGATTTCCCAGCATTTTTTGAACACTGCCCAGTTGCAACCGTGATATTTATTTACAACAATTCAATAATAAGAAGTTAATACTGTGGTATATATTAGACACAATATTGTCTGATTTTGCTAAATTGTGTACCTGAAATTGCATTGACATAAAAAAGGAAATTTACTTTTGGTACTTAAGTACTTCTAAAAGCAAGTACTTCTGTACTTTTACTTAAGTAAAAATCTGTCTTTACAACTTTTACTTGTAATGGAGTAATATTTGACCAGCAGTATCTGTACTTTCACTCAAGTAATAGAGTTACTTTGTCCGCCTCTGTCTAAAAGCACTGGCTCTAAACTGGTTTGCTTTGGACTCAAATTTTGTATTGGACACTTGAGTCGCACAAAAAGGTACAAAATTGTTGAATAAAAACCAGTGTAATGGTAAAAATGGTAATGGTATTGCATTAAAAAAAATCCTTAAATTAAAAAAATAAATAAATATAAATAAATATATATATATATATATATATATATATATATATATATATATATATATATATATATAAAACCATAGTAGCATACCCCATTTGGGACGGGACTCATATTTGGCCTGTTTTTTTTTTCTTTCAGTGAGTCAGTGAGCTGTTGACTTGAGAACCACTTTGGCCGATTTTAACCAAACCGTTTATACTGATTATGTGAACCAGTTCAATTATCTAATTCTAAAGCTCGGACATTGTTATTACTGGCATCAATTTATGTTTGCGTGTGTTTGTATTAATATATATTATATAATATAATACATAATATTATATTATATAATATATATTATTATATATATATTAATAATATAAAAAAAACAAGCCAAAATCATAATTGGAAATAAAATTAGATAAATTGTCCAGCCCTAACATACAGTCTCTGATGTCAACAATACAAGATGTAGCATTTTCTTTTCACTTTTTAAAGTATATTCTAATATATTCTATATGCATTATACATACTACAGTATTTATGTAATATTTATAACATTTATAATACCATAATTATTACATAAATGTATAATACTGTGTATAATACTGTGAACTGTTATTTTGATAGTCAGTCTTTTTTATTAATGTATCTGAAATAGCCATTTAACATTGTTATAATTTACATAATTACTGTACATGGTGAAAAGTATGAGGTCACAGAGACCCGAGTTCAACTCTCGGCTGATTAGACTGATTAGACAACTCTCGGCTGAAAGCAGCGGGGGCGAATTTGATTGCATTTATTTTGTGATTTTACAGACTTAATAAACTTGACTGATACTGCATGATGCTATTAATGTAGCATCCATCCGCCCACCATGTTTGGCTTCTGGCAGGTGAAGAGACTCATGGGCAAACAAACTGCAGCAGAAGTAGGAGGGAGCGACAAGGAGGAAGTAGCACAGGAAAAGGTTAGCCATTTTGGCCCTCCAGTTGAGAACCACAATCTAAACAAACAGATGACACTGGAACCGTTTTGGCTTCTGGTAAGTTAAACCTTTCCTCAGATGAATGTTGAGCAAAGTCCCTGAAATATTTTCAGCACCAATGTTGATCTGTTCCACCAGCTCTGGCCTGCGTGGGAAAATACCACAGTCGATACTGGCAAATAACAAGTCAAAGGGATGTTTTAGAGGACTGAAACCTCATTGAAACTAAACAGTGCTAAATTTAAGGCCAAACCATTATTGAACAGTCTATTGAATGAATCACTTTGTCTGAGAGCCTGTGAGAGAAACAAAGGAAAGGGATCTATTGAGGCCTGTCTTGTGAAATGGATAGAAAGTATCATGGAATGCTTAAAACTGCTGCTACTTTATAATGGAGTTTATTGCCTGCAGGCAGCAGTGACAGGCTTCCAGCTTCGCCAGAAAACATGACAGATTGGGTGCTGTATAAGCTGCAGGTACTTAATTTTAATCAAATATCTCTTAATATATTGGCAAAAAATATGAATCTCACAATTTTTAAAACTAGAAATCATATTCGTTTTCTTATATCACAATCCAATGGATATAAGAGTGAGTTTGGTTTAAATCTATGTTGTCATTTTACCATGTTTAAAGGATGCTGCGTGAACTTTCCTAAAAATATGGCTGTAAAAATATGGGATAGGCCAACCAAAAATAAAAAATTCTGTCATAATCTTCTCACTGTCATGTTGACTGACTATTTAATTTAACTCTCGTTGACTTTATTTCTTCTGCAGAAGACAAAAGAAGATATTTTCAGGAATGTTGGGAGCTGCCTTCCATTGTATGAAAAAAAAAATCTCTTATGTTCTACAGAAGAAACAAAGTCATACAGGTTTGGAACGACACAAGGGTTAAATTAATGATAACGGTTTTTATTAATTTATTGAGTTTTTTTTGGATGAACAATACCTTTAAGACACATTTCAGGTTTTACACTTTTTACACATTTACACTTTTGCTAGTTTTTCAAAAAAACACTTTCTTTGGAAAAATGTCTTTAATATCAATTTCCATCTCTGTTAGTTTTATATGACAACAAAAGCCATCTCCTTAGTGACGTCATCTTTCAGGAAGTGACATCTAGTGAGTGAACAGCAGCACCAATGTTAAGTATTAGCAATAGATTTGATAAATTCTGTAATGTTTTGTGCTGTTAGTTGGTTTCCCTCTAAAACTCTCCATTTGGTTTGATTAATTTGCAGAAAATGGTGTAATAATATATATACAGTGGGGAAAATATTTATTTGATCCCCTGATGATTTTGTAAGTTTGCCCACTTACAAAGAAATGAAGGGTCTGTAATTTTTATGGTAGGTTTATTTTAACGTATAGAGACAGAATACCAAACAAAAAATCCAGGAAAAAACACATTATATATAGGTTAGAAATTGATTTGCATTTCAGTGAGTGAAATAAGTATTTGATCCCCAAGCAAAACATGACTTAGGCTAGTACTTGGTGCAGAAACCCTTGTTGGCAAGCACAGAGGTAAGATGTTTTTTTGTAGTTGGTCATCAGGTTTGCACACATCTCAGGAGGAATTTTGGTCCACTCCTCTTTACAGATCCTCTCTAAATCCTTAAGGTTCCCCTCAATGCAATGAAGTCGTTCTGTACCCTTAGCAGAAAAACAGCCCCAAAGCATAATGTTTCCATGTCCGTGCTTGACTGTAGGAATGGTGTTCTTGGGGTCATAGTTAGCATTTCTCTCCCTCCAAACACGGCGAGTCGAGTTAATGCCAAAGAGCTCAATTTTGGTCTCATCTGACTACAGCACTTTCTCCCAAGCCTTCTCTGAAAAATTTAGATGTTCTTTGGCAAACTTTAAACAGGCCTGTACATGTGCCTTCTTGAGCAGGGGGACCTTGCGGGCGCTGCAGGATTTAAGTCCATTGCGGCGTAGTGTGTTACCAATGTTTTGCTTGGTGACTGTGGTTCCAACTGCCTTAAGATCATTAACAGGCTCCTCCCGTGTAGTTCTGGGCTGACCCCTCACCTTTCTCATGATCATTCTTACCCCATGAAGCAAGATCTTGCACGGAGCTCCAGACCGAGGCCGATTGATGGTTGTTTTGTATTTCTTCCATTTCCGAATAATCGTACCAACAG
>NW_015505305.1:3286852-3330060 GCF_001515645.1 Sinocyclocheilus grahami | reverse complement strand
ATATATATATATATATATATATATATATATATATATATATATATATATATATATAATTTCCATCTTCTTTGGCAACCTATATTCTTTCTTTTGGCATTTTTAATTAAGTAATTAAGTTGGAATTCATAAAGTCTGACCAGAGCATAATTATGAATTATTCTGAGCATCTTTCTTTGGCTGCATCAGTAATCGCATACTTCCCTACTATATAGTAGGCAAAAAAAAAAACGAATGTGAAAAGAATAGTATTTCCAGATTAACAGAATTTATAAAACAGTAGGGGGAAAGTGTACAGCCATTGGACACTATCCCATGAGGCCACAGGAGAGGATTTGTGAATGGCAGTGAAGCGACACAATTGACGCTGGTAGGTCACATGACAATGACAACATGACGAATGTAGTACGTCCAGATTACATTCATACTACATACATTCATGCTATAGAACATACTTTTTTAATAATCACAGATTACTTATTCAAAAGAAGTACCTACTCAGAGAGAATGCAATATTGGATGCAGCTTTTGTTGTCTTGTGTCCAAACCTTTGCTGATATACACAGGCGAAAGCCTTACTAGACTCATTAGATTTGCTTCTGAAAATAATTTTTTGTCTCTTTTCCCTTGCATTTTAAAATCTACCTCATTGACATTGAAAAGGAAAAGAGCAGACTCGTGGGATCAGTGCTTTCTGCTTAGCTTGCATTACTGACTTGAATTTGATGTGCTACATTAGACAACGGGATTGCACAGCTCCCTAGGGTTTGGTCCGTGAACATGAATAGAATACAGAAGAACCTCGCTTTTCCCTCTCCTTCTGTTTTTCTGGAGGTCTTCTCAGGGTCTCTCAGATCCAGACCTCCGAATAACGCTCCCATAGTGAGGTGCTGCTTGTTGGAGGCACTTTCATGTGTTCTGACTCTCAATCTCATATTGAATTTCATTCATGTTGCATATTGAAACTGAACTTTTTGTGATAAACCTTTGTAAGAGCACCATCCAACTTTGAGCCCCAGGGTGTGTTTCCCGCTCCAGGTAACAAGTCCATTTAGAGAACCAGAGACAAAGAGGAAGAAAAAGTGTTTATCTGCAGGTATTCATGTGCACAAGAACTCTAACGCATGCTCAATGAATAATTCAAACTGCCCTGTATTGTCCATTAAGTGTGTTTGTCCTCTTCCAATACGGGAATGAATATTTAATGTGTTTTTGTGTGGGTATGACTGTATACCCTGATGATGAGAGCAGGCTCTTGATGATGAGAGTGATGCTGTGTCTACATTTTGAGATGTGTTTTGATGCCCGGGCTGTTTATTTTAGAACGGGAAGATTTACCCGTATTGGCTGTTTGCATTAACAGTAACAGACAGTTTTGGGCCTGAGAGAGTGAGGCCACAGACTCAGAGTTATTTGCGCTGATGCATCCTCCACTTCACACCGTGCGCTACCCTGAGGTTTGTACATCGCCTCAGGTATATCAAACACATATTAGATCTATTCCTCTTTCAACACCTCCAGGTTTAGCCTCTGCATCATCTAGATCTTTTTGACTTCAAGTCTCATTTTTTCCTTACTTGCCCTGTTCGGTACTGTTGTAACAGGGAGTCAGAGGCGTTTGGATCCATTTGCAGCTTTTATTTGAATCAAAGGCAGAGTTAAACAGGCAGTAATCAGTCAACAGCGTCACGAGCAGCAGGGATAATCCAGGAGAGTAAACAGCAAGGGTTGGGGCAGGCGGCAGAGAATCACACGAGTAATAACAGTCCAAGGTAATACACAAGATAAGATAAGTCAAGACAGGGGATAAACGCTCAGAAATGTAACCGGGGCAATACAAGACTTTGTGAATACTGAGAGTCTGGGAGCTGCTTAAATGGGGAAGCTAAGGAGAAACACCTGTGCCAGTAATCAGTCCCAGGTACGGGGTGTTATGGGAAATGTAGTCCAAGAACGCTAGTACTCGGGAGAGGGTGCCCTCCGGAGGCCGTCGGAGAGAGTCACAGAGGCCTGATTTGTGACAACTGTGAACTTGAAGTGCATGTGTTTCTCTTTTTAAGCATCTTTACTTACTTGTGTTTATATGTGTGCATATATATGAGTATATATGAGTGTATATACTTTATGTATATAAGTATAGACATAAGCAAACACTCTGGAAACAGAGTAAGTGAATTCAGATGTCATTTATTTGATAAAATGTAAGTGTGTGTATGTACATGATTGCTTTAGGCACAATAACTAAATTGGATCCACCATTAACTTCTCATCACAAACTGCAAACGATGGCAAGGCACAATAGATGCGATTGTATGGATAATGTGCCATTAGTTGGGCAAAAATCCTTTTTCTCCACTGATGGCCATTCAAAAGTAGCCATGTCATCTGTAATTAAAAGTTTTGCAACATAAATCACAATGTGATGTTGCATATTATATTATATTGTTAGATCGCAAGGATGCTGTATACTATTCTGGTGTCCCAAGCCAAAGGCATATTATATTATATTATTACCTTTATGCAAAATATGATGTATAGTATTTGTTTTTCCAGAGTCCAGTTTTAGAGACTCTTAACAGCCCTCTTCCTTATATTGTCTTTGGATGAATATTTATGCTAATCGATCTCCAGGTATTTCTAGACCTCCTTGGTATGTGGTGTTGACCAACATTTTATTGTACAGTTAAATTAGACACTTGGATAAAGATCAGATACAAGTAGACTGTCCAAAACCAGAAATATATATGCATTGACTGCAAGTTTAAAGAGCCATGGTGCTGATCAAAACGATACTTTCAGTGCAGATTTGAGTACATTGTTTTGTTTTGTTTTTTCATCATCTCTTGGGTCAAATTCATACGGGAAGCAGTTTACGACTAGCTATTGACCAGCTTTTAGTGAGCATGCAGCAAATAACTCATTTTATCAATCACAGTATGAGGCCAGCTTCAAAGAGACGATTGTGATGATGGTGTGCTTTAGTAAATGTATATGTTTTTAAAGTATTTAGAGAGATCAGTAAAATGTTTATCCAGGTATCTGCCTCTAAAAACTATTACCCTAATGCTATGTGAGCGCTTCTCTGTCCCTGCTAATGCACAATATGTCTTCATTTGCATTTTTATTTAGCCTGAAGGCTCTAACAGATGAGAAAGGAATGATGAGGGAATCCCAATGCACACATGACTGCTGTTATTTAAGCTTAAGATATGAGGCTCTGTTAATATGTAGCCACAAAGATAATTTTTAAATAGAGAAAACAAAAAGCTGAAAAAGAAAGGGTAAAAGGGTAATGGATACAGATATGGCAAATAAAAATAAGCGGTATAATGACTTTATTAATATTAAGATATAGATTAGCTTGTTCCTTCATCGTAACAGTTTTGAAGAAATTAACATTACATCACCTGCTCACCAATGGATCCTCTGCAGTGAATGGGTGCCGTCAGAATGAGAGTCCAAACAGCTGATTAAAACATCACAATAATCCACAAGTAATTGGCAAGACTCCAGTTTTCACTGCACAAGACATTAATTGATGGACTGGAGTCATGGAAGTTACTTGTGGATTATTGTGATGTTTTTATCAGCTGTTTGAACTCTCGTTCTGATGGCACCAATTTACTGCCGAGGATCCACTGATGAGCAAGCGAAACAATTTAAAGTGTTACAATGAATCTAACAAATAAGCAAACTGTACTGAATATCAGAACTAATTAAACCCTATAAATACGTTTAGATTTATGTATTTTAGCAGACACTAATAAATAAATACATAAAATAAGTTAATGAGCTGGTACCACATACAGCGATAACAGTACATATATGTATGAAGGCCTGGCAGTGATTTATTACTCAGGATTAATGAGCAGTGCTCTGCGTGGCACTGCATTTCAGACCAAAAGAAAAGGAAGTGAACGCTGACAGCCTGCCAAGTCTCTATCTTTACCTTGATGATCAATAAAGTGGCTTCCATAACTCAGGAAAAGCATATCGCCAAAGGTTTTCCTGCTGTTCTGGCCTAATCCCTCATGCTTTAAATATACCGGCTCTCCAGTCCCACCAGCTGCTATCTCTTGTTCCCTGCTCGCTTTCTTCTACAAGGACAGACAGGGCTTAACTTGTTCTTCCTGATAGAGAAAGGACACTGTTCCTTTCAAACAAAGTTTGGTCTACAGTGTGTTTCACCTCAAACACAAAAACCTCAAAATAATGTAATATCAATGGGGAACATATTACTAGTGGAACTTTTAAAAACGTATACAAGCTCTGATTTCTGATCTGCTTTTTGTCATATTTATTGGCTGAATCATAATAGCACAGAATGGTCCGGAGAACCTCACACGTTGTCTATTATAACAGACAGAAGCATGCAGGGATAGATACTGCTGATATTGCATTACTACCAGCTGAATGTTAGTGGACCATCTGAAATCTATACAGCCCCCTGCAGTTTTCTGGTGATGGCATGCAACTCTAGCACACTTTATTTCCAAAGCACATACAGTACACATGATGATGAGATCAGTGCAGGATATGAAATAGCATGATAGCCTGTGTCCAATCCATGTCCATGTTAGCCTGTATGCTTTGAAACAGATAGGTTTGTGGTAAATAAACGTCCATTGTGTGTTTATTTGATTTGTTTTATCATTTGATTGTGTTTTCAGATACAAATAAGATTGTGGTAATCTCATTTTACCATTTTGTAACCAATTCCACAGAACTCCACAGATCATCCCTCAAATCAATGCAGAAAGTCTATAGATTCTCACTGGGCATATGTTTACAGGACATACAGGTAAGAAATGTGTCCTGATATGATTTTCTATATAACATGAAAAATTCATCTATAATACTATGATGTGGTTATATAAAGAAACACCTTTTTGAGTGGTTTTGAGCATTTTTAATGGAAATGTACACTGCTCTTCAAAAGTTTGGGATTGGTAAGATTTTATTTTATTAAAAATACTGTACAGTAAAAACAGTAATACTGTAAAATATTATTACAATTTAAAATAACACTTCTATTTAAATCTATTTTAAAATGTAGTTTATTCCTGTGTTGGCAAAGCTGAATTTTCAGCATCATTACTCCAGTCTTCAGTGTCACACGATCCTTCAGAAATCATACTAATACGCTGATTTGCTGCTGTGATGCTTAATATGTTTCTGGAAAGTTTGATGAATAAAAAGTTTGAAAGATCCACATTTATTTAAAATAGAAATCTTTAGTAAAATTATAATAGACTTTAAATGTCAGTTTTTATCATGCATCCTTCCTGAATAAAAGCATTCATTTCCTTCAAAAATCTTACTGATCCCAACTTTTGAACGGTAGTGATTTTAAGAAAATATTGAAAGATAAATAAAAACATAAAAAGCAAAAACACCCAACTCACATTCTTTATTCATTGTTTTGTATAAGGAGAGTTTAAAAATCTTGCTAAATCTTTTGTAGAAATGGTAAATCGCCATCTTGCTCCAACCAAATTGATATGGACGCACTTGGCATCATAATTACGTCTTCCCAACTCATAAATACAGACTTTTCAGGAGGACTTGAACATACATTTTAGTCAATGTGTGTTTAATACCTGGATATACTGTATAAAAATCACAACTAAAATTAATAAGCAAATTGTCTCTTTTTGACTATTCCTCACCCTCTGTCCTCTGACTTTGCTTCAGACTTTCAGATCAGAAGGCCTCTATTCTAGCCAAAGCACCTTTTATGTCTCCAGGGTTCAATATCCCACTAATCCATTCTTTCTGTTCTGTTCATTATGAGTCTGCCTGTATCATCTCTGATTGATTTCACCCAAAAAAATCATGTGGTAAGACCTAAACTCATCTCTTGTCCAAACACTGTGCCGCACTGACCCTGCATTGGACTGTCGGATTTAGATGGAAAGCCTTATCATGAATGCTGCATACCTGCTAAACCCGAGTCTCATCCCAATCATCTAACTCCCGTTGCTACGTTCCTTTGCTTTCCAGCAGATTTATTGATCTCTCTCTGGTGGAAACTGTTGTTATCAGCACTGCAGTAATACAGTAACACTCTCCAAGTCACGGTGGCAATATTTGCATGGTCTCACCTGTGTAGGCCTACATCTATCCTTCCTTTTCCTGGCTCCGTAAAATTCCATGCGAGTGAAAAATGTGAACGGATGGAGTCATTGGCTGTGCATTATAGAGCATCCGTTTTTTTCCCCCGACTGGCTGAGCATCCTCATCTGTAGATAGTAAACAATGGAATGCACAGAAATCTCTCTGGTGAACAACAGGTCAGTTAGGACAGCTGATTATTCCCAGAACAGAAATCCTGTGCTCAGTGTCATCATGGGTCTCATATGATGGATGTGACCTCCATTCGGTGTGACAGTGTGCAGAAAGTTGATTTATAATGCCTGCTGGACCACTAAGCCAAAGGGGAGAGACTGGACTGGACAGATATATGGCAACCTGCATGGAGTACTTTCAATGACCTATAGGGCGCACTGTTTCACTTGTTTCACTGCTGCACTGTATCTCAGAAAACAATCAAACGGTGAGGTTGGTTGATGATTGCTGTGGTAAACTGAAAGCAAGAGGACAAGCAATCCTGTGCGTGAATCCAGGCAAATCTCAAATAGATTCATACACTTGCTCTTGTGAATAATTCTAGCAACTGATTTTTCCCCAAATGTGTGATTTGAGTGAAGCGGCTGTACGTGTGTGAAATGAATTTCCCACTGGTAGTGGATATGCGTGTCTGTGTGTAGCTTGTCCTTTCCTGAAATGCTACTGGCAGTGCAGTGGTCATGTCAGCACCCATTAAAACATCCATTTATCTCTATCAGCTCTCACCTACTCTGCTTTGCCTGCCACTTTGGCGACTCGTGTGTGATTGTGTGGAACTAAACGGAATTAAGCTGGATATTTACTTTAAAGGAATGTTCCGGTTTCAGTGGTTAAACTCAGTCGACAGCGTTTGTTGGATGCCGTCAGTTTTCACAGAAATTTTTTTTATTTGGTCCATAAAATATGCAGTAAATAAATAATAAAATATTTATTGATACATATAATAATATTTAAATTTAGTTAAAATATTTATTATTGTTTTATCTATAAATTTTTTTCAGTTTAAGCAATTAGGCTTTTTTTAGTTATTCATTCCGAGGCATCGCCAAAAAAATAACACTTGCAGTTCAGAGAGTGAGCCATGTTGATTCAGTAATTGCTCTGGGCTGCGTTTCCCAAAAGCTTTGTAAGCCTAAATAGATCGTAGACCCATTGCCACCAATGGTCTCTACGATCAACTTAGCATACACTGCTTTTGAGAAACGCAGCCCTGACTGATAGTGGGTGCTTCTCAATTCTTATTTGTGCATCCTCTTTTCCTTTCCTCACGTCTTAGCTCCACCCCTTGAGGATGCGAGGGAAGGACGCAAGGAAAAAACGTGAGGATGGAGGAATTGAATCAAGTGAAATGATATATCCTCGCTCCCTTTAGCATCACTTCAAAGCGTCATCAGCTGCACTAAAGGGATCTGCCTTTATGTTGTTAAAGTTTGTTATTTAAGACGTTCATAATAAATATTAATAAAGCAAGATGCCCTGTTTGAAATATATGACATTTATGGTTTATTTAAACTGCAAATGTAACTGTTCGATGAAAAACACTTCCACAAAGGACACACAGACACACTGACTCCTCAGGAAGCCTCCTCAGGAAGCCTCATCACTCCTCGATCCTCGCGGTACAATTAGAGAATTGAGATGCCCAACAAGATGGCTGAGCTCAATCGATTTCCGGGTCATAGGATGGAGGACGGTGCAGTGAGGAATCGAGGAGGGATAAAATGCTGTGTTCCAGGCAGGTTTTTGAGCCCGTAAGTCACGACTTCAAACCACAACTCACGACTTTGTAGCATTCCAGGCAAGTCACGCCAAACTGCCTGAGCGCAAGAAATTGTGGTAGCTAGATGTAAACAAACTTCTAGAATAAACAGATTATTTTGTTATACAAGTATGTCATTTGCACTACCCCCTGTATAGGCTCTGTGCACAGCTGCAGTCTTGACAGAAAGGGGCTGCCATTGTTGTTTCGCGGGCTATGTGACGTCAGAGCGCGGAACTGGGAGTACATCGATCTAGTACGAGTTGACGGGTGGGAAGTCACGGGTTTGACTGCCGTTCCAGTGCACTTTCATGGATAGAGGGTTGCCTGAAGGGAGCTGAACAGGCGTATAGCGATGCATTCATTGCACTCATTCATTCAGTGATTCTATTCTCACTTGCTTCTTGGAGGATTCTAGCGTTTGTACAAAGCACATTTTGCTCATGCGAGAGCTTAATGCCTGCTGCGAGATGCAGTCGCTTGAGATTGACAGCCTACTGTCCACGGTTCAAGTCCTGCTGTTGCCGAGACCAGACCATTGGCATGGTTTGTAGGCGGAGCATGGAAGTGACCTGATGGGAAATGTTTTCCCTTTTTGGGAATTCCATGTTGTTTATGTTCTTTATACAAAAGAGAATATATGTGACTAGTGTGATGCATTCATGAGACTAACTGAAAGTGACAGATAAGGAGGTTTTCTGTTCTGTGGCCCACCTGAAACATCAATGTTGGTAACTGTCTGAGGACAGTTTCCCTTTGACTGGCTGCTCTTTGGCTTGAGTGGAGTGAGATTTAGTCCCTAACTAAGTATGTGGATATTGAAGGGCTTTTTAGGGGCTTTAAGTGGGAGGTCCCCCTTCTTTGGTTCCTTGGATTGAGCTCTTGTATAAGTCTTTGAGGTCGGGCTGCCTCCCTTGTATCAGAGGAAAGTAAGGTGGTCCACCTATAACAGCCTCTTCAGAGATGGTAACTGTCTTGAGGATAGTTTCCCTTTTACGAGCTGGTTTCCTTTGATAAGATCTCTCCCTGAGCGTGAGCTCTTTCCCTACCTAATATTTCTGGCACCAGGGTCGGGCTGCCTCCCCGCCCCTAGGGCTTTTAGTAGGTGGTCCCCCTGAGGTTCCCTTTGATATGTTAGGCTGCCTCCCCTGATTTCAGGTTATTTTCGGTCCCCTAAAATATTTATTGATACATATAATAATATTTAAATTTAGTTAAAATATTTATTATTGTTTTATCTATAAATTTTTTTCAGTTTAAGCAATTAGGCTTTTTTTAGTTATTCATTCCGAGGCATCGCCAAAAAAATAACACCACTTGCAGTTCAGAGAGTGAGCCATGTTGATTCAGTAATTGCTCTGGGCTGCGTTTCCCAAAAGCTTTGTAAGCCTAAATAGATCGTAGACCCATTGCCACCAATGGTCTCTACGATCAACTTAGCATACAATGCTTTTGAGAAACGCAGCCCTGACTGATAGTGGGTGCTTCTCAATTCTTATTTGTGCATCCTCTTTTCCTTTCCTCACGTCTTAGCTCCACCCCTTGAGGATGCGAGGGAAGGACGCAAGGAAAAAACGTGAGGATGGAGGAATTGAATCAAGTGAAATGATATATCCTCGCTCCCTTTAGCATCACTTCAAAGCGTCATCAGCTGCACTAAAGGGATCTGCCTTTATGTTGTTAAAGTTTGTTATTTAAGACGTTCATAATAAATATTAATAAAGCAAGATGCCCTGTTTGAAATATATGACATTTATGGTTTATTTAAACTGCAAATGTAACTGTTCGATGAAAAACACTTCCACAAAGGACACACAGACACACTGACTCCTCAGGAAGCCTCCTCAGGAAGCCTCATCACTCCTCGATCCTCGCGGTACAATTAGAGAATTGAGATGCCCAACAAGATGGCTGAGCTCAATCGATTTCCGGGTCATAGGATGGAGGACGGTGCAGTGAGGAATCGAGGAGGGATAAAATGCTGTGTTCCAGGCAGGTTTTTGAGCCCGTAAGTCACGACTTCAAACCACAACTCACGACTTTGTAGCATTCCAGGCAAGTCACGCCAAACTGCCTGAGCGCAAGAAATTGTGGTAGCTAGATGTAAACAAACTTCTAGAATAAACAGATTATTTTGTTATACAAGTATGTCATTTGCACTACCCCCTGTATAGGCTCTGTGCACAGCTGCAGTCTTGACAGAAAGGGGCTGCCATTGTTGTTTCGCGGGCTATGTGACGTCAGAGCGCGGAACTGGGAGTACATCGATCTAGTACGAGTTGACGGGTGGGAAGTCACGGGTTTGACTGCCGTTCCAGTGCACTTTCATGGATAGAGGGTTGCCTGAAGGGAGCTGAACAGGCGTATAGCGATGCATTCATTGCACTCATTCATTCAGTGATTCTATTCTCACTTGCTTCTTGGAGGATTCTAGCGTTTGTACAAAGCACATTTTGCTCATGCGAGAGCTTAATGCCTGCTGCGAGATGCAGTCGCTTGAGATTGACAGCCTACTGTCCACGGTTCAAGTCCTGCTGTTGCCGAGACCAGACCATTGGCATGGTTTGTAGGCGGAGCATGGAAGTGACCTGATGGGAAATGTTTTCCCTTTTTGGGAATTCCATGTTGTTTATGTTCTTTATACAAAAGAGAATATATGTGACTAGTGTGATGCATTCATGAGACTAACTGAAAGTGACAGATAAGGAGGTTTTCTGTTCTGTGGCCCACCTGAAACATCAATGTTGGTAACTGTCTGAGGACAGTTTCCCTTTGACTGGCTGCTCTTTGGCTTGAGTGGAGTGAGATTTAGTCCCTAACTAAGTATGTGGATATTGAAGGGCTTTTTAGGGGCTTTAAGTGGGAGGTCCCCCTTCTTTGGTTCCTTGGATTGAGCTCTTGTATAAGTCTTTGAGGTCGGGCTGCCTCCCTTGTATCAGAGGAAAGTAAGGTGGTCCACCTATAACAGCCTCTTCAGAGATGGTAACTGTCTTGAGGATAGTTTCCCTTTTACGAGCTGGTTTCCTTTGATAAGATCTCTCCCTGAGCGTGAGCTCTTTCCCTACCTAATATTTCTGGCACCAGGGTCGGGCTGCCTCCCCGCCCCTAGGGCTTTTAGTAGGTGGTCCCCCTGAGGTTCCCTTTGATATGTTAGGCTGCCTCCCCTGATTTCAGGTTATTTTCGGTCCCCCGCAATCCCATATCCTTTGGGCTGTCTCACCCCAACACTAGGGTTTCAAGTAGATGGCATAAAAGTTATTTTAGATGTCCGGGCGTCTTTGGCGTGCCCTCCTTTTTTAATCTGTGTATGTTTGCCACTATTTTTGGTGCTCTCTCACTAGGTGGACAGGCAATGCACCAAGGCATGGCATAGTGGGTATTTCACTCCCCATAGTGTCCACTAGAGGACGCACTGCGAGTTCCCTTGAAGGGGAACATTTCGGGTTACGCATGTAACCATGACTCCCCAAGAGGGAACGAGATGCTGTGTCCCCTTGACATGCCTAGGGCCTGCCTGTTTCACGTCTCCCTCAGACTAAGAAGTTGATGACGTGCATTACAGGCGCCCTCTTATACTTCCGGGCATGCCGCAAATGACGTCACGGGCTGCGTGGTCCAATGGATTGGAGTGTTTTCACATGTGCTTCAGTCATCGGTCATGCTGATGGCATTCCCCATAGTGTCCACTAGAGGACACAGTGTCTTGGTTACATATATAACCCTAGACGTTTTTACAGTTTTGTTACACTGTACACTGTTGACAAACCCCTGAAGGGTGGAACAGAGGTAGGACCAATTACAGAGCTGCCTGCCCTTGAAGTAGTCAACGTTATTATATGAAAACAGCTCATTCCCCTGTGTATTATTCTGTGTGTGTTTACTGAGGAAAGTGGGTCATGTTGTGTTAGAGAATGGTATGTAATAAAAAAAAAATTATTTCAGACGTTTGGTGACATGAGTTCATGAAGTTTAACTCAACATCTTTTCTGGAGTGTGTTGCTTGAAGATAAATCAAATTGAGTTGGGTATGTAGTGGTAAAAGGACAGCAGATTCACAATTTAAACTAATTCCTGCTTTAAATTCTTAAGACATGATACATCTTTTGTAGAAAAGTTACATTTGGCAAATGAAAACCCCCTCAAATCTTCATTCTAGTACCCAGTGATGTCAAGGAAAGCAGCATGAAATGCTTTTTCGAGGTTTCCCTGTTTATAATTCAATATTGCATCTACTACTGCATGTTCTTGCTGCATTGTAAATGATTTGTTATGACATTTTAATCACATTTTGCATGCGTTGCTGAAGGTGCTTGTTATTCGCACATGCTCTTTTAAATGCATTGTTTATTTTGGTGGTTTGATGTGTATGTTAAGTCAATTGCAATGTGAACCAGGAGCATTTATGCAGAATAACCAATTCAGAGATGGTCAAGGCCACTTCAGAGTAAATTGTTGCATTGACACAGATTGCTCTATTTTGTTTTACTACGTCACAGTCAACATGAGTTTCTATAGGCAGCCAGCAATGCAGCATCTATCTGTATAGGTGAGAAAGAGTGACAATTTGTGCATCTCATGGGAAAACATTACATAAAGTAAGTGTCTTTATTTGAGACCTTTGTGGTCAAGCAAAACATGAATGGAGAAAACAGTAGTAATACCTTTCTATTTCTATTGCTCTTGATTAACTGTTTGTACTGTATATATGCAGTTGTAGATGTTTAATATGGTTCTGGCATCTTTATAGTCAATGTTTGTCTTTTCAATAGGCTAAACTGTAAAGCTTAGGTTGAAAAAAATAAACCAGACCATGAGTATATAAATGTTTTCTTCCTGCTATTGTACCCTGTTAACAAGTGGTTCTTTTAGCACTTTCTGGATGACAAATGGTTAGTCTGCCATTTAAAGACTATTCTGCAAGCAATGCTCCAAAGTTTCCGGGCCACAAAAAGATTCCTTGATAAAATGTGAAGAAGTGAGGAAAATGCAGTATTTTTGACAGCTAATTCTAGATTTAGTTTTTTTATTTTGCATACTTTATGTATGTATGAATATATATATTACAGTTCAAAAGATTGGAATCAGTAAGATTTTTAAGATGTTAATATTGTAAAAGGTTATAATAACTGTTTTCCATTTTAATCTATTTTAAAATGTATTTTATTCCTGTGACGCAAAGCTGAATTTTAAGCAGCTATTACTTCAGTCTTCAGTATCATATGATTCTTCAAAAATCACTATAATATGCGGATTTGGAGCTCAAGACATCATTTTTGTTGAAAATGGTTGTGTACCGTTTTTTTAAGGATTCTTTAAAAGAACAGCATTTGTTTGTCACGTTTGATCAATTTAATTCATCCTCACTGAATGAATGATTTTTTTTTTTTACTTGTATGAACTTAAATATTCTTGGCAGACATTCATATCTGTCTGCCTCTCTGTCAAAACAGCCTTAATACAGTATGTGCGTGTCCAGTATTGGCAGGGCCAGTCTGCACTACAAGATGTACTTTAAAGTCTGTCTACCCACATTAGCGCAAAGCATTGCCTGTCCTCTATCATTTACTGAGTCAGCAGTGTCTTGCTAATATTACCTAAAAGTGCTGAATCTTTCTACATTATTGTTGAATTATATTTAGGATTATAACTTTATGCTTTAGAATAATTGTCCCCTTGCCAGGCTCTCCTAAAGCAGATCAGTGAGGATGCTTCTGTCTGACAAGCTGTCTGTGAAAATCTGTGTCTACCTGTTTAGGAAGCCGTGCTGGCACTCAAACTCAGATTTGTGTGTAATTTGAGGTGGAGTCTACCACAAATAACAAGCATGACATCCAAAGCTGATATGTTGCAAAGTCTATGTGGTGAGCTGTTTTTAATGAGTTGTACATGTCTTCTTCAGGATGTTTGACCCAGAGGAGACATTTCACTGTCAAAAATGCTTCCACTATGATGCATCTGACACGCCTACACATACTTTCTTTCTGCTTTTTTCCTCTCAAACTCACAAGCAATGTACAGTGCTATTTCTCCACAGACAGATGACGTAATTTCAAATTGTGTACTCTTTATTTATCGTGAACAAGTGATGTTGCATCTCTTTTTTGAGGCTCCTGCACCAGCCAAGCAAGTGCCATTGAGAATGAGAATGCAAACAGATAACTTTCACCAGGTATCATAGACCTCCATAGATAAATCTACACTGATTATTCTTGCATGACAGCGTTTTAAGGCAGGGAAACAGAGTATTAGTCCTGAAGACGGCAGGAAAGCTGAGACAAATTAAAATCATCTGCTGATTAGAGAAATACGGCACCCACCTCTCTTCGACAAATGGAAATCAAAGTGCTCATTACTCATGCTGTTAGGCTCCATTTTAAAAAGCTAATTTTTTAAAAGAGGACAGTATTTCAGGAAATTATATCATGCTTTGTGATGCCTCAGCAGTTTTTTTTTCTAACTGGAAATTCAGCTTGTTCTGAAAACAAGCAGATATAAGGTTGGCTAGTAAAACCTGTAGATTTTTCTTTCTTCTACGCTATTGAGTTCTGAATAATGAGCTGCCTAAAACTGGCCAGATGCTCCGAGCTCAGCGTTTAGAGGATCCATTAAAGATCCGCTGGCACAGATCTGCTCCAAAGGAGGAGTGGTTTGTCTCTTGAAAATGATCTCTGCATGTTTTGTCTGCTCTTTGTCTTGCTCTCCAATTATTTTCTTAACATGTCCATATAAATGTATAAGGTGGGGATTGGTGAGTGGTGTTTCATACAGGGTTCTTCTAAACCTGAAGGTCCATTGAGACCTGATCTGCAGGTTATCAGTTTCCCAGTCCACACTGAAGGACAGAACTGCAGCAGGAGATAAAACCACAATCAGAGACAGAGCTAATGCTTTGACCAGTGTTTGAGGGGCTGGGGGGGCCGAAATCCCCTAATTCAAGTCATAACCCCACCCCAATCCCAGTTATCTCCATAATCAGGCCTAAAGGGCAGAGGCTACGTAATCGCTCCTCAGAGAGCCATTTAAATGTATCAGAAGGTTGACACCTTCGTGACGTTGGGCTGATGTATAAGAAATATATCACTGATAACTTCAATTAAGTTACTTGCCATTGTACAGTCAGCAATGGGTTATTTTCTTAAGGACATGGAAAATAGGTAAGCTGTCACTGGGGCAGTATCCTGGGGTACAAAAGCTATCTTTGTACGTTTTTTTAACCCCAAGTTGTACAAATTAGTACCTCGACGGCAGTATATATTAGTACCTAAAGTGTAAATTTTGAAAGGGTACCACCCCAGTGACAGTTTTGTACCTTTCCCCCCCTCTAATTCCCCATTTTTAATGGAAAAAAATTAAGAAAAATACTTTTTTTTAAGAAAAGTGTGGCTAAAAGTTAATGCATATAGTAGCTTTAGCACTATATATAAGCACAAAATCAGTAATAAGCGGATTAAATTGAAGTATAATCCAATTCAGTACTTATGGGAGGGCTTTTTAAGGAACAAAATAACTCTTACAGTAGTGTTATCCTAGCAGAAGAACATTAGATAAAATAGTTAAATATGGCGTCACTGTGAATAATCATCTTTGTTTTACCATTTACCACTGCTGCAGTGCAGACCCCATTTGTAAACGTTACTGAGAGTTATGTAAGTGTGTCGATGTCTGTGTAAGAGAGCATTCGTGTGAGGTTATGGTTTTGGGCTTGCCTGTGGGTTATCTAGGATTTCTTATGTCCTGCATTGTATTTGAGATTTGCACTCTTAATAAGATTATGTGAAAAGGCAGATTAGGACCATCTGATTAGAACACATCCAGAGTTAATGAACCAAAAGAGCCCCCGAATTCTGATCATTTTCATTTGAATTGTGTTGGTAACCATTTTATGTTCTTT
This sequence comes from Sinocyclocheilus grahami, assembly GCF_001515645.1. NCBI lineage: Eukaryota > Metazoa > Chordata > Actinopteri > Cypriniformes > Cyprinidae > Sinocyclocheilus > Sinocyclocheilus grahami. The sequence goes on along the minus strand of NW_015505305.1, from coordinate 3,314,284 downwards.
TAATTTAATGTTGGATTATATTATGGCTGAATCTTACAAACCTGTGAAGATAGTGTCTGGATCATATTTACCCACAAAAAAAGTAAGTAAATAAATAAATAGGTTATATAATAAATAAATAGGTTAATAAAAATTATAAAATAATATATGCAATGTTACATTTATTACATACATTTATTTTATGATGAATTGTGTTGGTAACCATTTTATGTTCTTTTAATTTAATGTTGGATTATATTATGGCTGAATCTTACAAACCTGTGAAGATAGTGTCTGGATCATATTTACCCACAAAAAAAGTAAGTAAGTAAATAAATAGGTTATATAATAAATAAATAGGTTAATAAAAATTATAAAATAATATATGCAATGTTACATTTATTACATACATTTATTTTATGAAATGTTCACAAATGAAGCATTTGCCTTTTTGAAATCCTCACCCTTAGTCATTGCTGGAAAATGTTTTTGAACATCAAAAGTCCTTCAGTCAGAAACTTCTTCTAAGGGTTCAAAGGGGGCATTGCATAAGCCCTCCAGAACCGTCCGAGAACCATACTCGGGCCAGCCAGAACGGGGCTACTAGCAACAGATGGACCCCATCCCGGTGTAACCTCTCCAGAACTCCCAGGAGCAGAGCGATCGGGGGAAAAGTGTACAGACGAAGCCTCGGCCAGTATTAATCAATCGTCGATATAATTGAGTATGCGCATGCCCTGGAGTCGCAGTGGAGCCAGAGCAGCATCCACAAACTTTGTGAAAGTGCGGGGTGAGCGTGACAGGCCGTAGGGAAGAACTCGATATTGGTTTGCTTTGCCCCCGAAAGCAACCCTCAGGAACTTCCAGTGTTGAGGGAGGATGGAAACATGTAAATAAGCATCTTTGAGATCTATCGTAACAAACCAGTCCTCGGACTGGATCTGAGATACTATCTGCTTGATAGTGAGCATCTTGAACCGAAGCCGTTTTGATAGCGCGGTTCAGAAGATGGAGATCTAAGATCAGACACAACCCCCCATCCTTCTTCGGAACGATGAAGTAACGGCTGTAGAACACGGAAGCGAGAGAGGAGGAACACGGTCTATGGCCCCCTTCCTCAAGAGAGTATCTACTTCTTGTTCCATTACCAGAGCCTGCTCGGGGCCCACTAGTGTGGGGATGACCCCGTTGAAACGAGACGGGCGAGAACCGAACTGGATTCTGTAACCTTTCTCTACAATCTGCAGGACCCATTTTGAGATATTTGGTAGAAGTTTCCACGCTACCAGAAAATCTACTAAGGGAACCAGCCTCTCGAGTTATTATTAGAGTTCAGTGCCCTGAAGAGGATGACCGGCAGGGAACGACTGACCTGACTGCTGTAGCACCCTCACTTGAGGGGGCGAGCTCTCCTGTGCCGTACCATTGCCGGGCGGCAGCTGGGAATTTCGCTCGTCGGAGCTCACTGAGCCCTGAAGCACGAGGGTGGCAGGGGTATCAATAAACCTCCGTGAGGGCACTGAGGAGGATTGGGCACCGTATACTGAGGTGTTATCCTTTCCTCCACAGGTGGGCTGCCCTTAGGGAACTGACAATGGTAGGACCATTTAGCCGAGGTCCTCTTAGACAAAATAACGGTCCGCAGATCCGTTTTCGGTCTAGAAGACCACGACTGAGAGCATCACCCCGACCCCCGATCTTTCTGTGGAGGGGTGCGGGTTGCAACGCTCTGTTTTTGAGACTGGCGATATGAGGAGCTTGATGGCTTGGGCTGCTGCCGCTCAGCAGCCCCACCCCTGAGCAACAGTCTACGCCGTGCCTCGGCAACAGCGGGACTGCTGCCAGCGGGATCGCGAGCCTGGCCGCTCTCATCAAACACAGCAAGGCGAGAGCTGGTTTGCGCTCTGCCGGATGCGCTTTTATACTTTCTGGTGCTTACGTCACCCCGCTCGTGACGTCTCGCTACTCCATTGGACTGATTTGACACGTGCTTCAGAACGTGGTCATGCAAGGGACGTTCCCAAAGCGACTTCGACGCAGCTCGAGATCCTGAAGGGGAACATCAAGCTGTTTGGCATAATTTTCATAAAAATGTGTTAAACTACCAGGTTGCTACAAAGAACAAAAGTGTTTTGTATATTTTTAAAATGGCAAAATTTTAGCCGACAAGACACTATTCTGTTCCTCCATTACAGTGTACATTGTGCAACAGCTGCTAAGAGTTTCAACAGGCAAAAGTGATTAATGAAGGAGAAATGTTAGTTATGGTGCCTTATTATGTTGCCTTCCAATTACTGGGATATCTTTTGAGTTTAGAACAGTGTGTGTTTGTGTTGATGTGGCATCAGACAGGTGTCATCCTCTTCATCAGGGAGATGTCTCAGAGCTAAGCAACGGAGATGCCTGCTTATGCGGTGTGGATAAGAAAAGCACAGGATAACAAGGTCCCTGAAGCCCTATTATTTGGGCTGATATTAGAAGCATTTGTGTATGTGTGTGGAGTCTGTGTTCCCTTGTGTGTGTGTGTGTGTGTGTGTGTGTGTGTGCGTGTGCATGCCTGAGCGCTGCATGTGAATCTGTGTTTGTCACTGTCAATTCCGATGAGCTCCGTGTTTATTTGATGAATAAACTGTCTCTGTGTTCACTTCCTTTCATGGCTGTTAAAGTCAGGTAGTGATCACATGTTCCTGTTCAGTATTAACAGACTGCTGCTTAAAGGGATAGTTTATCTAAAAATGAAAATCCTGTCATTGTTTACCAGTCCAATTTCAGTGAATATGATGAATGCTTGAGTAGTCATGCTGTAAAAGGATAACATAAAATCATTACAAGATGACAGAAATTGATTTTTGTGTATAAACTATTCCTTTAACATCTATAGCTGTCAACTAGATAAACTTTCAATGGGCTGAAATTTTAGATACAAGTTTTGAAATGTTCTGCTAATGTCTTGTGTGTTAAACAGTCTTTTCCTTTAAAATGGATTGTTCTTGACCAGAATTAGCTGCAAAATAGACCAGGGAGACAAAAACAGACCTGAACAGAAAAAGGTCTAGTCCACATTGCAGCTTTTTCTTGCAAAGAACCACTTATTTAGAGAGGAAGAAACTGTCTGATCAACGTAAAGCGACCAGCTTCAGTTGATTTTGTTTTTACATTCAATTTGATAAAGTTTTACCTGAAATAGTTTATGTACCACAATACCAAACCAATGTATAAATACACTATTGGGGTCAGAATACTTTTATTCAGCAAGGATGCTTTAAATTAAGTGACAGTAAAGACATTTATAATGTTACAAAAAAAATTTAAATGCTGTTCTTTTGAACTTTCTGTTCATAAGATATTATTGAAAAAAAAAATAAAAAAAATATATATATGTATATATATACATATATATATATAGTTTCCACAAAAAGTAGTTTCAGCATTGATAAAAACTTTTTTTTTTTCTTGAGTAAGTAAGTATATTAGATTGTTTTCTGAAGGATCATGTGATTTTGAAGACTGGAGTAATGGCTGCTGAAAATTCAGCTTTGCATCACAGGAATGAATTACATTTTAAAATAAATTCAAATAGAAGAGAGTTATTTAAAATGGTAATACTATTTCACAATATTCAGTTTTTACTGTACTTTTTATCAAATAAATGTAGCCTTATTGAGCAGAAGAGATCTCAAATTTTGTGGTGATGTCATACTATGCTTAACTGTATGTGACTACAGACAAGATCAATTTTAATTGGCTGCCATGCTTCTGAACACCCTGGAATATGTAAATGCCCATCGCCCTATAGGTACAGTAGATTATACCCTACATGAAATGAATATCTCCGTATCCCCCACAGAGCTGTTCTGTAAGGATTTGACCTTACAAAGTAAAGATAGATGGTTTTAGCCCCACTTGAGGACTGTCTGTTATTTCAATATGCAGTTGTTTAACCTTCATAAGAGTAATTTAATGTGACCCATCTTGAATATGAATCTCTCACTTGTTTCCTTCAGAAAAAGCGTCCATCCTTTCTCCCATAGAAATAGATTAATATGAAAAAAAAAACAAGCTTTGCAGTGTTGGCTGAACATGTTTAGTAATACAAAACATTTCATGTTTGAAATACAGCTGCACTTGAGCTGGCCAGATCCAGTATAACTCTTGTACTGATGACAGTTCTTGGACACTCAGCGTGATGTCACTGAGGACCTCTGGCTGCCCCTGCAGTGCACCTACACTTCTTTAGACATGTTCTTCCTGTTTAAACACAGGTTTCTGATCCCTAGAGGATGCAGAGAAAGGTCAACAGCTCATTCGTAACCTGTGTTTCCTGTACTCAGGCGCTGTCTGGACAACTACACTCAGAAGCTTTTGACCTTTCCGTGTGATGGAACAACTTTGATGTTGACTGAGTTTCCAGAGAATATGTTTTCAACCACACCCTTCATCTCTCAGCCTTTTTCTCGCCCTCTGGATTTTATCCTTCATAATTCTTTGTCTGTTTTTAATTTAAGAACTGTATTTTTACCTCAGTTGAGAGTGTTCATAAATTATGCGTACGCTCTTAACTCCAACCAGGGCTCTGCAGACCATTTAGAAGATGCATAAAATACACTGAAGAATTTTAAATAATTTTCTAACTTTCTAACCAATCTATTGGTTGGCTGGAAAAGATATCTTATTTTTTCTTATTGATTGACTTCCAAGAATAAATGATGGGTGCTACTTCTAAAAGGAAACAAATGAGAGTTATGTAATGTTAGTTAATGTTAATACAGAGAGTCTGAGTGGAGGATTCCTGGTCTGTCGGGACCAAGACCTGGGTTTTCTGGTGTAAGATGGTCTCCCAGCCTGGTCAGACAGGTCAGTTGACTGATTTTAGGGAGATTTTGGGCTTTCCGTTGGTTAGGCTGGGAGACCAATGTGCCGTCTAGCAAATCATCAGGCTGGGAGACCATCATAAACCTGCTAAGACCAGCAATCCATGAAAGGTCTTGATGTTACATTATAGGTCCTTCAGATCATTATATTGGTTTCTAGATAGTTTCTGGTGTGGGTCTTTAAACGGTTTTTCTCTAGCAAAAGAGTACTAATTGTTGGCTATACTATCTGGTGATTTGGTCTTCATTCTGGCAAAAGACCTTCAACTGTCTTAAAGCACACTTTCTGACATTATGTAAAGTACTTGTAGCCTAAGGGAACATAACCAGGGCCAGGGCCATTTAGCAATAAAGAGGATTAGACAGTGAAGAAAAATGGATTAGGATTAGAAATATTTCTTGTCATATTTTGTTTTGAAGGGACGAAATTACAGTGATTATAACAGTGTTCATTTAAATCCTTCCTCAAACAAGAATCAAGAGGTGACCTTCAGATGAAGTTACTTTGCAGAAAACTCCACACACATATCATTTCGACGTTTCATTATCTGTAATGGTTTTTGACGAGAGTGGAAGGCACTTTGAGATAAAAGTAAATGTGATAAAAGCATGATGTCAGCGAAGGGAACGTATATCACTGAAACAAATACTCCAGCAGGTCAATACCTTTTTATCTGTATTTGTTTTATTTTCATCACATTCGCAGAGTCACCTTTCTATGGGTTCAGTCAGGCTATCACTAAATTATGATACAGAAAAAGAAGTTCTTGACATTTGCCAAAAAGCCTTTCATGAGATTTCAAGCGGATGACCTCCGTGATCATTGAGTCTGCTTAAATCTTTAAATAATTTGGTATCTGCTTCGCTGCTAATCATAGAGGCTTGTGTGAAAGTCTTTCTAATTTTTTTCTTCCATCTTTCTCCCTTTTTTCATCTTTGCTCAAAGATTTACTCCACCTCTAGCGTTACAGCGTTATTGCTGTAAAAGTGACACTGCTGTATTTCCAGGCAACTTGAGAACAAAAAAAATCTCCTGAAATAATGCAAGACAGCTGCTCCTCACATGTTTCAAGATTTTGGATGGGTCGACTCAAGGGTGTATGTGATTGATATCTAGTTACACTGGTCTGTGTCTTAAAAAACACAGCAAACTATGATTTAGTACAGAATGGACTCAATTTCAGTTATTATTTTTATGACAATTTTACTCAAGAAATGATCATTACTGTAATGGGAATAATATAAATAAAATAATATTTACACACCCATTCAAATATTTTGGGTCAGTAATTTTTTTAGTGTTTTTAATGTGTTCTCTAAAGCTGCATTATTTGATTCAAATATAAAGTAAAACAGTAAAAATTGTGGGAAAAAAACATTGAAAAATGGGGAAAACTGAAATCCAAATCTTTTTTTTTACATTTTAAAACTATTGTTTTCTATTTTAATATATCTTAAAATCTAAATTATTTATGTGGAAACTGTGCCACATTTTTTTCAGGATTCTTTGATGAATAGAAAATTCAAAAGTATAGCATTTATTTGAAATAAAAATCTTTTGTAACATTATACATTTCTGTCAGTTTTGATCAATTTAATGCATCTTTGCTGAATAAAAGTATTCATCAAAGTATTCAAAAATGACTGACCTCAAACTTTTGAATGGTTCAATTATTATGTTTATCTATATTTTTACATTATGTAGTAAGTTAAAGGGGTCATATGATGTTGTTAAAAAGAACATTATTTGGTGTATTTGGTGTAATGCAATGTGTTTATGCAGTTTATGGTTAAAAAAACACATTATTTTCCATATAATGTACATTATTGTTTCTCCTCTATGCCCCGTCTTTCTGAAACGCGTCGATTTTTACAAAGCTCATCGGTCGGAAAAAGCGAGGTGTGCTCTGATTGGCCAGCTATCCAGTGCGTTGTGATTGGCCGAATACCTCAAGCGTGTGATGGAAATGTTATGTCCCTTACCATACTGTGATGCCGTGTCCCGGCGCGATGAGAGAAAACCAATAAAAGTCATTACAAATGAGGCATTTGTTGCATCCAGTGGGGACATAATTACTGATTATAATGACTTATACTGTCTTTTTACGCGTTGCGTATCACACTGCGTAAACATAAAACCATGTCTGCATTTGTGATCGGAGAAACAACAAGTCTACTCTACACTGCTCAAAACTCACATTTGAATCATCAGTGGCAAATTATTTAAATATAAAAAACATACTTACAGGCTGTGAATCAGAAATGCCAGACTGTCCTTGCAAAGTTGGAACTGCCCCACTTTATAGAAACAGCCTTTGTGCCACAGACGCATTGTAGGCTACTGGTTCAGGAAACAGTCCTCATCCTCCATAAATGCGCAGCACACATCTGAATATTTGGGTTGAACTGTTCTGGAACAGTGTTGAAAATACAACTTAACCACTGATTTCTAGTTGTGCGTGAGCGTGTGAAAGCCAGAAACATTATCACTTTTTTTCAGGACCATTTTGAAGAATTAAGGGTATAAAAACATGATGCACATTTTTATTCAGTGTAATTACAGAAAAAAATGCTCACTGATGCATTTTTTAAATTTATTATTGCAGTACAATCTTTTTTGTCTCACTTTCATTATCATTAGCAAATTAAAAGTAATGTTTTAAAGATGGTTTAATGTCTTAAAAATTGATTTGTTTATTACAAACACACAGCTTTTCACTTCACAAGACGTTAATTGATGGACTGGAGTCGTGTGGATTACTCGTGTTTTGTTGACTAAACTTACAGTATATGCCATTTCGTCAGAATAAACTAGAGGACTAAAATGAGCTCTTTAAAACCTGAAAATCAGTTTTAGCAGTTTTGAACTATTCCAGAAGCAACAGCCACAGCTGCATTTATACAGTGCAACAGTTTCTCAGGCTTCCTCTGGACAGCCTCATTTGTCTTTTTGCTTATCTCAGCAATATGGAACATCCTGAGTTCCTTGTCAGGTGAGAAAATCTATGTTCAGCCTAAACCAGGCCAAATCGCCCCTCCGGACGTCTTCATTCTGGCGGATTATATTGAGGCTGAAATTACACTTGAAGATTAAAGCACTTCTCTATATCTCTGTGCCAGGTTATCGCAGGTCTATAGCAAAAACTCATTTACTAACATCTTCCTATATATTTCTCTGCATTGCTTCATGGTATCAGAGAACAAAAACTTCTGGGCTGCATGTCAAGCGTGCAATTAAGCAATTACATTTCCAAATCGAATTACACAGGGGAATGATTCATAAAATGACCAATTGCCCATGTACAATCACATTAATGTGATAACACTTTTTACTGCCACAATTAAATTCGGTCAGGGGGGCTACTTTCAAAACCGCCCTTGGTGCACATCAGAGCTAAATTTGAACCACTTTTAGCTGAATCGGCTTCGTTAGAGCAAGACTCCTGTTAAAAAGATCTATGATCCCCTCACAGGAAGACATGACTTTCTTTTTCTTTGATGTACCACCTTGAAAACTGTAATAAATTACCTTTGATTTACACTTTTGCATGAAGGTGAGTTGGCAGCAGATTATTCAGTGAGGTGAGGGAGGCATGTATATAGCCCAAGGATCAGAATGAAGGAATCAGTTTGTGGCTTTTATTTGTATGAAAGAATAGGGTGAGCTGAGCTCGGTGTCTTCGCCATACATTCCTTTCTAATTGGGCTGCTGTATTTATTTGTGCTCAGACACTTTTATTTCTATAAGCGTACTACTTGGCAGAGTATCTCATACGAATTACAGTTTTTCTCAGTCGCTTTGGTGCATTTCTCGAATCATCCTTAATATTTGCAAAGAAGTATGTGCATTTCTCAAAACAATTTGTACAAACAGCACCTCACAATGGATTACCTGCAATTTACTCAAAATCTTTAGTTCGTCTCTCAAAAGCAAGTATTTATGTCAATGAACATATCAGTGCCATCAGAATGAAAAGTCCTTGTGTCATTGTTCACAAACAAGATCAAGTCAAAATGCTTAGTCTTGTTGTCAATATAACAGTGCACTTTGTTAGTATTACCTGATGTAAACTATGGCAACAGTTTGGATGACAGTTACTGTATTGAAATGCAGAAGGCTGCACTTCTTATGTATGTCATATATCCATTTCAAAAGTACAAATGTACACATTATTGTATGTGGGATATTGATTGAAAGAGACTAGATAGGATTCACAGTTACACTTTACTAGTGGTCTGACAAAAAAAAAAAAAACTTAACAACGTCAATGTGATAGAAAATAAATATGGGCACAAAGGCGAAAATAAAATAAAAATTAGACAGGCAAACACAGAAAACACCCCTTAGGCAGAACTTTGCTTTTGCCTGCAGCACTGTATGAGGAATTGCAGTGTAGTCTGTTTACACCTCCTGACGTGCCAGTCTGTCGGTCCACAGATTCTCGTCTACATCACAATGAATATCTTCCCTTGCAATGCAACGTGGAATTGGAGTCAAGTGAACCATCTCACAACTTCATACAGTATATATATATATGTGGATGAGGCTGGCTTCAACCTGACCAAAAGCAGAAGGCGTTGTCGAAATGTCATCGGTCACAGAGCTACTGTTGATTTACCAGGCCAAAGGGGAGGAAATATCCATTGTCAGAATTTGTAACTCTTGTGTTGCCCTCTGTCTATGCTTTCCAATTGAAGGTTCATGAGATGCATCTTTGAGCTATTTCAGAGAGCTAGTTTATCATTAGCTGATCTACATTCTATTCATTAGTGAAAGTCAAAATGCACCTGCACAATTCATAGCAAATTTACAAAAAGTCTAATAGAAACGTGTAGAAAATATGCTTGACAGTTTATGACAACTAGATCAACCATTTTGCATTGAATGACTTATACGATGAACTAAAGACTAGATGTTTTGGGGGGTAAGACTGTTGCACAGAGAACTATATAATACATTTTGAGCAACATGACATTAGCAACTGATAATGTAGGAAACCGCAGATAAATGCACATAATCAATTGCATGAATGTACCAAAGCAATCGCAACTTGTTCAAAAGAATGGGAAACTGCTTTTATGATGTGCACAAGTGACTAGATAATGTGGAGGTTGAACAAGTAGTTTTGAGAATTTCATTTCTGATCTGAGAAATGCACCAAAGCGACTGAGAAAAACTGTAATATGTATATATATATTTTTTTTATAAATTGCATTTGTAGCTGTATGTAAAATAATATTTTTTGCAGTTGTAAGTATTACGGAAATTATTGTAATATATTTTACATGAAAATACAATTTCAGTCTTTTGTATTTTAAAATTTCATGTTTTTTCATTTTTTTTTGCTTTTTCTTTGCAATTAATAGTGAAATTTACTAGCAATTTCTGAGTAAAGTTAGTTTTGACACCAATTATTTCAGTGTAATTGCATTTGAAATTATGCACTGTCTACTAAATTTTTGAGGAATAAAGTGCAACTGCTCTGAATATACATTTCAATACTTTTTAACTAGATATCTGGCAGATGACAGACAGATAAACCTGAAAAATAGGTGTTATTTCCATTTTGGCAATGCAGTCATTGCACCTTGAGTGGGTTTTGACTGGTGATCGATACTGGATGGTGCATTTAATGATTGACCGTTATCACACCAAGGGTGCTTAGAAATAATGCCAAATAACTTGCTTATTCCTCTAATGTGCCTTTCAGCTCAGAAGCTCTGAAGGCTGATCAATACCTCCTGAATGACTGCAGATCTCTCCCTGACTGTGGCATTTAAAGGCAACCACGTCCTGGCTGGTTCCCAAACGTAAGAGGGTGATTCTGCACCTCTTTTTATGACTTTTTCTTTGTCTCTTTATCAAAATGCACCTGTATCAATTCTGCTATTATGCACAAGGAAAATGTGAAAAGATTAATAATAAACATGGTGACAGCTTGAACTCAAATGCTCCAAACCACAGTTTACCACTTATAGAAGCCTGAAATTATCATAAATATTATGAAGTTAATGTTGAAAGTTTATAATTTCAGGTTAATCTGGCCAGGAATCATCCAATTCGATGGCAAGAAGCCACACTCTAAAAAATGCTGGGTTAAATATAACCCAGCGCTGGGTTAAAAAGGAACAAACCCAGATATTGGGTTGTTTTGACCCCAACTGCTGGGTCAAAACAACCCAATAGATGGGTCAAAACAAACAAATAGCTGGGTTTGTCCCTTTTTAACCCAGCGCTGGGTTATATGTAACCCAGCATTTTTTAGAGTGCACCTAACTGACAGGTAAACCGACATTCTACAGTTTGTTTTTTATAGGTGAATGAATCTGAAAATGATGATACAACAATATTTGGCTCTGGATTGTCTTTACGAAGTAAATGAATACAGTAAATTACGATCATGCCACCTTTTAGAATTGAAATAATGCCTTTTAAATTCTAATTTAATTCCTCAATTTCAATCGAATGAAAGTAGATTTGGTAGTAAATTTATTTAAATAAAAAAATACATTTAAATAATTTGTAGAACAGTATGGTTTTCTAAGAAAAAATGAAAAAGTCTTGAATTTTCCTGGCAGAAAAAATACATGAAAAAAGCCTGTTATATTCACCAAGGCTGCATTTATTTGATCAGATAATATAGTAAAATTTTTAAATTTTATTACAATTTAAAAGAACTGTATTTGAATACATTTTAAAACGTTATTTATTCCTGTTGACAAAGCAGAATTTTCAGCATGATTACTCCAGTCTTCAGTGTCACATGAACCTTCAGAAATCATTCTAATATGCTGATTTGCTGCTCAAATGATTTCTTATCATTATAAATGTTGAATACAGTTGTACTCCTTTATATTTTTTGTGGTAGAAATATTTTGTAACATTATATAAATGCCTGATATATTTTATAAAGATACAAGTACTAATTTCTTAAAAAAACATTTGAACTGTAGAATAGATGTATAGATAGTTCAGACAGACAGACCGAGATCAGCAGATCACATATAATGAGATATTCAGTTCTCTCATACAGCGTCCCAGGACATGTCAGTCTACAGCTTTAGATATTTCCAGCCTACTAAAAGAAACTTGGATGCTTTCGAGCCATCTAAGTACCTGCACGGATTGTAATGTTCAGCTTAATGTTCTTTTGTTGTACATCCCTGTGCCTCTTTCCTGCAGTGTGTTATTGTTACTTCACAGTTTGACGATTTGCCTTTGGCAGAGCTTTGTCTGCGAGAAGTGCTCAGTGGATCTTACTTATCTCCAAAACACCAATGAGAAAGAGAGGACGATATTACAGTCGTCCATCACAGCAATCCTGTGCAGTTTTCCGTCCAATTTGTCTGGGAACAGCACAGAAAATCCCTGAAAGTGCTCTGTTGAGCTGATCAAATGGACAGGAAATGGGTCACGAATCAGGGGACTTTTCTAAAGCCCATTTATCTATTGAAACAATTAGAGAAAGAGACCGAAAATTCTCTCAGCTCAGTTTGTCTCAGTTCATCAAAATCATTAGTCCTTAAATACAGAATAATATAAATTATTATTATTATATTATCCACCATGGAATAAAATAAAAATAATAATACAAAAAAATTTTTTGGGACTTTTTATCTCAAATCTGAGAAAAAAGTCCAAATTGTAAGATAAAAAGTTGCAATTACATTTATTTATTTATTTCCTTTTTGGAAACAAAAAACTGAATTGCGAGATGAAACCCAGAATTCAGAGAAAAATGGAAGACGCGACTCCAGTCCAGCTGCATGTTTGTAATAAACATATCCATCAAGATTCAAACCGTAACTTAAAACCGTTGTTCCTCTATCCATAAAATTGCTTTCTCCTGTAAAAAAAAGTCTTGTCTGAACCAGGAGAGAAATATGCACAGATCAAGCAGTGTTTACAAGCATAATTGATCTAAAACAGCTCTAAACAAATATGTTGGTGGATTTTGATTTGAGAGGACAACAGGAGATGGACTTTTTCCACTGGAGGAAGCATTATTATAGATTATGGACAGGTATTTTGGCCAGAAGTGACATTTTAAAGTTAAAAGACCTTAATGATGCATTTGTTTCTTAAAAATATGCAGCTTTTCGCTTCATAATACATTAATTGATGGACTGGATTACTTGTGGATTATTGTGATGTTTTTATCAGCTGTTTGGGTTCTCATTCTGACGGCACCCACTCACTGTAGAGCAGGGGTGTCAAACTCAGTTCCTGGAAGGCCGCAGCCCTGCAGAGTTCAGTTCCAACCCTGCTCCAATACATATACCATGTAGTTTTAAAAAAAGCCTGAAGGACTTGATTAGCTGGATCAGGTGCATTTAATTAGAGTTGAATCTAAACTCTGCAGGGCTGTGGACCTCCAGGAACTGAGTTTGACACCTCTGCTGTAGATGATCCATTGGTGAGCAAGTGATGTAATGCTAAATTTCCCCAAACCTGTTCTAATGAAGAAACAAGCTCATCCAAATATTCATTTTGTGGGGAACTATACCTTTAACTAATTATAGCCATTTTAAGAGAGCATTAAATGCATCCTTCTCAAAAACAGGCAATTCCATAATGCATTGCAACAAGCTCAGTGTAAAATTAGTCCAAGATAGTGAATGAAGCAAGAGATTAATTTTAAATATTTCCTTGAATGCTGACATGCATAGATAAAAATGTCTTAATTTAACTATTTTTTATAAAAATCATATAATTATAATTACTTATAATAATGAAATGAGAATATAGTTTACACAATATTTATTTAATTATCTTAATTTAAAAATATACAAAAAATATTAATTTAGATTAAAATAATTGAATAGAAAGTGTGCTTTGTATTTCATAATTCACAACTGCTAATTCTCCCAGGGAGGCTACAAAGATAGCCAATCTACCTGTCTGCCGGAGGCAGAGTCTCAGAACACTGACGAGTGCAAGGGACCAGCACTACACACCTCCACTGTACCTGAGACGGAGACTTCCCATAATATGGGAACCATTTGTTATGGTATCACTCACATGTCTTCAGGGGGACCCAAGGTGAAAACTGCAGTCTGACCAACTCTGAGGAGGAGTACGAAGCTGGGCGCATGTGACCCTGACCAAAAAGGATTTTAGAAAGTGCACAGGATACTCAGCATACGCACTTACCATAAATATGAATTTTAGAAGGCAGTTGGTGCTATTATAGAGGCCATGAAGAGGCCTAGTGATCTGTTATGACTGCATCATGGAGCTCAAGGGAGCGGAGTACCCGACCCGAGAGGAGGACTCACATAGTCGACCTTGCACATAACACGACTCCTGAGAGTAACATGGTCAAGGTGACACATCAAGTCGTTAGGGCAGTCACATGATAGGAGCTCCAGGGAGGAGCATACTCAAAGTGACCCTGTTATAAGAGGAGTAATGTCATGCACAAGTCACAACACTAGCCTTCTGAACCTATCGTTGGTCCTCAGACCGGGATGGGCCAGGACCCCCTTGTTGTTCAATTTCTAATGACTGTCAAATAGAGCAAAATAAGGTATTGGCACATAGATCTGTTTTAATCTCAGTATTATTCTTCCTCTCACTCCTGCGTAGAGCTTGATGTGGTAAATGTTGAGATTTGGGAAATTTAGTGGCACACCGAATGCTTTTGCTGTTTCTTTATCAAGTGGTGGTTTTAATGAGATTTGATTGTTGTAACACAAGTTGAATGTTCAATCTGTGTGTTCGAATGGTTTTCTTGTACAGTAATAGATTTTTCTGATTCAGTGTTCTGAGTTTGTGATTACATTAAACCACTTGAAGGAGACTGTTAGGAAATTTGTCTCATCATTTACTGACTGATGACTTTTCGCTTTCGAAAAAGGTATGACTTTCTTCTGATAAACACAAATGCAGAATTTCCTGTTTTGTTTTTTATTTTTCCTATACAATGAAAGTAAATGGCTGTCATGCAAGATTTTGACTTTAAATCTAAGCTTTTTCGTCATAAAAAGCTACTTTATACCTTCAGAAGACTTGGAATAGTGCATGAGACATAGCAACATGATCTCATGAGTGTTCATATGTATTTTTACGTAAAGTGCAATTCTGCCTTTCCTGGCTTTTGAATGACACTGAAATGTACAATTTTGACATATTGACAGAATGTACAATATTGACATTTTGACAGCAGCTAAAACATAAAATATTTACATATGTACAACTTGACAGACTTACAAATGAATCCTCATGAATATTGAAATTGCTGCATTAAAGGGTTTCTCCACCCCAAAATGAAAATGTTGTCATTAATCACTTACCCCCATGTCGTTCCAAACCCGTAAGAGCTTTGTTCGGCTTCGGAACACAACTTAAGATATTTTGGATGAAAACCGGGAGGCTTGTGACTGTCCCATTGACTGCCTAGTAAATTATACTGTCAAGGTCCAGAAAAGTATGAAAGACATAGTCAGAATAGTCCATCTGCCATCAGTGGTCCAAACGTAACGTTATGAAGCGACGAGAATACTTTTTGTACGCAAAGAAAACAAAAATAACGACTTTATTCAACAATTCGTCTCCTCTGTGTCAATCCGCATCACCGTAGCGCCATTTTGAAGAATATCCGCGTACACTATTCTGTGTCATCTGCAACACAAGGCTTGCATCCAGCAGATATTTTCCAAAATGGCGCTACGGTGATGCAGAGAGACACAGAGGAGACGAATTGTTGAATAAAGTTGTTATTTTAGTTTTGGCAGATGGACTATTCTGACGATGTCTTTCATACTTTTCTGGACCTTGACAGTGTAATCTAGGCTGTCCATGGGACAGTCACAAGCCTCCCTGTTTTCATCCAAAATATCTTAAATTGTGTTCCGAAGACGAACAAAGCTTTTACAGGTTTGGAACGACATGGGGGTAAGTAATTAATGACAAAATTTTCATTTTGGGGTGGAGTAACCCTTTAACATTTTCATTATAGTTGTAACAAAGTTCGTAGATCAGGAAAGGAGAAGGCGGGAACCGGCAAACATTCAAACATAACTTTAACAATAAAATAAACACAAAACTGAAAATAGCGTGACAGCCCCTCACGGAAGACTGCCGCGCACAAACAGAACTAAAACAACATCAAGTCCATGCCTGGTCCTCTCTCATCCTTTACTGTCGTTACTCGTCCTTTTATCCTTCCGGAGCTCCTCCGTGGGACTCGAGACCGTTGAGTGGCGCAGGTGTCGCTCATTATCAATTACTCCACCATCCTCGCTCCATTTCCACGGCTCTTGACCCCGCCCCACTCGTCACATATCCGAAAGATGGGAGAGAGGAGAAAAAAAAAATTCTCGGTCCGGTTCTCAGACACACTGCTGCTTGGTCCTCAACCAGCTGAGAGGCTCTCACTCACGGTGCCATGTGATGGTACTGGATATCTTTGGTGGATGGCCCGATGCTCCTCCGCCTCCTGGCGGATGGCGATGGCTCCTCCTATTGAGGGCAGCTGGCAGCGAGTCCCCCGTTCCCTGCGAGTCCCCAATCATGGCGGACGGCAGCAGGCTCCAGCCTCCTGGTGAACAGCGCCGACTCCTCCGCTCCTTCTTGGACGGCAGTCACCCCACCTCGGCCCAGGAGCGCGGCAGCAAGCTCTCCGTCCCTCCTCGTCTTCTATTGTTCCAGCACCACCGCCTCGGGCAGCCACCGGCGGTCTCCGCTCCTTCCTGCTGCCCGACCTCCTCAGCACCGCGATCCCCCTAAGCAGCGAGGGCTCTCGGACAGCATTTCCCTCCTTCTTCCCGGGTTTCGGCACCAATGTAACACAGTTCGTAGATCGGGAAGAAGGAGGCGGGAACCGGCGAACATTCTAACATAACATATAAACATTATATCGAAATCCTCCGACATTCTTCTTTACAAATCATCGTTATTTAACTTCTATTGGACTGATGAATTGTACTGTAATTCATGACCTTTGTTTTGTTTTGATCTCTCCCCTGCGCTTCCGCATTCGTCACTTCTGAGTGGCGCATGCACAACACCAACATCTTACGTCATCCTGCCGGAGCTGCTTCCGCGTACAACTGTTGGCGCAAGCTAGATTAAAGTGATTATTACGTTTTGAATATGGATATTTTTCTCACAAAAACACATCGATTGCTACAGGATGCCTTTGTTCACACCCCGGAGCTGTGTGAGGCACTTTTTATTATGAATTGATGTGCTTTATTTAACTTCTTTTGGACTGATGAACTGTAACACCCGCTGACTGCCATTAAACAGCTTGGAAGATCAAAGACAATTTTTTATATAACTCCGATTGGATTTGTCTGAAAGAAGAAAGTCATATACACCAAGGATGCCTTGAAGGTGAGTAATTCATAGGCTAATTTTCATTTTTGGGTGAACTAACCCTTTAAGTCATGGAAGCAAAAAAGCCTAAAATCTCAAAATTGGTCAGTGCCTGAAATAATAAAGTTTCGTGTTGTACAAACATGGTACAAGAAAGTCTTAATTATGATTTCAAGAGGTCTTAAATTTGGGGACTGAAATACAAGAATTGCAATATGGGTTAATGTAACCATTAAACTTCAAAAGGCTGTGGTTTAATTGAAAAAATACGAGCATTGCACGTTTCAGAGTCAGCTGCTGCACTGATTTGTGTTCATTCCTTACCAGGGAAACCGGTATATTTCTGCTGCTCCAAAAGTGCCACCTGCTGGCAGAGAATGAATGTGCATTTTCAATCAGCTCGTCTGCTGTTTTTGTTCAGAAAATCGACCCATATTTTTACGCAGCA
Source organism: Sinocyclocheilus grahami (assembly GCF_001515645.1). Taxonomy (NCBI): domain Eukaryota; kingdom Metazoa; phylum Chordata; class Actinopteri; order Cypriniformes; family Cyprinidae; genus Sinocyclocheilus; species Sinocyclocheilus grahami. Next base: position 3,296,664 of record NW_015505305.1, on the reverse strand, counting down.
AACATGCAGCGTTGTAAATGTGAACTGGTGAATTGACAAGAAGTTAATGTATTATAAAAATCTAAACAATTACAACAGTAAAATATATGTATATATATGTTATTTAATTAATATAATAATTGATTGATAATTGTTTAAATTAATACAATTGATACATTTGACTCAAACATTTTCTTAAAAATGATTTAAAGGCTGAAATGTGAAGTTTATCATTTTATAAAAACTTTTTGGCCGTAACAGGACAGCCGGTGAATTCATGGACGGCCTCCGTGGCCATAACAGGACAGGCGGTGAATTCATGGACAGCCTCTGTGGCCGTGACAGGGCAGACAGTGAGTTCGGAAGCAGACGCCACCACCTCAGGAGGTTCTGCAATGGGGAACAAGACACATGACTAAGACTACCAATCAGAACATGACACAATGAACAGGGGAACCAATGGCATGGATACATGAGAGCAAGGGAAGCATGACACAAACAGGGACCATGAAACAATTACAAAATAAAAGACATGGAAAACATGAACCAAAACACCACATTACATATTGTTACAAAAGATTTCTATTTTTTTATACTTTTGAAATTTCTATTCATCAAAAAATCTTGAAAGAAAATATATCCCAGTTTCAGCAAAAATATTAAGCAGCACAACTGTTTTCAAAATCCATAATAATAAGAAATCTTTCTTGAGCACCAAATCAGCATATTAGAATGATTTCTGAAGGATCATGTGCCACTAAATACTGAAGTACTGGCTTCTAAAAATTCAGCTTTTCCATCACAGGAATAAATTAAAATTACATTTCAAATATATTCAATTCAGTTCAATTCAATACAATTCAAATTCGATATATTCATTTCAAATAGAAAACGGTCATTTTGAATTGTAATAATATTTCACAATACTGATTTTTACCTTCTTACTGTTTTTTTTCTCAGCCTTGCTGAGCCTAGACTTTCAAAGACTAAAATATTGCTAACCCTAAAATTCTAGTAGTGTTAATTTGGATGTGACCAACATCAAAGAGGTATAGTTGTTTACTATTTGATTAACCCATTCATTTCCACCAGTTTAACCCATTCATGTGGATTTGTGGACTAGTTGTAAATCTGAAAGGCGGGTTTTTATCGCATTGACAGGGTAATCAGCCAATCACAGTGCATGAGCGCACTACATCTTCTGATTTTTTCACCTGTATGTCCTTGTATTTCCCCTTTCATTCACAAGCACATATGAGGCAAAAGAGATGCTTCTTTTAAAACATTATCAATTTGTTTCATTGCTGAAAAGTATTGCTTTAGAAGAATTTTAAATGCTGTTTGATCTCATATATTTTATTTCTGTACTCAGAATATCAGAATATTTTGGACCTCTTGCCTCATCAGACAAAATGCCCCAATCACATTTTTCTTTGCAGTGTCTTGTCTGTTCCTCTCTTGATTTTAGGAGAGTGACTCAAAATCTTTATTTTCTGCGTGCAGCACTACAACAACGCCTGGCCTCCAAAAAGCCCTTAACTTAGAAATTGGATTCAGTGATGTGTATAATTTAGAAGCCTGGCCCTGACAAACACCCGGGGATTGACGTGGGTTTATTTTAGCCTTCTCTGTATTTTAGGCCAGGGTGGATGGCTGTGTATTAGACAGAAGAGCCATAAAGCCCGTGGACTTGTGAAAATCGGGCCTGGCTGCAGGCAGGGTCAGTAATCACACTAGCCAATGAAACCGCGCAGACACTCAAGCAAAATTATTTTCGTCACTCGCTGCAGTGTAATAGCCGTACTGAAGAAAAGACAGAGGAGGAGATGGAAAAAGAGAATGAGAGAGAGAGGCTGAGGGGTGAGTAATAAAATTGCATCTCATTCATTCACTCCACCAGCTCATAATACACAGCCAAATTGCTCTCAATTGCTAAACAGGGATTTGAAGTGCAGTGTTCTGAAAGTCGATTGATTGCCTGAAATTAAGGGTGTTTTTACACTAGAACTTGAAGTGCAAAGTCTTTTTGACATCAAAGTTTGGATCGCTTTGTTGTTTTCCTCGCTCCTGGGTCCACTTGAAAAGACAAAACATGAGTTGAAAAAGCCATATCTGCCAAAAAAGGCGATTTGAGTTGTTATCAATGTTTTTACTGGCCATTAAACTGTATTTGGTATTTCATCATATAAATTTGTACTTATCCCAAAAACGTCAAGACATTGCGCTATTGTTCATTATATGGCCGTTTTAGTTGTTAATGTGAAGAATATTAATGTTATTGTTAATGTTAATGTGAAGAATAATAAAAAAACTTCAGATGATAGATTTCCGACTGACTATTCCGACTGACTTAATTTCACAAAGAGGAGGTTTGTATGTCTTTGCTTTAATTTGTGACCGAAAACTATCGCAATTGCAATTTGATGTAATAAAATAATAAGTAATGTTGCAGTTGAAATAAAGATATATAGCCAACTGGTGAGTAACTTTTTTCACATTACTGATTTAAAGTTTAGGGTCAGATTTATTTTTTTATTTTTTTTTCATTAATACTTTTCATTCAGCAAGGATGCATTAAATCTATCAAATGTGACCGTAAGAATGTTTAAAATGTTACGAAACATTTCTATTTAAAAAAAAGAGCTGTTCGTTTGAACTGTTTTTCAACAGGTTTCCATTAAATTAATAGATAATGTCCTGGCAGAAAATTACCACCAATTTGTTTTTTATAAATACAGTGTACTATTTAAAATTTGGGGTCAGTAAGATTAAGATCAGTAAGATCTTTTTTTTTTCTTTAAAGAAATTCATTTTTTTTCAGCAAAGTTACTTTTACATTGTTACAAATAATTTTTATTATTTTTTAAATGCTGTTCTTTTGAACTTTGTTCATCAAAAAAAAACTAAAAGTAAACACATCATGCTTTTAACAAAAATATTAAACAGTACAGTACAACTGTTTTCAACATCTATAATAATTTTTATGCTTCACATTAACAATAACATTAATATTCTTGACATTAACAACTAAACGGCCATACAGTGAACAATAGCGCAATGTCTTGACATTTTTGGGACAAGTACAAATTTATGTGATGAAATACAAAATACGGTTTAATGGACAGTAAAAATATTTATAACCACTCGAAGCAGCTTTAAAAATAAATAAATAAATAACAACAAAAAAAGCTGTACTTTCGAACTGTTTTTTTCAACAGTTTTTCGACCAAATCAGCATATTACAATGATTTCCGAAGTATCATGTGACACTGAAAACTGGAGTATTGGCTGCTAAAAATTCAACTTTGCATCACAGGAATAAATTACATTTTACAATATATTGAAATAGAAGGTATAATAGACAGGTATATTAAATTGTAATAATACTGTTGTTACTGTATGTTTTATTAAATAAATGCATCACAAGAGACTTCTCTCAAAAACATAAAATCTTACAGACTCCAAACATTTAGTAGCATATATCACTTTATGCCAATTTTTGCTCACATATGATGTTTGGAGGGTATTAATTTTGCACCACGAGCACACTGATTTTCTCTTTGTAAGTTATAACCAGCTTTTCGTGTTTATAGTGCGAACGTACGAAGAATCGTAATGTGAAACTAGAAAAAAATAGGAGCAGCGTTATGGAACTGAACTAATATTCAGGCAAATCATTTGAACCAAGTGCAAAAACATCCAACGTCTGGATATTCAACTGCACTCAGGATGGAAAAATGCATGTACACCACTTACTGTGCCTCAGCCTGCCTCATTCACTACACTCGTGGCTCCTCTGGACTAATGGCATTCAATGGTTTTCTGTTTGCATCATTGCCTGTGGTTTCACCGTTTCAAAATCTCAAGGCACCGTTCTCCCATCAGGGGGTTCTAGATGTAGATGGAGGGCCTGGACAATGCGCTGCTCATAATGAAAGCCTTACCAGGCCCTTTAAGATCCCTCTCATATTCTTCTCCTCTGATTAGGTGCTCTTTGTGCACCAGAACAGAGAGAAAATCAAGTCAATCTTCAATAGCGTGGTAGGCAGATGAGATCTTCTCATTATCACCGTGTATGAATTCAAAAATAGAATCTGGCAGGTGTGCCCTGAATCTGACAGGACATCACACAGAGATCTGCTCAACATGGTACCTCTCTGCTCGGCTTAAGGACGCCATGGGAAATTCACAATCAAAATCCGAGATGCCAACCTGCTGTGGCAGGATGAAAGCCCGACCTGCAATGAAAGCAATGACAGAGCAGGATGACTTTGTAGGAGAAAGAGACAAACAGAAAGCATCATTTCGTAAAGGACTTTTATTTTGAGCATGGTTTTCTAAACATATTCTTATTCATTGGTATGCTGCTCAATGGCGGCTTTTTCCCAAGCTGTTGATAACTCAATGAATAATGGATTCCAACAGCTCAATAAAACATTCGGCTGGGTTTGGGCAAGGTGAGTTTCAGAGCATACATGTCTGAGCCAATGTCACGCAGTCAAAGCTCATTCACCTAAACAGCCCGAGATCCAAGAGTAAATATGGCATTGATCTAAATGTCAGGCCTGTGAAATATTACAAAACTAAACTTTCCTGATTAAAACAACTGATAAAAAACACTGAAATGTGTATGTTCACAAATAATCGGCCTGAATAAAAGCAGTCTTTTAGAGACATCTATCTATTGTTTTATCGTTTCATCTATCGTTCTAGCTGTCATTATCTATCTATCTATCTATCTATCTATCTATCTATCTATCTATCTCTCTGTCTCTCTGTCTCTCGTTCTCTCTCTCTCTTTATCTATCTATCTATCTATCTATCTATCTATCTATCTATCTATCTATCTATCTATCTATCTATCTATCTATCTATCTATCTATCTATCTATCTATCTATCTATCTATCTATCTATCTATCTATCTATCGTGCTATCTGCCATTCTATCTGTTGCTTTATTTGTTGTTCTATCATTTTATTGTTCCATTTTCATTCTATCATTCTATCTGTTCTATCTATGTATTGTTCTGTCGTTCTGTCATTCTATCTGGTGCTCTGTCTATCATTCTATCAATCTATCGTTATATCTGTTCTATCTGTTGTTCTCTGTCGTTATATCTATTGTTCTATCTACTTTTATAATAAAGTACCCCTTGAAATTTTAAGTTAATATTAAAATAATTTGTCAAACTATTATGTAAGCTCATGTTTCTCTAACGTCAGTTTAAAAAAAAAAAAATGTAATCTGCTTATTGTTTGCTTAATGCTGCAATAATATAGTACACTCTTAAAAATAAAGATGCTTCAAAAGGTTCTTCAAGCGATGCCATAGAAGAACCATTTTTGGTTCCACAAAGAACCATTCCGTCAAAGGTTCTTTAAAGAACCATCTCTTTCTTACTTTTTTATAATCTGAAGAACCTTCTTTCGCCACAAAGAAACTTTTGTGAAACAGAAAGGTTCTTCTGATGTTGAAGGTTCTTTATGGAACCATTTAGACAAAAAGGTTCTTCTATGGCATTGTGAAGCACCTTTATTTTTAAGAGTGTAGTGTCAACTAATCAGCAGAACTGAAGTGGAACTGGGACTATTTTTCCAGAACTGGAATTTTTCCATTTTATAATTAATGTTCTGTTATATTCCACATTGTTAGATATATTTTTGCATTTAGCAAAAATTTGTCATTTTGTGTGAATATTCATATCCATGCATGTGAATGAATGCATATTTGCACATGCCTTCATGTGTGTTTTGGCGGTCAGGAAACAGAGGGGTTGATGAACCCTTCTACACTTCCTTTGGGATATCTGCTTCTCCACCATCCTGCCTGCAGACTTTTTTCTTCCTTCTCAGAAACTGATTTAAGTGGGTCCCTGGGGCCTCACCTCGCCATATATCCAATGCACTGGATGTTTGGATTTACTTAAGAGTATCCTCATGTTGCAAATGGAGAATTAACTAAAATCAATGGAAACATCATCACAGGAGCGCTGCCGTTCTGTTTTCTTCTATCTGTTGACCTTGTGTTGCTCAGACCACCATTGATTTTACCAAAGAACAATGTGAGAATGTATATAAGAGTTTTCATAATATAGTCTTTAGGTTCTTATTTATTTCTAAAGCCATTAACACAGAGCCTGATCATTAAAAGCTGACGTAAAACAGTGATTCCTTCTCGCCATATTCATTTGGATATACAGCAAATGTGAACTGGATGGTGGCGGTGTCCAATTTAAATGAGCTTTGTTGGTTTGCCGTTCATGTGTACTGTTGGACACCATTAGAGCTAATGTTTTCGTAATTACTGAGCATTAAAAACTGGAAATCGGGCTGCATTTCAGTACCAGCTGCCTTAACAGAACTAGGCAGTAGATTATAGGCCCAAAGCGCTCTGAAGATTTATCAGCAGCACAGGCTATCATATCTTTGCTTTTTCAAAATTTGCATTTAGTTTCATACGCCTCTGTTGTGGCATGTGTGTGCGTGTGGTTTGGTTTTTCTCTCAGGTGGTGTGAAGATCATGTTTTATTCATCTCTGAGTCCCAACAGAGAGTCTTTTGGCATTCCTCTGCCACCCTTACCGTGCACCGTGTCCCTTTTTTGACAGGCGTTTCCCACTGAGGTGAGAGCACACAAAACTATTGCATTTTGGATCTGTCTTCTGCAAAACAAACTGCATAGAGAGAATGTAAATAAGACTTTGTTTATCTCATCAATATCGCCCTTGTTCCTCCACCCACCTCTCAAGCACTTAACACACTCAAGCGTTCACGCATCGGTACCCACTTGCATTTCTTTCCTAACATGCTGGTCTTCCTATCCACCTTAATAAATTGAACAAATTGTTTCCCCCTCCCCCCCCCGATTCATAATAAAGCAGGATGCAATGCAGTATTGCTTTAGAATTGGAGCTATAATGGACTTCTCAAGGTTAATGGTGTGTGAGAGTGAAAAAGAGGGAGACATAACATTTGTTCCTCCTACAGGGTCTGTTTGAATGGACACTGTTCTTCTTTGACTAATATATAAGAGGATGTTTCTTCATCTTTGGGCCTATGAGAACAAAACACAATTTCCGTAAGGGTAGGTTTAGGAGTAGGGTTAGTGTAGGGGATAGAGTATGCAGTTTGTACAGTATAAAACCCATTACTCCTATGGAATGTCACATAATGATAGGAATACCTGTGTGTGTGTGTGTGTGTGTGTGTTTTGGGGACAAATTGGTACCCAGAAGTGAGCAAAACCTAACAAAATCACCAAAAACCTCCCTTTGAAGACTGTGTTTTGCAATTTGTGAACATACAGCAGGATACAAGGCAGAGGAACTGATCAGAGATTGATCAGAGATGTATCAGAAGAAGGGAGACAGATGGCATCAAATACAGCATTTCACATTACATTATGCCATGTGATACTGTATATAGCGGTATTACCATGGTAGAGACTGCACATTACTATAACTCACCTTCCATCTGAATAGTTCAGCTACAGTATAGATTCAGTCATATGGCACAACTGCACTGACAGTTCTAGGCCAAAACCTTATGGCCATGTCATACCTTCATCACACCTTTTGATGACACACTGGATACATTATTTTACAAACATTATGAGTTATGCAAGTTAGGTAATGTAAATGTGTTTTCTAACATGACAATTATTGCCTGTATTACTGTTATTATTTCAGCAACAAATGCGATTTGAAACATGTATCTTGCATTATTTTCTCTTGAAAGAACTGGTTGTAAAAAAAAAGTACTAAATTGAAAGAAGATCATACTGTTGTGTTTTGGTGATTAATCAAATGTTCTCAATATATATTACAATAATCTTATGTTTTGAAACAATGATTATGTTGATTGAAAACATGTAAAAGTAATGAAAGCATGAGATCAGTTTTTAAATAAATGGCTTGGATTTTTGTACGAATTTGGAAAATATACACCTTACTTGTGAAAACAGTACCAAAGCGAATAGAAAAATAAAAATAAATAATAATAAATATATATTTTTTGTTTTACTTAAACTTCATGAACAATTGTCATTTCCACCATCTTAAATCACATTTTAATCACCTGTGGTGGAAATTACATTGAAAAAAATTACATTTTAAAATAAATTTACATTTTAATATTAAATTAAATTAAAAGTTATTTTAAAATTCAATTTTTAACTATTACATTTTAAATAAAATTGTTGGTTCTGTTGTTTTTCTAAGGATAATTTTATTTCTAGGATTTTTTTACATCCTAAACACATACAATTAAATCATATTTTCACATTTTTGACACAGTGGCGCCTTCTCTGGAAATGACATAATATTCTGTTCGGTAAAATTTACCTTGATTTTGTGTGTCTGTGTGTTACAATATTATGATTATTTTGATCTTTATTTAGATTATCTTAGTCATCATGTTTGCTTAATTATTATTATGTTATTAAACATTATTATGTTTACTTTATATTATAATTATTTATACTCTTATTATTATTAATATTATTGTTATTATTGATTTTATATTTAAAATTGAGCATTTGGATCTAATTTGACTTTTTAAAAACGATTTTTAAGTATTATTAATATGGAGTTTTATATTTAAAACAGAACGTTTGGGCCTTGTGTAAGGGTTACATTTTTATTTATTTTTTGTAACCTTTTGACATTTCATGTTTAATAATTTAGGCACTATATAGTTAAAACTTATGTTCAATTAGTGTTTTCGAAGACGAGTAGTTGCTATTTTTGCTATCAGCACATTACAACCTGTTGTACTTTCAACTTGATAATAAGGCATTAGGGGATTCAGATTCTATAATGATAATTAACAAAATAATCTGTCTTCATTTGCTAATCCTCTAATTGAGTTGCACTGCTGGCTGCTGAGCTGCATAGATGATTTTCCATTAGCTAGATGCCTATAAATATTCATTCTTTGAATAAGATGCCAGATTCACAGGATACGGGGCAAATAGACACCCAGAGCTGCACAAAGGAATTGTACGCAATCATTAGACTAATTTAAAATTATTCAAAGACTCTAATTGATGTTGATTTGGCTAATTGGACAGTAATACTCCTCTTGGTTGTATGCCATGCACAGTGATGCATTATGTATTGAGGCAACTTGGATTCATTTTGTGATAATCAGCACTGCTATGGTTCTGACTCAAGCAACCTGATGTTTTCCTGTCTGTGTTTGAGGCCTAGTTTATTAGGCGTCATCTATTGCCTGCTGTCTAGCCTGTTTCTTTCCAATAATATGACTTGTGCACTTTTTTGAAAGTCGCTGAGAGACATGTAGTCAACGAGAGAGACAGAGACAAGATGAATGAGCGTCTGAAGCCTACAGACAGCAGAGCCTCAAGACGGCTCTCATGCAATCATGTGGGAAGAGCTGTACAAACAGATCTAAATTTCTGACAGATAGACTGACAGTCTATAACAGCGCAGCCAAACAAACATGCTTCTTAGCATCTGTTATATGTCTTCATCTGGAAACCCGTAACTGGGAATCAATCTGCTTTGATCCATCTCTACTGTAGATTCCAGCAGCTTCTTACTATTATTAACTATTGTTATTGAATATAAATTTAATTTCAATTACATAATTTAATGTTACTATATATATTAGTAGCAAAATAAACAGTGTTGTTTCTATTGTAAAAAATATACATTTAATATAAATTGTATGTATAAACATTGAATTAAATGTATATTCAATAACAGCTTATAATAATTATATATTATTATAGTAATATATATATATATATATATATATATATATATATATATATATATATATATATATATATATATATATATATATATATAT
>NW_015505305.1:3279019-3286792 GCF_001515645.1 Sinocyclocheilus grahami | reverse complement strand
TATATATATATATATAATGTATCCATAGATAGATGTTGTCTAAAAAATGGGATCCTATAGTTTAATATTTTGTCATTTTCAGGAGATCTGCAGCAGCCGAGCAACTGCCTTTGAGATGAATGGGAATGCTAACGCTGGTGTTATTTAGCCTTCTTTATCATAGAACCTGTGACCAGATTTCCAGTTGTGCCCACTGATGACAGCCCTGTATGTCAGAGAGCCACAGTCATTAACCTTCAGACCCAGAGCAATGACACAAAACCCGGCAGACGAATGTGTGGTATTGTATGCAGTTGTGTCTTCAGTTGGCCACCCTCTGATGGCTTTGGACTCATCGATTATCCAGCAGTGATGGAGTGAGTAATAGAGGTCACACAAACACACACACGGGCCTGAGAAGAGCATATTTATCGTTTACTGTCCTTAAAGGCTCTGAAGAATAGAAGTTCTGCATTAAAGCTCTTATCCTGGCATGTTCGAGAATCGAGATTGCGAGGTATGGGGGATAATGACTGTGATTAAGTCACAGCGTTCATTCTCCTCTCTAATTTATTTGCAGATAGTGGTGTTTACTTAGAAATCGTCACATAAACAAAGTGAAATGGGGTCCAAAAGCAGCTATTGACAAAAGCAGCTTTGTGTGGTTTTATTTCTTACATTGCCAAACCCCACATTAATGTCACTCTTTCAGGGAAAATGGGCTTCTTTTAATCCTTTTTTAAGCTGTACAACTCAAACACAATGGGCTCATGTAGTCAATGTGAAAGATATTTGAAAAGCCAAATGTTTTTGGCAAGTGCTTTTCACTTTTTATTACAGCTGACAGGTTCGAAGATGCCATGTTTTTAGGAAGCATACAAGAACATTTCTTATTATAGGAGAATGGAGGTGGACATGCAGTGTCTGTGATCCCGAAGACCTTTTGTTAGGCATGCTAAAGAAATTGCACACTGGATTTTTGGCAGTGTTGATCTTCTTCTATTAGTTCTGCTTCAGCTGGTTGAGCCCAGGCAAAAAGCATCTAAATTGAAAATGGCAACAAGCAAAGAAGCGAAACTGATCTACACTCTTAAAGATAAAGGTGCTTCAAAAGGTTCTTCAAGCGATGCCATAGAAGACCCATTTTTGGTTCCACAAAGAACCATTCAGTCAAAGTTTCTTTAAAGAACCATCTCTTTCTTACCTTTTTATAATCTGAAGAACCTTCTTTCGCCACAAAGAACCTTTTGTGAAGCAGAAAGGTTCTTCAGATGTTAAAGGTTCTTTATGGAACCATTTAGACAAAAAGGTTCTTCCATGGCATCGTGAAGCACCTTTATTTTTAAGTGTGTATAAGGGTTTTGTTTTATTTCCCAAGGTCATGTGCAGTGTACCTAATGGGGCCAAATCTGTTTTAATTTGTCTGTTTGTGATCTGTAAACCCCAAAATTATTTTGGCCACACTTAAAAACATAATTGTATTATATAACAAACCAAATGGCCAAACCAAATTTTAGAGAATCAAAAACAAACAGCATGACCATTATTGTCACATTCTTGAATGAATCAGTACTGTATGAGTCAGATCTTTTTAGTGAATCAAAAAACTTACAGCACGATTATTATCGTTTGATTCCTGAATGAATGACTTTTATGTGGGCATTCTTTTTAGAGAATCAAAAACAGACAGCATGACCATTATTGTCTGATTCTTGAATGAATCATTATTGTGAGCCGAATCTATTTAGTGATTCAAAAAATACAGCATGACCGTTATTGTCAGGTTTCTGAAAGAATCACTCTTATGAGTTGGTTATTTTTAGTGAATCTAATAACATACAGCCTGATCATCATTGTTCAGTTCTTGAATTGAAGTGAATCAAAACCAATTATACAGTATAATCATTGTCTGATTCCTGAGAATGAAAATGAGTCTGTTACAAGACCTATGGGAACTTGAGGGGAACTTATTTAGTCATATTTAGTCAACTGGCTCAGAAGTTAGTTCTAAAAAAGCATCACTTGTTTGCAGATGCTTTTTGGCTTGCTATTTTGTATAATGATATTCAGACATAATTTACAATTTAGTTTGAAGGACGTTTAGTGAATATGACATTAAATTTAAGTAGTTATTTTTATTTTCTCTTTTTTTTGTGTGTTTTATATTATTCCTTTCATTTCATAGTGTTTCCTAAAAGCACCATCAGTATAAATCTTTGAGCAGGGAAATGCATTTATGTAAAAAGGAAGTGCCGTGTAAAATAAATGAGCTGTGGTGTGATTGTCTGTGGCAGTACGGCTGTGCTCTCTTCTGTATCTTAGGTGACTTAAGTACGGGAACATACAGGTGAGTGACTGAGTTCTGACCCCTATTCTATTGCAATTGATCACTTTGACCATCGTAGCCAACCTCATATTTCATATTTCCCTCGAGGCACTTTCCTGTTCAGGGAAGGAAGATGAGCAGGGCCTGTCCCTTTTGCCCATCCATTAGTTTTCCTCTTACTGTTGAAGAATCTATACTTGAACAAGCAGTGGTGTCTGATTCCTGAGAATGAAAATGAGTCCGTTACAAGACCTATGGGAACTTGAGGGGAACTTATTTAGTCATATTTAGTCAACTGGCTCAGAAGTTAGTTCTAAAAAAAGCATCACTTGTTTGCAGATGCTTCTTGGCTTGCTATTTTGTATAATGATATTCAGACATAATTTACAATTTAGTTTGAAGGACGTTTAGTGAATATGACATTAAATTTAAGTAGTTATTTTTCTTTTCTCTTTTTGTGTGTTTTATATTATTCCTTTCATTTCATGGTGTTTCCTAAAAGCACCATCAGTATCAATTTTTGAGCAGGGAAATGCATTTATGTAAAAAGGAAGTGCCATGTAAAATAAATGAGCTGTGGTGTGATTGTCTGTGGCAGTACGGCTGTGCTCTCTTCTGTATCTTAGGCGACTTAAGTAGGGGAACATACAGGTGAGTGACTCTGAACTGATGTTCTGACCCCCTATTCTATTGCAATTGATCACTTTGACCATCGTAGCCAACCTCATATTTCATATTTCCCTCGAGGCACTTTCCTGTTCAGGGAAGGAAGATGAGCAGGGCCTGTCCCTTTTGCCCATCCATTAGTTTTCCTCTTACTGTTGAAGAATCTATACTTGAACAAGCAGTGATGCTATTAACTTATGCATAAAAGTATCTGTCGTCAAAACAGTCTGATCTTTTCTCTGCTAGCTAAAATTAGTAATTTATAAGGGAGTCTGTGTTTGAAATGAGGGCAAGAATTACACCGCTTTATCAGTCAGACTTTAGTACTTACACCAGTTGAATATCCTTCAGTTTTTGATATTGTCTGACAATATAAGCCAAAGACATCATTATGGTTATAGTGGAAAAAAAACTTTTTTATATTTCATATTTCCATGCATGGCTCTTCTGTCTGTTCCTGTCCATCAAATAATTTTTGACTCTGACAGATGAAAGTTCAGTGAGGATTTATTCCAGCACCCATGGCTTTGATCTTCTCTTTTTGGTTTGTCTTGTTCGCTGATATGAGTGTTCACAATCAACAGATATCTGCCACTGATTTTTTACTGTCAGGACTCACAGATGCTGCCAAATCATCTCTGAGGCATACAGTGACATTTTGTGTCTCTACTAAAAGAGTACAGAAATTTGTTCTAGTTGGAAAAAAAAATGAAAAATCCCTCATAGTCACGATCTATTAAGTGGTAGAACACTGATAAAATGTTGCATATATTATCAGAAGAGTGAGCAGCTTTGTTTAGCTAAAACACCTTTTGTTTTTAATTTAGCCATGCCTATTATTAATGGGAATAGTATTTATTTATTTTTAATTTTTTTATCTGATTTGCTAAAACACTATATAATCATGTTAATGGCTGTGATTGGCTGTAGAACTCAGCATAATTCAATCTACTTGCTGATATTCTGCATATGTAAATGGTTCCACTTAAAGAGTTTTATTCATTTATGAATCATTAATGATGCATGCACATTCCTGATTAAACAGCTAAACAAACTCAGCGGGTCCTCTGTTGATTAAGTTGCAGAGTGTCAACAGCAATTCTGGGCCACTGAAAACATAAACATAACCATCAGCATGTTGATGAGAAACTTCTCTGGCTTGGTTTAAGCACCCGTCTTAGGGATTTGTTGCTTTTCAAAGCAAGGAGTGCAGTAGCTGTGGAAACAGAAATCATCAGGCCCTCGACCCCTACTAGACTAGATTAGTCTTAAAGGGTTAGTTCACTCAAAAATGAAAATTATGTCATTAATTACTCACCCTCATGTCGTTTCAAACCCGTAAGACCTTCATTCATCTTCGGAACACAAATTAAGATATTTTTGATGGAATCTGAGAGCTGTCTGACCCTGCATAGACAGCAATACAACTGAAATGTTCCCAAGTCCAGAAACGTAGCAAGGAGATCTGTAAAATAATCCATGTGACATCAGTGGTTCATCCACAATTATACGAAGCTACGAGAATACTTTCACCAGCACCAGGGTGATGCGGAGGAGACAAATTGTTTGTTTGTTTGTTTGTTTATTTATTTATATAGCACAGTTTAATGCAACACCAGGTTGCCCAAAGTGCTTCACAATATCACAATAAAATTACATAAAAACAAGCATAGTCTCAAATAACAACACAAATCACATAACAACATGGATACAATTTAAAATAACTAAACCTGCATCACAACAACTCCTCATTAGTCTTTAAAAGATGTGCTTTTAACACAGCTTTGAAAACCGGTAGTGAATTAACGGATCTAATACTATGAGGGAGGTTATTCCACAGTTTTGGACCAGCTCGCGAAAAGGCTCTATCTCCCCTGTGTTTGTATTTTGTCCTAGTAACACAAAGGAGGTGTTGGTTTTCAGACCTCAGAGATCTCGTAGGGATATAAACTGATATCATACTTGACAAATACCCAGGGGCTAAATTGTGGAGGGCCATAAAAACGAAAATAAGAATCCTATAAATAATTTTAAGCTGTACCGGAAGCCAATTTAGTGACGGAAGCAACTGAGTGACTGAGTCATGTTTTTTTGCAGACTTAATCATTCTCGCGGCTGTGTTCTGGATTCTCTGTAGGCGCCTCAGTGGACCACAATCAACTCCAAAATAAAGGGAGTTACAATAGTCCATTCGAGTGAAAACGAGAGCCGTAATGGCTTTCTCCAAATCAATGGTAGATAAAAACGGTTTCGTCTTCGCTAATAGACGTAAATGAAAAAAGTTCTCACCACTGTGGTTATTTGCCTGTTCATCTTTAATTCACTATCCAGAACGAAGCCAAAGTCTTTCACATGGGTTTTCATAAAGCCGGCCAGGTGCGTTGAATTTAAACACTGAGTCACTTCTTGATTCTTAGGGCCAAAAACAATAACCTCAGTTTTATTTTCGTTAAGCAACAAAAAATTAGCAGCCATCCAGGCCTTTACCTCCTGTAAACTAGCTACTAACACCTTTATGGAATATGGGTTTGACTCTCTCATGGGTAGATAAATCTGAGTATCATCTGCATAGCAGTGGAATGATACTTTGTGTTTTCGAAATATAGCCCCCAAATTAGCATATAGAGGGAAAACAGCAACGGCGCCAAGATTGACCCTTGTGGAATTCCCCAAGGAAGATGTAATCTTGAAGAATTACAGTTCCCAACTCTCACTGAAAAAGACCTATCCGTAAGATAAGACTCAAACCATTTCAGCACATTGCCTTTTAGGCCGCCCCAATGTTCAAGGCGCTCAATTAAAATCCTATGGTCCACCATATCGAATGCCGCACTAAGATCAAGCAGAATTAAAATAACACTTTCGCCATTGTCTGTTGATAGATAGATGTCATTTAGCACTTTAACCAACACTGTCTCAGTAGTATGACCAGATTTAAAACCGCATTGAAAAGGCTCACATATTGCATTTAAGGTAGTATAAGATTGTAGTTGTTTAAAGACCAGTTTCTCTAATATCTTGGCAAGGAAAGGTAGGTTTGAAATTGGTCTATAATTATTTGTGTCCTCCACTGCCAGATTGGGCCTTTTTAAAAGTGGGAGAACTGTAGCATGCTTAAAACCAGTTGGACAGATGCCCTGACTGAGACCATTGTTAATTAAGTTCAGCACAGTAGTCTTTTGAAGACGAAGATTTAAGATGCTTCACAGTGTCCACCAAAACTGGAAATGTAATAGGGTGAAATTCTGACCATTCCGTGCAGCAGGCAAAAGTCAGGTCAATAGACGGATCTACTAGCGGTTTCAGTTTCTTAGAATGTAAATCAACAATTTTCCCATTAAAAAAAAATAAGAAAATCTTCGCACTTAGTAGTGGAAGGATCAGGATACGTAGTTTGTACAGGATTTATGGCTGAATTTAACCCTTTAAGGCTCTCCAGTAGTTCTGGAAAAATATGGGTAAGCAAAATAATAATAAAAAAAATATTCAAATGAATTGATTTCAAAGAAAAAATTGTGTAATGTGTTCGCCATGCATTTGTATTTGCATTAGTGTACATAATATGTTCCTAGCTAAGAAAATCTTCGCACTTAGTAGTGGAAGGATCAGGATACGTAGTTTGTACAGGATTTATGGCTGAATTTAACCCTTTAAGGCTCTCCAGTAGTTCTGGAAAAATATGGGTAAGCAAAATAATAATAAAAAAAAATATTCAAATGAATTGATTTCAAAGAAAAAAATGTGTAATGTGTTCGCCATGCATTTGTATTTGCATTAGTGTACATAATATGTTCCTAGCCTTAATATGTTGAGGGCAGTTAGTAACATGTCAAACTAGTGTACTGATTTTCTCAGATGTCAGGACGTCCCACCTCCTGGTCCTTTTGCCTTTCTGCTTGTCTGTTTGCTGGTGTGAACAGCTCGAGGGTATTTTATGTTTGTGTATATCAGAGCGGGACATCTGGCTCATGCGTTATTTGTGTTTCTAATGCACTGAATAATTCATGCTGGTTTGTTTTATCGTTTATGCTAGTTCACACAGAGATGAGGGGAGTGTAAGAAGGAGAATTTTTTCCCCTTGCAATGAAGTTTGGCTATTTAACCTTGTGTGTGAGAGTGCTGCGTGGAGTGGTTTGTAATCTAAGAGGGTTGAGAGAGTTTCTCTAGTCACGGCAGGTTGCAAACCTGAAACATGCTGAGTGTACATAGATGAACCCTGACTCTCAGCTTTCATTGTGAAGCAAAAAAATAGCCTTCTACACCACACTCCTTTAAACAAGTTTATGGAATAGAGAAACGTATGGAAATGTTCTGATTTCACAAACTCTGACACCCGCTGTGAGAAATGCTGCAGGCGTGAGTGATACAAACGGTGAAACGGTTTCCTGGGCGATACTGGGAGAATATATCATTGTTTGGATGTCCTCTCAGCCATTCAGATTCGAGGACCAAAACAATTGAAACATATATATATTTCAATCATGATAACTCTCAGAACATTTTAGCATGGTGATGGATATGACAGTGTTAATGTATTTGGTCTTGGCGGAACAGATCTGCTACGCTGCTGCTGAATTGCTGCTGCTGTTGTTTATTGCTGTAGTTGTAGATTATTGCTGCTGCTGCAAGCAAGTATAGGAACTTGCTACTGCCAATGCATATGGCGATACGATGCCATGAATATTTAAGACATACTGCTACTGCACAAATAGCATATAAAATAAACCCGTAGCAGATCTATACAGGTGGAGCTGGGGAAGGTGGAGGGTTTCAGAGAACTCTGAAAGTGCGCTGCAGGAATC
>NW_015505305.1:3239285-3279005 GCF_001515645.1 Sinocyclocheilus grahami | reverse complement strand
TATTATAAATAAATATGTCATTAAACACCATTTCACCACTTAATTCTCATGCAAAACATGCTCTACATTCACATAATCAATGTTTAATTGATCTTTCTCTTTCTGTCTCTCACACAGTCTTCCATACACACGTCACCCACATATCATTGTATGCATGTATATCATTTGTCACAGTGTAGATCAGCGGGCGGGTGGACAGAGGTCTGCACTGACAGTTTAATACAAGTGACCCACAGCCATTCGCTGCTGTCCCAGCAATTACATTCATCCGTTCAATTAATCGGAGGCACCAGCGTTCCCCGCACTAGGCACTAAGAGGAAGAAAATGACTCTATTCACTCCTCTCTAATTTGTACGCTAATTAAAATGGTTGTAGTCTGACTGGCCTGCAGTTCTGAGAGAGCTTTAAATTGCAGATTTAAAAAAAAAATCTAATCAAATCAAATCAAATAAAAAATAGCTCACCCAAAACTATTTGTTTTGCCATGTACCACGGAGGGCAAGATTTTCTGTCTATAACAGTGTAAATTTTGGTGTGTTCCTCACACAAAGCTATGCAGATACTAAAGCATTATATGCAAAATAAAAACATCTAAATAATTCTATTGTTATAGAGGCAAAAGAAAAATTTCAAATAAAGTTCTGCACAATAAATACAGATTTATGTCTGTACATAAATAAATATTGTAAGAATACAGAAAATAAATAAATAAAAAATTCTGATTGGTATGGCAGAATGTTATTTTTTGGATGTTTGTGTGTTGTTTGGAGGCTGATTATGCATGTCTTCGAGAGATTTAACACAAAGCCTGCACTGACAGCAGCTTGACTGCGATGGAATTGTGGGAGAAGGGAATCACCTGTTCTGTTTCTAGAGTGTAGGCCCAAAATGACTGCATGATGTCAGGCTGTGATCCGTCAGTCAGTCTGTGTCTCGTTGTGTTGTTATTAGCTCTCAATAATAGTGGCAAAGCAAGGCGCTTCGGAAATAGCCGTATAGACTAAGGGAGTGGCAACTAGTGAATGTTGTCCTATTTTGACACACCACACCCTTTGGGCTCCTTTTTTCTTTCTTTCCAAAAGTGTTTCTGTTACTGGTAGATTACAGCACTAGCAATGCCAATGTCATGTATTTGCTTCCCAGGAAAACCTTTTTATTGTTTTCACACTGTATAACACAGTTATTTTGTGCCTATATAGAATCTATAATGTACTGGATAATAATTTTAAAGTTATTTTTAATGAATTAAAATATACATAATAATAATAATAATAATAATAAAGTTATACTATATAAATTATTATATTATAATATTTAATAATATAATAATAAAGATATAATAAAATAAACGTAAAAAATAAAGAAAAATGATATTATTAATGTAAGACACAAACTCAGTTATGTAAAATTCTCAAATTAAACAATGAAAAAAAAAATCTAAAAGGTAAGCTTATTCTTTTAATTGTAAATTTGAAAAATGTCATAATTCAGTTAATTCAGATTGAATAACTCCACTCAGCTGCCGTATGAGGAATAATGAAAATGTATGAAATGTAATTGTAATTTATTGAATAACAAACTATAATAATTACTCAGTTAATAATTCTGAAGGGATTGTACACCAAGGGCTTTAAGTTACCTTTTAGACAGGCAGACTTACTTCTCCATACAGACACCCTGCCTAACAGAGGAATTAAAGAATTACAGCAATTACAGCTTTTTATAGGATCTTCCCGGTGTGGTTCTGATGTCAATGGAACATCCCAGAGCCCCGTGGTGCACGGTCCTCGGTCCATGTGGAATACAGCCGCTCCTGAAAAACATCTCTCATAATCAAAACACAGAGCTTTTCTAGGAAGTGTTGGCACTAGAGAGCATGAGGGTTAGTGAGAGAAGCAAATGTGGATGATCAAGTGTGTGTGAGGAGAGACGATGTGCATGCGGATGGCATTCATGGGTTTGTGCACACATAAATGTGTTTAAATGTGTGAGAAAGAGATTGGCAGACCAATTATTTGTTAATTCAGTATTTTATTTTATTTGTGTTATTATACAATTCTGATGTGCAGCATTATGCAAGCAAATATGGATGTTACATGCATGGAGGAATGAATGTTTGGACATGACAAAAGAGACTAAATAAATTTTAGTTCACCCAGAAATGAAATTTGCTGAAAATTTATGCACAACCAGGTCAGTCCATGTAGATTCATTTGTTTTGGGATTTTTTTCATCTGAAAAGATTTGAAATGTAGTATTACTGTAAATCACTTGCTCACCAATGGATCCTCTGCAGTGAATGGGTGCCGTCAGAATGAGAGTCCAAACAGCTGATAAAAACATTACAATAATCCACAAGTAACCCACATGACTCCAGTCCATCAATTAACATCTTGTGAAGTGAAAAGCTGCAAGTAAAAAAACAAATCCATCATCAAGGCGTTTTAACTTTAAATCATTGCTTATGTGCAAAATCAATAATACAAAAAATAACGCTTCCTCTAATGAAAAAGTCCATCCCCTGTTGTCCTCTCACATCATATTCACGGATTTATTTGTTTAGAACAGTTTTGGACTGTTTTCGCTTGTAAATGGTACTTGATCTGCATATTTCTCTCCTGATTCAGACGAGACAACTTTCTCACTGGAGAAAACAATATTACGGATAGAGGAATATTTTAGCAAAGGTTTGAAGTTAAAAATGTCTTAATGATAAATTTGTTTATTACAAACAAAAACTGGCCATTTTTGTGGCCCCCAGACAGGCAGTCAGTAAGAGAAGAAGCACAGAGAATAAAAGGTGACAGTGATCAGAGAGGTTCCACTGGTTGAGCTTTGCCCTTATCACAGGGGCTCTGACGTCCCCCCTGTACCTCCATTGGAATTGCTAAATCTGACCTTCAACAAGACATTTAAAAATGACCCCAGATTGGGTTTTCTCTCCCGGTGCCGTTCCAGAGGCCTCTTCCTCTATAGACAATGAACTGGTCACTATAACTCCTGGAATAAACAACAGTTGTGCTGTGAATGAAGATAAATGTAAAACAGTGACTTTAAAATACTGTGTATCTTTATAGCTTCTAGTGACAAGATGCTTTATTACCATCCCATCTGATCCCATCCTAAGGTAGTCTGCCCTGGATATGAAGAACATGTTTATTTATTATAAAATAGATGCTTTTCCCCCCTGAATCGAATATGTTGCAGCAAGAACAGTAGAAAGAATGCTGAACATTGGGGGAACATTATGAATACAGATCTGTATTTATATCTGCCAACCTGATATAAACATCAAATCCTCATTGAAATACAATGTGCAGGGCTGTCAATAAAACCTGAAAGCAAAATATGTATTTTAACCCAGTCCACTTAATTCATTGCTATATGCACACAGTTTTTAAGCATCCAGTATATTGCTCTGTAATTTGCTATTGTTGACCTTATTCAATTTATGGTGCAACATTTGTGTTTACCATCATACAAAAGACAAAAATAGCATTTAGAAAGTAGTGCAACAAATGTATTTTTTTTCTTTTCTTTTATATTTTATTTGATTTAAAATGTTTTATTTTAAAATAAAAACATTCGGAAGAATTCAAAACAATATTAAAATACCAATAAAAAAAACAATAAAAATAAAAATGCAATTTAGGTGGTGCTGCCGAAATATTATGTTTTACCTGAATGCCTTTTGGTGTTTTTTTTGGTCCTTACATTTGAAAGAGCTCTAGCAGCTGATCTTACTTTGTAACGGTTGAGCAGATTACTTTAATGTTTGGTGTTTGACGTAGAATAAACCCATTAAGCACATGTTTAATGCGGTTTCTTCTTACAGAAAAATGCAGAAAGCCTAGAAGTGGTGGTAGGAATCAGAATGGACAGATAAGAGGCTTTCGTATGGTTTGCAGAAGAGTCATAAAAGAAGATATTTTGAAAAATATGGGTAACCAAATAGTTGCTGGTCCCCATTGACTTCTGTTGTATGACCCGAAACGTTTGTTCATAACTTTGAGAGAATCTTGCCAGAATATTAGCCAAAATTTTGAGAACGATCCCTATTTTTCCCGGAGTTTTTCAATTTCAGGAGATGAAAAGAACTATAGAGTAAAACAAAACTTCTAAACGAACCTGTAAATTGTTGGTGAGGTCAGTAAGACTAAACAAACAGGATAATCATTGAAATTTTAAGCAGAACTAAATTTCTTTTGTCCATTCCCAATTTTCTTTTTTAAACCACATATCAAATAGATCTTTTTCTATTTTGAGGAAACAACTACCCAAACACAACAGTATAATTTTCAGCTGTACATCAGGATGAAATTGTTGCCTTGACTTCAGTTAATTATATTTATTGACATTTCCACTGAAAACTGAGCATAGCAAATAATGAAAACCTGTCCTCATTCGAGGCTTAACAACATATAATCATTGTTCGCCAGCACCTAATATCTAGAGAGGAGACCCTATAGAATTAGTTGAGGGAGAAAATCATCAGGACGAGTTGTGTTGGGCTGCTGCTTCCACTACAATCACACACGCTGCTCTGGTTGCTGTTATGGCCAATTTGAAAGGCTGTCACATTTCAATAGCATTGAATAATCACTGTGTTTGTTCAGGTCTGATTGCGAGAAGCATACAGGGACATGGTTTGGCACAGTTAACGTGGTTTATTTGTTCATATTTCACTCTCTCTTCGCTCTGATTTTCTGAGAATATCAAGAAAAAAATCCTTAACAAGCTTTAGCTGAATAACTGATTCACAAGAGAGACACACTGTGTTCACACACACACACACACACACACAGAAAAGAGTTACTATCCCTGCAAACACCACTGCACTGGCCCTTTATGGCCCCACTTAGGGCTAGCCTAAGGGCCCCCAGCGGGCTGCCAGCGCAGGGGCTCTGAGATTTTGCTCATTGGCAAAACGTTGGCCCCTTAGTGCTGGCCCTGCACGGGCAGCCCTCACTATTAATCTACAACAGAGGTGCCCAACCTGGTCCTGATCAAACACACCTGAACCAACTAATATGGATCTGAAGGAGCACTTGATAATTACAGACAGGTTTGTTTAATCAGGGTTGGAACTGAACTCTGTAGAAAGGTAGATCTCTAGAATGTAAGACTGTAGGTTTTCGTCATGTGAAAGTTGATGTGTGCATCTGTAGTACATCAATGTTCAAACACTGTCCATGGCTTAAGTCGGCTGATAGCAAATTAATAATCCAACCTCTTGTAATGAAAACACGCCACAGCTCTCAAACACCAGACTCTTCCTAACCAGGAACAATCAAAAATAGTCCAGTCTATGGTCTCAGGTCCAAACTGGACCACGATGTAATAACCTCACTAATAAAGAGTCCGTCTTAAATTCTTAGCATCAATCCAAACATAGGCCATACACACATGTAACATATCTGCAAAAAACATCAGCAATGTACACTTAAAAAAACAACTTGTGTAGACTGGGCTTGAAATGACACATTTCCCATGCAGGACACAGCACAATGTGTTCAGCAGGTGAGCCATGCTGGCTACTGCTGCTTGCTATTGCTAACTCTCTCTACCACATGGATTTACTTAAGGAAACCTAAAACACCCTCAGAATCAGAATCAGAATCAGAATCAGAATTATTGCCAGGTATGTTTACACATACGAGGAATTTGTTTTCGTGACAGAAGCTTCCACAGTGTAACAGAATGACAGTGACAGAACAAAAAACACAGATAATAAAAAAAAAAAAAGTAAATAAGGAATAAAAATATATAAATTGACAACATCATTGGATTAATGTGGACAGTCCCATAGTGTGGGCTGCTCACAGAGAGCCCAAAGCTGAGGCCTCGCCTGGGAAAGCCTGCAATGGGCCTGTTTAGGTTTGGTGTGGGCTGGCCCTAGCCCACTGTGCCCGCAAAAAGCCAGCATGGGCCCCGCAAGGACATGTTTGCAGGGTTACTTTTTATTTTCCACATATTTGTTCAAGCAAAAAATTCTCAGTCCCAGAATCATTACAGAATATTTGCTGAAGCAATTATCTCTATAAATATGTAGACAGGAATTCACACTCCATGCACGCATAATCGTGCACAAACAATATATTCACACCCTTCTGCATTTGTAAGTGTAATTTGTGTGGACATAGAGTATATGCAGTGTCTGGCTAACATTGAGACCAAAAAATACCCTGTAAGAAAATTTAGGACCAGAACATTAATTTGCAAGATGTTTACCAAATTATTTTATTTTATTTAAAAATTAAATAAAAAATGTCCAGTGTCCATTTGTCATCTTGAAAAATGTAAAATAATTTAGCATTTTTAATCCAATTTTGTGTAAAAAAAAATGTTTTATTATAATTTGTCAGTATGATCAAATAATGAGTCAGGATCGTGATCTTAAATTTTTTGGCAGATATTACTGTATATCCCCAGCAGAGAAATAAAAGGTCATGTGAACTGCATTCTGGGATATTCCTCACAATAATCCTGGCTTTATACAGATCCATACATAAATAAAATGTGCATACTTTGCACATTATGCAGTATATACTGCAAATTAAAAAGTAGTATGATAGTATGAAATATCATAGTCTGTGTGTTTATGTATGAGGGCGTGGCTTTACAAACCAATGGGCCATTGGGTGGTAGGGGGTGGAGCTTTAAGGCTATATGTGAAAAGGTAGCCTAAAGAACAATGATCTTATATCCGACATAGAGCATCTTCATGTTTCAGATTGTGGGTAAAGAAAAAAGAAACAGCAAGCAGGAATTTGATCCCCAAAACTGACATGAAACGGCAGGAACGTGTTTATAAACTCATGAAAAAGCAATTTCACACATGACAACATGAACGTGGAATCTGTCATTGTTCTCCTGGTTAATTTAGTTTCTTCCACCACAAACGGAAGACTGACAGTAGGAAAATTAATTAATGGAGCAGATATGCAAATATGTTTGCAAACTCCGTGTAGCAGAGGTTAAGATACGCTAACGACAGTGAGCTCGGAGAGATAGAAACAGTTACTAGGAAAATCAATCATAAAAAAAGATCTTAATAGGAACCAGACTGTAGATAAATTGCAAATGGGGATCAGAGGAAGACAGATTCATGCTTGCATTTATATTCTCAGAGGCTTTCTCTCCAAAGCTATTTGCAGGAAAGTGAAAATGCACTGAAGTAAATTATTTTTGTTGGTATAGTCGGGATGCTTGAGAGTTGAAAACTAGTGAAATCACAAATGTCAATAAGATGTTATGCCAATACTTTTTTTGCTGCTGTAATTACACAGGGGAAATGTTAGATTGTTCAAAATAATTAGAGATAATGGTTAGATAATGGATGGTTTTAAACAAAGAAACTCATAGTACACTAACAAGAGCAACAACACTGAAATTACAGAGCATTCTGAGGTTAAGAGCTTTATTTAAGGGCAAAGAGGTATTTCAGAGGTCATTCCCGGGCTCTGAAACAGTTCTTTAAATATGATGGGTGCAGTTTTTAAATGCAAAATGTTAGTTAAGTATTATTTATACACCATTGTAGTTTTTGTTAATGTTGAATTAGCTTTTATTTTTATATTTGCAGTTTGTTAATTTTTGTAATTTTGTTATGTGCTTTCGTCATTTAAAAAAAAATCCATTTAGCTTATTTTTATTTCAGTTGTAGTTTTTTTTTTTATATATATAAAAATAAAATAGTCCAGTTATAAAAATGAAAATTATTACTTTTTTTAAATCCAATTTAGTGTAAAATATCTTAAAATATGACAGTTTGCTCAAATTAAATATTGCTTATATTCTATATTCTATTTTTTTTATTCTATTGCTTATATATATATATATAAGGGGGTCTGAATACTTTCCGTACCCACTGTATATAGCTTTATTTTCATTTTAGTTTTAGTAATACACTTGTTATATATTTTTCATCTAATATTTATATTTTGTTTTAGCTTTATTTCAATTAACAAACAAAATGAGCAAAATCAACAATTTAATATTATTAAAATTAATAATATCAACACTGGTGAATTTGCTAAAGTAGTTTCATCTCTTTCATCTGTCATCTTGTTAGTCCACAACTATGCAGTAGGATGGCTGATGCCTCACAGTCCTTTGTTTCATCACTTTTAATATGATGCTGTAGCTTCTGTATTGCCATTAATCTGAAGTTGTCTGCTGAGCTCTGTGCGTGGTAGATAATGTGCTTTGGTGCCGTCCCAATGCCAGCTGTTCCAGACACCGCCCAGACTGGAGCCTGACTGGGTTCATTTAGCCACAGCCTTCTGCTCATGATTCTCTGTCTTAGATCGAACATTACAGACCAAAGCCTGAACATAACCGTTGTACAAAACTAAACACTGAGCTGATTAGTAAGGAAAGAGTCTCATATAATTATTACACATTTTTGTATTAATTATTTTCCAAACTGTTTCTAAACACAGGCGTGCATGTAGGCTGAGCCATTACAGAAGAGTCCCTGGTGGACAGGTCTCTAAATACTCCCCGTATTTCCCAAGAAAGGACATTTATCACAGTTAATTCCCTCATCTTAATTATATGTGAAATGAGACAAAGAAAAGGCAGCAAGCGTGAGCTGCAGTAATTAGTTGCAGTACAGTAATTGATATTGTTCTGTTGCAGTGACTGAAGTCATCCGCATATAGTCAAAGCCCTTTTCATTAAGTTATCAAAACAGCCACAGCCATAACATGCTCAATTATAGAAGAGTATTGGGTTCTTTCCCTTCTAATCTCTTGCATTGAAAAAGGTGATAAGTGAGAAAAAGGCTGAAATTGACTTGAGCAATTCGTAGAACAAATTATAAAAGTGTCTGTGTTTGCAATGAAAGCAGAAAACCACTTAGGAGAAAGCAATCAGACAAGAAAGAAAGAAAGGAAGGAAGGATGGATTAGAAAGAAGGGAAAGGATGAAAGAAAATAATGGAGGGAGGAAAACTAATAGAGGATGGATGGATGATAGTAAGAAAGACGGAAATGGAGGAAAGAGTAAGGAAGGATGGATAGATAGATGGAAGGAAATGAGGAAAGAACGGATGGAGAAAGTTAAAAAAAGAATGGAGAAGGAAAGGAAAGAAGAATGAAATATGGATGATGGAAGGAAATGAGGAAATAAAAGAATGGAGTGATGAACAAATTGATGGAGAATGGAAAGAAGGAAGGATGGATGGATGGATTGATTGAAGGAAGGAAGGTGGAAGAATGTAAAGGAGGAGGAAACATGGAAGGAAGGATGGATGAAAAGATGGGAACGGAGGATAAAAGGAATGATGGAAGGAAGAAGAATGTAAAGAAGTAAGAAAGAAGGAAGGATGGACCAAACTAAGGATAGGAGGAAAGAAAAATTAAGAAAGGAAATAAGTGAGGAAGAAAAAGGAATGAAAAGAAGAAGAAAAGATGGATGGATGGATTGATGGAAGAATGGAGAAAGAATGGAGAAAAATGGAGAAAGAATGGAAAGATTAAGGAAATATGAAGGGAGAGAGGGAGGAAAGAAGGAAGGGAATGATGGAAGGAAGAAAAGTGTAAGAATGGAGAGAAGAAAGAAGGATGGATGAAGGGAGTAAAAAAATGGAGGAAGGAAAAAGAATGGAGGAAGAATGGAAGGAGGGTAATATGGAAAGAAGGATGGATGGATGGATAGAAAAAAGGGAAGAAAAGAGTGGAGGAACGATAGGAGAAGAATGATAAGAAGGAAATATGGAAGGAAGAAAGAATAATTGATGGAAGGATGTATGGAGAAATGAAAGAAAAAAATAAACATATTATGCTTAAATCCTATGCCGCAAATGATTTGTTTTCCTTTAAATGAGGAAACACTTTTGTGTTATTTATTTCACAAAATTACAAGATGTTTGCTGAAATGATTTATAAAATTTCCACTTCCATTTCCACAAGAAACAAATTACATAAATATGTTGATTCAAACAGTCACGTCCCGTTTGAAGCCTTCCATACTTCCTCCCACTTATTTTGATCCAGACATCAGAGCGTGTTTTTGTGGATAGTCCTGAGTCAGAAAGGGGGTTTTACTGGCTTTCAAGTGCTGCACATTGTGGGCTGTTCTGACCCGCTCCTGTTCTCTGAACGCAACAATATTTCTCCCCCGCTGTGGAGGCAGTGAGGCCACTACTTCAACTGTGGGCTGAACTCAAACTTCATCTCTCCGACAGAACTCTCCACGAGTCCCTGCTGCCTGCCTGTTTGGAGGCTGAGGAATCCTGGGAGGCTCCTGACGTGGAGAGGGTTACGCAATGCAGTTACTTATGGAGAGTGACTCTAATGCACACCTGGAGTGGCTCTTGTGCATCTGGGAGGGCTCTTAAGGGGAGCAGGGCCGCACCTTTGAAGAGCAGGTGCCGGGGGCCATTAGGACCACCACTCTGCAAAAAAAAACCTGTGGAAATGCAGACAGGACAAATACTCACACACATCCATTTGACTCTCAAATCTATTTAAGGAATAATTCACCCTGTAATGGAAATTATGCCATGATTTGCTCTCCATACGATTTTCTTCTGTGGAACACAAAAGAACATTTTAATGAATATTTGGCTGAGCGCCTTCACTACAATAGCAGTACATCTTGACTTACTTTAAAGGGATAGTTCACCCAAAAATGAAAATTACCTTTACTCACCCTCAAGCCATCCTAGGTGTACAGTATATGACTGTCTTCTTTCAGACAAATGCAATTAGAGTTCTATTAAAAAATGGCCTTGCTCTTCCAAGCTTTATAATGGCAGTGAATGGGGTTGAGATTTTGAAGCCCAAAAAAGTGCATCCATTCATCATATAAAGTACTCCACATGGCTCCTGTGGGTTAATGAAGGGTTTATAAACCATATGGGGGTTTATAAACCATAAGCTCTTGCTTCGGCTAACTGTTGTACACGTGTTTGTGAGAGAGTGAGCTAGGAAGAAGAATGTAAAGAAGTAAGAAAGAAGGAAGGATGGACCAAACTAAGGATAGGAGGAAAGAAAAATTAAGAAAGGAAATAAGTGAGGAAGAAAAAGGAATGAAAAGAAGAAGAAAAGATGGATGGATGGATTGATGGAAGAATGGAGAAAGAATGGAGAAAAATGGAGAAAGAATGGAAAGATTAAGGAAATATGAAGGGAGAGAGGGAGGAAAGAAGGAAGGGAATGATGGAAGGAAGAAAAGTGTAAGAATGGAGAGAAGAAAGAAGGATGGATGAAGGGAGTAAAAAAATGGAGGAAGGAAAAAGAATGGAGGAAGAATGGAAGGAGGGTAATATGGAAAGAAGAATGGATGGATGGATAGAAAAAAGGGAAGAAAAGAGTGGAGGAACGATAGGAGAAGAATGATAAGAAGGAAATATGGAAGGAAGAAAGAATAATTGATGGAAGGATTTTACTGGCTTTCAAGTGCTGCACATTGTGGGCTGTTCTGACCCGCTCCTGTTCTCTGAACGCAACAATATTTCTCCCCCGCTGTGGAGGCAGTGAGGCCACTACTTCAACTGTGGGCTGAACTCAAACTTCATCTCTCCGACAGAACTCTCCACGAGTCCCTGCTGCCTGCCTGTTTGGAGGCTGAGGAATCCTGGGAGGCTCCTGACGTGGAGAGGGTTACGCAATGCAGTTACTTATGGAGAGTGACTCTAATGCACACCTGGAGTGGCTCTTGTGCATCTGGGAGGGCTCTTAAGGGGAGCAGGGCCGCACCTTTGAAGAGTAGGTGCCGGGGGCCATTAGGAGCACCACTCTGCAAAAAACCCCAGCGGAGATACAGACAGGACAAATACTCACACAGATCCATTTGACTCTCAAAACTATTTAAGGAATAATTCACCCTATGATGGAAATTATGCCATGATTTGCTTGCCGTATGATTTTCTTCTGTGGAACACAACAGAAGATTTTAATGAATATCTGGCTGGGTACATTCACTACAATAGCAGTACATGTTGACTTACTTTAATGCTAAATGAGACACCGAAGAGTGTTAGAAAAGTTAATACATGTGGCTCGCTGATCATTTTGAAAAGATAATCCAATATTTTAAGCAGTTTTAAAAGTAAATGTAGCTGCCCCTTGTGCCATATAATGCTTATACCACGCACACCTGGAGTGGCTCTTGTGCATCTGGGAGGGCTCTTAAGGGGAGCAGGGGCGCACCTTTGAAGAGTAGGTCCCGGGGGCCATTAGGAGCACCACTCTGCAAAAAACCCCAGCGGAGATACAGACAGGACAAATACTCACACAGATCCATTTGACTCTCAAAACTATTTAAGGAATAATTCACCCTATAATGGAAATTATGTCATGATTTGCTCGCCGTATGATTTTCTTCTGTGGAACACAACAGAAGATTTTAATGAATATCTGGCTGGGTACATTCACTACAATAGCAGTACATGTTGACTTACTTTAATGCTAAATGAGACACCGAAGAGTGTTAGAAAAGTTAATACATGTGGCTCGCTGATCATTTTGAAAAGATAATCCAATATTTTAAGCAGTTTTAAAAGTAAATGTAGCTGCCCCTTGTGCCATATAATGCTTATACCACAGTCCACTAGGTGCCTTAAATGTTTGCATGCTTTTTCATAATGATGACAGAATTTTAATTTATTCATTCAGCTTGAAGTATTACTTTAAGCAGAAAGCAATATTGGACCCCATTGACTTGCACTGTAATAAAAAAAAGTAAAACAAAAAATAACAAGAAAAAAATCTTATGTCTTCCACAGATTACATACATTGACTTCCATTATGTGGACAAAACTAACTAACTAAATGTATGAATAAATAAAATAATAAAATTGATCATTTTCAAAGTATCTCCTTTTGTGTTCCACAGTTTCCAAGTCATACAGGTTTGGTAAAACATTAAGGTGAGTAAATAATTTTCTATCCCTTTGAAGTATGAAATCTGTCTCAGTTATTTCTTGTAAAAAAATCTTAAGAGAGCGAAAATAAACAAATGACACTTCCTGACACATGTTAAGGTTATAGAATAAATTATAATATAGATATATGGTTAGTATAGTGCAGATCATTTGGTCTTGAATCTCTGTGTTTGTAAAGATCTCTTCTGAAACTGCTAAGGGAACACATAGGGAAACAAATATGAGAAGCCAAAGATTTAGGCATTGTCCCCAGTTGCTCTCTATTTAATCTCATTGAGATTGTGTGTGTGTGTGTGTGTGTGTGTCTTTCATGGGACTTTTTTCTTTTAGTTATCAAATGAAGGTGGTACAACACGTTGCTGTCAGAATACCATTGTGCATTGTGTGAGTTGAGGTCATGCCTGGCTGAGAGTTTCACTTTGTGAGCTGATAGGACAGCACATCTTTAGTGCATGCTGATATTATGACAGGTTCAGGGTGAGAGCTTAAGGCTGTATCAGCGTTCACATCACAGATGATGAATTTAAGTTGAGTTTCACACTGAAAGACCGCAAAGATGCGAACACAATCATTTATCAACAACATATTAGCAGTTGTAAAATCTGTTTGATATGTCATGACAGTGTAGCACATGTGTTCATCTCAGCACATTCGTTAGGGGTTTTCACACGTCATTACTTTTTTATCATGTTTTGGACAGATTGTCAACTTGTCACAAACTGTCAGTTCATGCATACATTAATTAAATGGATATGGTGAATTCATCACACTGTTATCACACTTTTATTCAAAGCAACTTGCAAAGCTGTCGTATGGATTCAGAAGAATTACTTTAATGATACTTTTATGTTGATATTTTGTCATTTTGAAGCTTGACAGCCCTCATTCACTTTCATTAATAAATGACACAATACTATTACACAATATTGCCACAAAATTCTTCAACATTTCTCGATTTTTGTTCCACGGAAGAAAGAAACCCACACAGGTTTTGGAGCAACATCGTTTGTTCCTTACAGGGCTCGTATCAGCCTTTCTGTCCAGACCAGAGCTTTAGCCACTCCAGCACCATCTCTTTAGATACAATAAATACAGATGGTGGCCTATGCCAAGATACATCTCCAAGCATCTTTGAGTAGGTCACCATCTGCCCCATGTTTGTGTGTGTCTGCTCTCTCACCTGGGAGTTTATTTATGTTGAGAGGATGGAAGGTCATTAAAGGTCTCAATGGTGCCACAATGATGGATCCAAGAAAAGACAAATGCGTTCCACACCACGGTTCATAGCCCTGAAAGTCAGGGAGAAAAATACCTGTCATTCAAGCAACATGATCCTGAGAAATTGAACATGGTGTGGAAGCGGACTGACCTACTGCATTATTTCACCATGTTCTCATACTGAGCTCTCTTGCATCCCAGACATGAGAACAGGAACGGACCGGTTGCATATCTGGGCCAGTGTGTGAGGCATTTTACTTCGTACTGGAAAGGCCATTTTGAGAATGTGATTTCCACCGGAAAGACAAATGGGCTCGAAGATGTGCTCCCTATGATGCAGTGCAGAGATACTGCTCTGCATGAGCCAGGGAAACTGTGCGTCACTATTAATCTTGCGTGCCATATGCCGAGAGGAATTCCATAATCCTGAGATTTTGGGAGGGTGATCATTTTTCTTCCCCTTCCTCTCAATGCACGCCGGAAAGGGAAAATTAAAAATGGATTGCAGGTGATTCATCATCGCAGGTGCGCCTGGCAAACCTCCTCATTACGAGGCCTGAAACCGAAAAACGACACTTAAAAGAATCAAGTATAGTGGAAATATATGATACCACATGATGCATCATCTACACATAGAATAGCTCTGGAAGCTGTTCATGTTCGCTGAATAGGATAGAAAATTGAACAGTCTGTACTTTTCTTGTTGAAAATATGAGAATATTTCCATTATGTTAGAGAGCAACTCTTCTTTATTTTAATTTTCACTATTACTATCTATCTGTCTGTCCGTCCGTCCGTCCGTCCGTCCATTCATCCATCCATCCGTCTATCTATCTGTCTATCTATCTCTATAATTTTTGTTAATACTCAATAGAATGGAATTAAATGGAATAGAAAATTGAACAATACTTCTCTATTAAAAAGTTGAGAATATTTCCCATATGTCTGAGACCAATTTCTTATTTTATTTTATTTTATTTTTAAGCATTAATAGTGCGTTAGTATTGTAATTTATATATCTACTGTATATATATAGACACACACATTCTCTAATTGATTTCAGTGAAGGCAGATGCTATAATATGAAATAATATGTGGATTTTCAGATCTGCAAACTGCATCTGCAGTTTCAATATTATTCATCAAAACACAGAGAGTGGCAAATTGCAGAATTTTTGAGACACATTTTACAGGAGTTGTAGTGCATTTTCCTCCATGCTTTAATGGATGTCTTAGCATAACTAAAAACATTAGGTATTCCTTAAAAATATGTTCCATTCTGTAAGTCAAAGTGAGACTATGGTTTGTTCATAAAGTGTGCAGTGGCTGATGGAGGCGGCCTCTCGGGAAAGAGAGGGATTATAGTCTATTAATTTTGGTTTATTTTTGTCCCTTATTGTATTTGCCTGCATGGCTTCAATGCTTAGGGTCTAATGGCAATGCTAATGTATTCCGAGTCCCTGAGGCACGAAACTATTCTTGCTTTGTATTATGTTAGCCATCGAGTATGGCAATAAGCATTCTCCCTGCAATTAAATCAAGACATTGTGCTGATGTAGTCAAAGTGTGGGCCGGCCCACAGAACTCAATTTGAATATCTGCCTGTCACTCAGCATTGTCTTTTTATATACCTTCCTCTCTGTTAGCGGTTCTATTATTATAACTTATTATAATATAAATATAACAAACTTATTATAATTTTAATATAAATCACTTTTATTAAAAAAAAACGCTTTGTAGCCTGAGTGTATGTACAAAAAAATTTAAAAAGCAGACAACTTTATATAGTGAAATTCAGTCTAATGTTCTTTTAATGTATTGTCCAGGGTTATTATAGTTAACTAAAACTATTTTAAAAAATCCATTACTTTAAATAAATTAAATATAAATATATATACTTTATTATATTATATTATATTATATTATATTATATTATATTATATTATATTATATTATATTATATTATATTATATTATATTATATTATATTATATTGGCTACATTTCTATTATATTATATTATATTATATTCATTTAGTTGATATACTAAATAACTACAACTAAAACTGAAATAACTATATACTGTACAAATTAACTATAACTATATATACATGTTTAATATATATATATATATATATATATATATATATATATATATATATATAAATATGACAAAGAACCACAACAAAAATAGTAAACCTTTAACAAAAATGAAAATGAAAACAGAAATATATAAAATAATTATATTTTTGTAGTTAAAAACTGAAAAAAAAAAAAAAAGATTTTGTTTTGAAGTTGTAAATAAAACCAAGAACGTTGGAGTAAGTTTTGCAAGAAAATATAATTTCAGTCTTTCTACTTCCAAAATTTTTAATTCATTGTGTTACTTGACATTTCTTTTTTAATTAATCATCAAATTCACTAGCAATTTCTAAGTGAATGCATGTTGATTGTCAATTAAATGGAAGACAGCGAAACGCTCCGGGCTTCAGGTTATCAGCACAGTTTGCCACTTGGCTCATTTCAGCTTCTGGTTAAAAGAAGCTTATTTTCCGTGTCAACAACAGACTGCCCAGCAGTTGTCTTTTTACCACTTTTCTCTCATTGCCAGGAACACCATAAACAGTACATCTCTGAGGCCATGTGCATATCAGATTCAATTAGAGCCTGATCCATTATACTCAGAGCAGCTTTTCAAAATGAATTAACTTGAATCGTTTCATTGTTGCGTAACCGCTGCTTTCTGATTTCATGTGCTGCAGTCACACTTAACACAAATAGCTCTTTATGGGCTTTCATTTAAGTCTGAGTTCATTTTTAAGCTTAGCCTGAGAAAAGATTTACAGGTTGGGTAAAAATTTGTACGATGTCATTCTACAGAACAGCCATCTGACTTTTGCTGTGTGCTCATATAGACATATAGAAGTTTAAGGTTGTTAAGATTTGTCTAAGTTTTTGAAAGAAATCTCCTATGCTCAAGGCTGAGTTTATTTAATTAAAAATACAGTAATATTGTGAAATATTAATACAATTTCAAATAATTGTTTTCTATATTAATATATTTTTAAATGTAATTCCTGTGAAAAATTTTCAGCAGACATTAGAGTCTTCAGTGTTGCATGATCCTTCAGATCATGTATTCATTTTATAGAATGACCCATGGAGAGGACAAGACTGGAATAAGGTCTCTTTAGTCTCTTTGTTGAGGATTGTTGAGCCATTTAGCCACATGGATACATTGCCAGTTTTACAGCCATCTCAACAATCCATGAACAGTCTATTTGTAAATGTTTCTAATTTTCAGGTAGAATTCTGCCCTACAATTTATAAATTCAAGATGATGAATGTTAGAGTAGATTTTCATAAGAAATAAAGTTGCTCTGGAAGGTCAAAAATTAAGGACAGCTCTTTGTGCACATATATGTGCGTGTATGGGTGATACAGACACATTTATGATAAAGAATGGAGTCTCCAAGTAGCATTATGTATTGGCTGTCACTGGGTGATTTGTCATTAACGCAAAAGCGACTTTGTAGACTAGTCTATTATAGAATAGGAAGAAAAGAGAGTTGGTTTATCTTCTTGAATTAGATTTGTGCTCTTCCCTGGAGCGATATTCCAAATGTGTTTTCCTAACCGCGGCACAGAAAACAAAAGCACAAAAAAGAAAACAAATGTGGTATTTAAGATGAGATTGATGAAGGAGAGATGTTCATGACTCAGTAGAAGTGTTTTAGAGTTATAGGCACCTCCTTTCCAGCTTTCACAGCTTTGCTGAGCTTTCGCTGAAAATAACATGAACATACATTATGCTCAAATCACATTAGATGTTAGCCATATCCAATAAGCAGCAAAGCTACATGATCAGATTGTTCTGAAATTTGTCTCTTTCTGTTTGTCTTGACATAAAGGTAAAAAAGGACCATAAGAAACTCACAAAAAAGAGATGAAAGAAAGAACAAAAAAGCAGAATGAAAAAAAGAGAAAAAAATGGAAGAAGAAACCTATGAAGGAGAAAATGAACAAAAGAGAATATGAATGAAAGGGAAATGAACAAACAAGTGAAAAACAACAACAAAAAAAGGGAAAATAAACAGTTGAGCAAAGAAACTAAATTGAAACTGAACAAAAAAGAAAGTGAAATCAAATTATAAACCAATAAGAAAATGAACAGAATGAATGACTCTTGAAGAAAAATGATCAGACAAGTGGAAAATAAACAAAAGGGCAGACAAACTCATTTGAAAGTGAATAAAAGAGAAGTGAAATAAAATAATAAATCAAAATTAATGAATGTAAGAAAAAATCATATGAAAGAGAAAATGAAATATATAGAATATGAATGAAAGGGGAAATGAACAGAAGTGATAACAAATGAACAAAATAATCAATCAATTAATGAACAAGTGAAAATGATGAACAAGAACAATGAATCAGACTAACTCTTAAAAATAACGGTTCTTCCATGGTTCCATGAAGAATCTTTAACATACATGGAACCTTTCTGTGGCACTAAAGGTTGGAAAAAGGTTATTTAGATTATTAAAATGTTCTTAACACTAAGAAAATAAATGGGTATTTTAAGAACTGTTCACTGATTGGTGAATTAATACCCTTAAAAAATAGCCTTATTTTTAAGAGTATACCAGGACTGTAAAATGGGTTTAGTAGGATATTCCTAATTCGTTGTAGGTTTACATTTCACTGTAATATTTTGTGTTTTGTGTGGTATTGTTGAGCTGTGTAGTCCCAGAAGTGAAATGCCAGCTTGCTGATCACATTCATTATTGTTGTACCTGCTTGTATAATGTTACTTGCTTCTCTGAAGTCCTTGTTGATGTTGAAATATGTTGACAAAATGAATGAACAAACGTCTGCAATAGTGACAGTTTAACCGTTTAAAGGAAGATTGATGTCTGTGCAGTTCCCATCACTGAGGGAATATTAGTTGAACCGCCACTAATTTGCTGGTGATAGAGAAGAAAATGAAACCAGAGACACATCATCCTTCTGTGCTAGTTCAATAATGGCGACCGATTTAAAAAAAATAATAGCAACTAATATTTATGTTTATTGACCCATAACAGACCAGAAAGACAATGCCCAGAAGAGCACTGACAGGTTCTGAGCGTGTTTCCTGTGTGCGACTATAAATAAAGAGCGGGTGTGAGCAGTAAACAAACTGAGTGTGTCGTAGCATGTCGGAGCAGCGAGCTAAGACCACTTTAATGATTCAGAGGGGCCTCAGGGGTCCAGAGTCCAAATGATGATTATCACACCCACTGCAATAACCTCAGCTTTATCATTTCCCTTTCACAGATCCCTGCAGCTTCCGAGGAGACACATAATCCAGTCAGGATTTGAATGGATTTACCAGTTTTTCAGCAAATAAACATCATCAAGCCATCCAAGGGATGGAGAAAAGATGGATGACTGGATGGATGTGCCTGAATAGACCAGGATAATCAGCGAAAATACACAGAACTGCAGTAGAATGTTAAATTCACCTATAGCATATATTCAATAATACTGATTAAAAAACATATATGGAAGAATACGGAAGCTGTGCTAAAGAGTTTGCTTCAGATTCATAGGTTTGGATTAAACTTTATTAGCATAAAAGCATAAAAAGTGAAAATTACGCCATGATTTACTCACCCTCAAGCCATCGTAGGTGTTTATGACTTTCTTCTTTCAGACGAATACAATCAGAGTTATATTTAAAAATGTCCTGGCTCTTGCAAGCTTTATAATGGAGTGAATGGGGGTCGAGATTTTGAAGCCCAAAAAAGTGCATCCATCCATCATAAAAAATACTCCACACGGCTCCGAGGGATTAATTAAAGCCTTCTGAAGAGAAGCAATGTGTTTGTTCCAAAAAATATCCATATTAAAACATTTATAAACCATAATCTGTAGCTTCCTTTAACTGTCGTACACGCGTTCATGAGAGAGTGGCGTTCCAGCGGATGACGTAGGACATAGGTGTAGCATAAGCTCCGTGAGAAGTGACAAATTCACTTTAGAATGCCTTTATTAACAAAATCTTTTTATGAAATTTTTTTTTTATAGTTTATTTTTTGACAAGTTAATTTTTGCCTCCCTTAAAGGGATAGTTCACCAAAAAATGAAAATTACGCCATGATTTACTCACCCTCAAGCCATCGTAGGTGTTTATGACTTTCTTCTTTCAGACAAATACAATCAGAGTTATATTTAAAAATGTCCTGGCTCTTGCAAGCTT
Organism: Sinocyclocheilus grahami; assembly: GCF_001515645.1. NCBI lineage: Eukaryota > Metazoa > Chordata > Actinopteri > Cypriniformes > Cyprinidae > Sinocyclocheilus > Sinocyclocheilus grahami. The sequence continues at coordinate 3,258,649 of NW_015505305.1, read as the reverse complement.
TATAATGGAGTGAATGGGGGTCGAGATTTTGAAGCCCAAAAAAGTGCATCCATCCATCATAAAAAATACTCCACACGGCTCCGAGGGATTAATTAAAGCCTTCTGAAGAGAAGCAATGTGTTTGTTCCAAAAAATATCCATATTAAAACATTTATAAACCATAATCTGTAGCTTCCTTTAACTGTCGTACACGCGTTCATGAGAGAGTGGCGTTCCAGCGGATGACGTAGGACATAGGTGTAGCATAAGCTCCGTGAGAAGTGACAAATTCACTTTAGAATGCCTTTATTAACAAAATCTTTTTATGATTTATGAACTTTATTTTGCTTCAAAATCTTGACCATCATTTACTGCCATTATAAAGCTGACATATTTAATATAACTCTGATTGTATTCGTCTGAAAGAAGAAAGTCATATACACCTATGATGGCTTCTTTATGCACCAAGAGCTTGTAACACTCCAAAGAGAAAGGAAAAAATTAAATCGCAACATATGACCACTTTAATATATAACATTCCAGTGTTATGCTTTGTGTTTCTGAGGTGCAGAAACGCTATTCACCACACATGCTGATTCAAGTTGACAGGTGTAGCCACAAGGCTCAAGATGGACCTTTTTATATTTTGAATTCTCAGTGATCAGGTAACCAACAGCATTACCTGGGTTGTTGCTCTGTCTTTGTCTAATGGTGTCTTTCTATATCCATAACAATATAAACAAAGTTTACTGAAGTGGCATTCTGGGTCTAGAGCAATATCTCTGTAGGGGTTAAGGATATTGAAAGAGGCTTAAATATCACAAGCACAGCATTTGAAATGAAAACCCATGTGCACTTCCCCACGGTTAAAACAGTAATTTTTCCATATCCACAGCGTTTGCTTTAACAGGTTTAATCAATGGGTTTCATGTCAAATATATGGAAAGGTCTCCTCTCTTGTAAACAAAAAAATGTGCTTATGACTTAGTTTGCAAGAAGTTGCTTGAAACTAATGTTACAAACACAACACAGTGTGTTTGAGAACGAGCAAGGCTAAACATTAATACTGGCAAACCGCCACTACTTCTGTGATTACACAGCTAAACAGTAGTAACACATGATGTAAACAACAAGATGTTATACACCATTCTAGACATTTAACTAGCAAAGAACACACTTGCAAACTTTTTTACATCACTCCTCAATCTCTGAGTAATTTGATCCAAAACTGCTCACAACCACTGCATAACTGGCATCACTAGGATACTCAGACACTGCATGGCTTGTACAGGAGGATGATGCATCATCAAATATATATGCAATATAAGCAAACAAATGTAAGCATTTGCTAATTTGGTTGTACAAAATTGTTGAATTGGTGTTTAGTTAGAAATCAATAAATAGGGCCATTGTGACCGATAATGGGACACAAAGCGTCCAGCGGTAAATTTATCCTACACTGTTGGTGTACACACAGTTTTCACACAGAATTGCCAGTAAATTTCACAAATAATTACAAAATGCCAAGTAACACATTAAAACATTCAATTTTGAGGTAGAAACACTGAAATAGTAAATTGTTCTCCAATAATCTTTGTTTTATTTTTACTTTATTATGTTATTATGAATATTGACGCGTATACTATTTACATTCAATTCATGAAAATATGAAATATCTCAATGAATTATGATCATTATTAAATTAAATAAAATTCCACTCTAGGCCTTCTACTCCATTTTGGAAGAGGGCATCTTCTATAAGTTATAGAAGTTTTTTTTTTTTACTTAAAAATATTATGCAAGTATTATACAAGTATTTTACCACCCAAATCCAAATGAATTAGCTTGTCCACAATAATATTAACAGATCACTATTATCCAAGAATGAATGAATGAATGAATGAATGTTTGGTTGAAAGGTTTGCTTGCAAGGGGATAGCTCAGGCAAAATATATAAACAAAAGAAAATTTACTTACCGTAAATTTCACAAATAATTACAAAATGCCAAGTAACACATTAAAACATTAAATTTTGAGGTAGAAACACTGAAATAGTATTTTCTTGTAAATTGTTCTCCAATAATCTTTGTTTTATTTTTACTTTATTATGTTATTATGAATATTGACGTGTATACTATTTACATTCAATTCATGAAAATATGAAATATCTCAATGAATTATGATCATTATTAAATTAAATAAAATTCCACTCTAGGCCTTCTACTCCATTTTGGAAGAGGGCATCTTCTATAAGTTATAGAAGTTTTTTTTTTTTACTTAAAAATATTATGCAAGTATTATACAAGTATTTTACCACCCAAATCCAAATGAATTAGCTTGTCCACAATAATATTAACAGATCACTATTATCCAAGAATGAATGAATGAATGTTTGGTTGAAAGGTTTGCTTGCAAGGGGATAGCTCAGGCAAAATAAATAAACAAAAGAAAATTTACTTACCCTCATGTTGTTCCAAACCTGAATGAATGTTTGGTTGAAAGGTTTGCTTGCAAGGGGATAGCTCAGGCAAAATATATAAACAAAAGAAAATTTACTTACCCTCATGTTGTTCCAAACCTGTATGAGTTTCTTCCTTCTGCTGAACACAAAAGAAGATATTTATAAAGATTTTTGGTAACCAAACAGTTGCCGGTAGCCATTGACTTCCATAGTATTTTTTTCCCTACTATGAAAGTCAAAGGCTACCGGCAACTGTTTGGTTACCAACATTCTTAAAAATATCTTCTTTTGTGTGTAAATGATGACAGAATTTTCATTTTTGGGTGAACTATCCCTTTAACCCACAATTAGTATCTCCTAGAAAATGACATATACCTTTCTGGTATGACTCTCCCAGGCCTCTCACTGACAATGCAGCCCCTGCAACAATGCCGTGCCCTTAATGGGGGTCTTTTTTTCTCCATCCTGGCTGGGCTAAGGGAGGGCGACCAGGTGAATCATTATCTCCATTCTTACTGAAGCCATACAAAAGTCATTATTCATGCTCTCGCTAGTTAACATGATCACTGGATATGCATATTAATCCACTGCAGAATGAATGTTCATTTAACATTACTAATAGTGATATGGTTTTGGAAACACAACGATCTGGAGGGGGGGCGCCCAGCTGTTGTTTTCTTTTGTTTTTTCTGCATGAGCAGCCATGAAGTAAAGGGCAGCGGATGCCTGTACTCTGGCACACAGCTAGGGAACTACTTTTCCCTTTCCATTTGTTCCACTCATCTGGGGCACTTGGTAGTTTCTGAAGAAAAAATATCCAATTAATTCCTGTTTTGTTTTGACGGCATTTGGTGTACTAATTAATACTGGTTGAAGCATTATTTGAATGCTGGCATCAGTCTAATTGTTTTGGCCATGTGCCGAATAAACAACATGGTTTGCATTTGCACATGAAAGATGCAAGACATTTATTTCTGAGTGTTTCAGAGATAAGTTGGCATTTTATGTTTTTTCGTTAGAGTTTAAGAGCCTCAAGAGGTTTTTTTAGGAATTTCAATTTTCTACATACTGAAGCTGCACATCTCTTTGCTATTTTACTGTCTATGAGTGCAAACACTGCACTGCCAAATGCAGAACATAAAAGTCTCTTAAAATTAAGCCTCCACACAAACCTGATTCTGTTGTGGTTACCACTAGAGAGCCAAGGATGGCTCAAACTGCCAGACAACACGAAAACAACTGAAAATAAACATAGTCAGTCTAATTGTTTTGGCCATGTGCCGCATAAACAACATGGTTTGCATTTGCACATGAAAGATGCAAGACATTTATTTCTGAGTGTTTCAGAGATAAGTTGGCATTTTATGTTTTTTCGTTAGAGTTTAAGAGCCTCAAGAGGTTTTTTAGGAATTTCAATTTTCTACATACTGAAGCTGCACATCTCTTTGCTATTTTACTGTCTATGAGTGCAAACACTGCACTGCCAAATGCAGAACATAAAAGTCTCTTAAAATTAAGCCTCCACACAAACCTGATTCTGTTGTGGTTACCACTAGAGAGCCAAGGATGGCTCAAACTGCCAGACAACACGAAAACAACTGAAAATAAACATAAATTAGCAAGAGAGCAGATGAAAAGCAGAATAACATAACATTTAAGTTGAGTATTTTAGGCCAAAAAATATGCACACCAAAAAAATCTTACTATCTTCCATATACACTAACATTCAAAGGCTTTGGGTTGGTAAGATTTTTAAGTGTCTTTTGCTCACCAAGGCTGCATTTATTTGATAAACAATACAGTAAAAACAGTAATATAGTGAAATATTATTGCAATTTAAAATAATTGTTTTCTATTTTAATATGTTTTTAAATGTAATTTATTCCTGTGATGGCAAAGCTACATTTCAAGCAATTACTCCAGTCTTCAGTGTCACATGAAAAGAAATGATTCTAATATGCTGATTTAGTGCTCAAGAACAATTTCTTTGTTCAAAACAGCTGTGATGCTTAATCTTTTTGTGGAAACCGTGATACATTTTTTTTCAGGATTTTTTGATGAATAGAATAAGTTCAAAAGAATAGCATATTTGAAACAAACCTGTTGTAACATTGTAAATGTACTGTTACTTCAGATCAACATAATGCATTCTTGTTGAATAAAAGTACTAATTTATTTTATTTCTTTTTTACAAAATTTTACTGACGCCAAACTTTTGAATGGCAGTGTAGTCCACACTTTAAAAATCCACCGGAAAAAGTATAAGATAGCATCGGCTTATTATTTTAATGGATTATGATTTGGGACACACTAATTCTAATCGTAGATAATCCTGTTTAGGATGGATAGCAGCCGATATGAATTGTGATGGAGCTCATAACTGCTCATTAGACGCAGCCAAATCTCTCTCTGGCCTGAGAACAGTACTGAATGAACATTTATTGTAACACTTACAAAAGATTCTTGGTGGAGTCTTTGATTGTTTTGAGGTCTAATGCTATTATTTTCCTTAATGTTTAATCCATCATTCAGGAAATCAGCACTTTTAAACATGTATTATGGGATCAGGGTTTTCTTCGAGGGCTTTCTTAGAGATTGGTTCATTCCCATGACCTGAATAGAATGTTTATGAGTCTTACTGTGCTAAATCTCAGACTTCTTTCTGCCAGCCTCTCTTGTTCTCCTTTCCTTGAACTCAGAATCTAGAGGGTAAGTTCTGTGATCTGAAAAAGAACTGCTTGGTTTCTCCACTGATAATTTGTGTTATGAGACATGAAGAATCTGAGCTGAACTGAGGCTGATCTGACAGGTCTCTGTGGACCAAGGTGTATAGATCAGTTTCAGCTGAAAATGTCACAGAACATTGCTCTGTTTTTTCTCATTAGGGTCTCATTCACTAACTGTGCTCATGTATAAATTGGGTTGCATACAAATTTGGGGGGGAGGGGGTGCAATGTTCGGAATGTTCAGAATGTACAAATATTCAAAATTGTATTAATTTATAATAGTAATCAATTTATACATTTTATTATATTTATTATAGTTAACTAAAATGAATTAAAAATGAATAACAAATAAAATGTATTTTAAAAATTTATTCTTTAGTTTCTCATTTTTAGTAATACACTAAAGTAATAAACTAAAACTAATAAAAAATAATAATTATGTTAAAAAAACTAATACAAAATACATACACTTACATGACAAATTTACTAATTAAACTAACTAAAATTAAAGTGAAAATGGAAAACATAAAATCTATTTCAAAATATTAACAAAAACTATAAGCCTAATAAAAACCCAAAACCTATATAGTGCATAATTAAGTTAATCATTAATAATAATTAGAAAAAAATTAGACAGTCGGAATTAATGTAGTGACAATTTTGTAATATAAAGTCAGGTGGAAGATATATACACAATAGTATACAACCCACAGAAATGACTGTACCTCTGCCCCCAACAGCTTCAATTTTATTCACGAAAAATGAAACCTAGCATCTGTCTTCATTGAGATCCATAGAGAGCCTTCAAGTTGGTCCAAGTTCAAACTGGTCTTTCCTGGAAGCCTTGAATTTGCTACAATTTGTGCTCAGAAGTTGAATGGGACAATTTTTGAACACTGATAAATTAGGAACATCGAGACATGCAGATAAAAGAGGAAGCAAACCAGATAAATTGATAGAGAGGGAAACAGGGGTGTTGTAATTCCATCTCTATTTGCAGATCCAGATCATTTTGTTCTGGTGTTGTTTGTCTGATGTAGTGGCTACAATTGCTAGTTTTTTCTTTCTCCCCAGTAGCTGTTTCCATCTTAAAATACCCCTTTTCCTCTTTTATATGTCTTAGAATAATTGTGGTGAGACTATTTGTGACAGCGCATAGAATAGAAAGATATCAATTTATTTCAAAGAAAGAGCCACATGTCTTTCCAAAGTTCAACAGTGTGAAGAATAAAACCACTAATGAAAATGGTCCATTTCTCTCAGTGGGAGCCATTCTGGCACTGTCGTCTGAGATATGACTCACTTTTGGCAGAGGGTATGGGTATGGATAAAAGACAGGGTGTCTGCAGCAGCTGTGCAGGATTTTGGATGTTTGCGGCGCTTTTTGTATACCCAGAAAAGTACGGGCAACAAAACACACCCTCCGCTGTGAGGCAGAAGGTCACACACAGGAGGAGGCAGAACTGTGTGAAATGCACACGTCGTCTCTGCCTTTCTCTCCGCCAGTGCTCACGCCTCTAACAAGGGATGACAGGTCCGGTTGGTGGTATACCCTATTTTATTAACTCTGTAGAGGATTTAGTGAACACAAATACTGTAAATTGCATGATATTTTCAGTGATGATTCTATATTCAAAGCCCTTTTGAATCTTTAATTTGGATAGAAAACACTGAATAGGCTTATACGTTTTTACAATTATAGGCTACTCTCTCTGTAGCCCTTACGAAAAATTTTATTAAAAATTAACCTTGGTTTTGCTACAAATAAAACCTAATAAAACATAAATAATAATAAAAAAATTAATATAGGCCTAGTTAAACCATGGTAAACGCTATTTATTTATAATAAAACCATTTAATTTTTGTAAGGGAGGTTACATTGTTTCACCAGTAGTTGGCGACAGATTACTTTTCATTCAATTTTTAGCGATTCTTTCACAAACAGTGATTCATTCAGAATTTAATTAAATTTATTCAGTGGTGATTCACTGGATAATTCACTCAGTCGATTCATTCAAAACACTGATTCATTCTGCAACGAAACAAGGAGTGAGCAAATCAATCAACAATTTTTTTTTAAACTGACCCTGGCCACTTGTCTGTGTCTCAGTGTTCATACTATCCATCCTAAATATTATGTGAGATTAAAATAAGTGTGTCCAAAAGCATAGTATGCTGAAAAGATTATGCCGGAAGATGGTCTACTATTTCAGGTAGGTTTTTGAAGTGTGGATCCATGCACAATCTCCCTGCGTTCCATTCGGAAGGGCTCATCCCTATGCCCTAATCCCTTCAAAGGATTTACCCTCCGGAGTTAGAGATTCGAAGGGATGAAGGGGTGTAGGCGTAAAAAAAAACTCTTTTTTTTTTGGAATGCGCTTCTGCGTCATCTTAACGAGACGATCAAGGAGGCGCTTTCGTCGCACATTTTGTACGCTGGTTAACCCCCAATCGTCTTTTACGTTAAATATAGTGTATATTTGTATATGTAATGTAATGTATTTGTAATGTATATTGTGTCTATGTATTTGAAACATTTGAATGGACAGATAAAGGTAGCTGTAATGTATTTGAAGTACAATGTCATTTTGACAATAAAAATGTACCCAATCTAGCTCGTATAAATATTGCAGTAGTATTGCAAAATACTATACATACATTTATAGGTAAAGTCGAACTCTGTGACGCCAAACAACTTTCCTGTGCAAAGGATCATGGGGATCCAAAGTGTCCATCAGTTGTACCCTTCGAAATCCTTCATTCCGAAAAGCCCTTTGAAGTGGCCAGCACTTCGGTTTGGAACGACCCTTCAATATGGCGGCCATGATTGTTTTCACTTGAAAGTGCCCTTCAGAGGGCGACATATCCTGTTTGGAACACACAGCATAATGGCTAATATTGCCCACAATCCATTGCGCTTTGGCCAAGGATTTGGTTCAGAATTATGTGCACGAATAAAAGAGTTAAAAACTACAAACATGGCGGATGTGCGGTTAAGTAGAGAGGTTTAGATAAAGGGGTTTGAGTTACTAATAATCAACATTTAACCTGGTAAAAATATTTATAGTTATATTTCATTGCAGAGGATGTTAACGGTGACAAGATGACTGACAGGCCAGTTTACAGTGACAGGGTGCGTGTAACTATGCGACAGCCTACTCTTCTACTAGACACTTAAAAGTATGTACTTTTTCTTCACCAAAAGAGTACATACTTTAAGGGTGTATAAGTAGGCACATTGGGATGCAGCATGATACATTCAGGAATGAAACAAGTGGCCATCTTTAGGAGTGAGTCATTGAGTCATTCACTCAAACGATTAATTCAAAAGCACTAATTCATTCAGGAACAAAGCAAGCAATCGTCATTATGAGTGAGTCATTTAATTCTTCACTCAAACAATTCGCTTAAAGGCAATGATTCATTCAGAAATGAAACAAGTGACCATCTTTATGAGTGAGTCATTCAATCCTTCACTCAAACAATTTGTTCAAAAGCACTGATTCATTCAGTAATGAAACAACAATACTCTTTATTGGTGATTCTGTTTTGACTTCGTTTGGATCTGTTTTGTTGGTGGAGCAGAAATGGACAAAGTAACTGGGGCGATATTGTTTCTGAAATGTAAGTTACTCAATATTAACTTATTTATTGAACTTTTGTATGAAATCAATATCACACTTGCAATAATGTAAATTAGCTTATGAAACATGGTCACATAACCTGTCATATTGTGCTTCGGGTGCTTTCATTAATGAAACCAAGAAAACTGTGCTATTCATATTCTGATTGATTGGACACATAATTTTGGCCTGCTGGGCAATAAAATCACATTGACATTAAAAAAAGATCTCAAGCAATATCTACTGACAAGATAATCATAGGGAGGGACTCTTTTGACCAGTAAGCAGCTGTCATTAACACCCTAGCAACAACCCAGAACACACTAGCAACATGTCTCCGAGTTTTGCATGGATAATCACTCAGATTTTCTTCAGAAAGGTATCGCACGCAGTCTCAGTTGTCATTTAGTTTGCATTGTCTGAATGATACATTGATTATAATGCTTGTATTGTCTTCACATGCCTTCATATCATTTCAGTTAGCACTACTTGTAGTTACATTTATGTTTATTTTTCTTCAATCTTCTCAGCTGATTTAACAGATCTTGTTCTGCTTGAATCTTGAATCTAGAATGAAGAAAATTATCTGTACTTGTTTTGTCTTTGTATATGAATTCAGCTTTGTTTCCACTCAGCAGATCTGCATGGCGAGAAAGGGAGCTAAATCGCTGATTTAGAGGCATATTTAAAGGCAAAAGCATCTATTTTCTGAACTAATGCCAGGCAGGAGAGGAAAGAGAATTGCAGTTTTATAAATGCTGTCCTTCATTTTCCTCTGTAAAGTAAGAGAGGAGCTCACTGTGCCAACATGAAACGTGATTTATCTTGTGTCGTTAAACAGTGGGGTTTCTGAGGAGCTCACTCTGTCCAGGAGTACAACAGAAACAATCGGATGCCCTTAATGAGCATAAATTGCACTGTTGTTTGTTCAAGGTCAGACGTTTACATGAGAAGTTGGTCAGGGAGCATAGTTATTTCATTCCCATAGCTTAGTGTGAAATAAATCAGCTCTCCCCCATGCATAACCTCTACCAATTTGATTCCAATCAATTTGATTTTTTTTCTTTTTCTGAGGGTTATTATGTAAGCATACAGAAATCTTGCTAAGATGAAAAGTCATATATCCTCAATTCCACCCATGGTAAATCGGTAAAGGAAAACTCTGTATGCTCAGAGTTCTAATGTGTCAGGAATGACAGAAATTATTTCTATTAATATGGTGAGTGATAGCGGCACGGTAAGACCACACAGCTTGTGCCCAATCTCCATTTTACTACTATTTCCCATCCTACTACCTCCCACAGCTGTATTTTTTAACTGTAATTTACATTTTACCACTATTAACCAAATTACTCAAACCTGAGAGCAATTACTTACAGACCATTACATAAGTCTTTGCTTAAACCTCCTAATTTGTCACCTGAGGCTGCAGGCAATCATTTTATCATATTATACAAAATGAGATCATGAAATCAGAGAGTTTGTGAACTGTCACACAAGAACTCCGATAGATTTTCAGAGATGTTTTATGCATGCATTGTTCCTGCAGAGAGAGAAAAAAAATGAGGCTTTGCATTTCACTCGTGCATGTCCATCAATCCGCTCTTAAATGAGAGAATGATTGCATATACTTAAGCATGTTTATCTGTTGAAGACTGTTGGCTGCTCCCCAGTGTGTAGTTCTGGTTTAGTTTGAAAACACTCACTCACATTTGGCTTGCATTTCCCAGATAAGTTCCAAGACGAACCTGTGGTCGTAACCAAAGAACCAAACACAGTTTGAAAATAATTATAGCCAGACTGAAAGAGTTGATGACCACTGAACGCGGAATGAGAAAAGGCCGCCTTTGCATTCCAGCTCAAAACATATGCTTTGAAAAACAATCTAGTTGAACTATAGATTGTTGCTGAATCACAATTATGTTTTCAAGTACCTTTTATCTCTGGTTTTAAGGGAGAACTTGAGAAATTGTACAAAGTAACCACACAATTTATCATTGAATGGCATTTCAAAAGATGATCCTAATGTTTGCTGTTTGGACTTTTCCTTTCATTTTTAAATAACATCCAGTTTTTCATTTTTATTTGAAGTCTTTAAAAATGTTGAAAAACATGTATTTACTTCCAATGCTTCAAACATGAAAACTATCTTCAGGATGCAATTCAAAGTAGGCCTGTGTGATGACTGTTTTTCAGGTTCAAATCCATTTTCAAAATCAACGTATGATCAAAAATGTGCTATTTTGATTTGTTAATTTGCAAGTTTTTGATTTGTTAATTTGCAAGTCTAGGTGATTTATGTCATAATCAGCTTTGATGAAATGCTTGAATATACAGATATATCTTAAGTTGTTTAAAAAAAAAAGTAGATTAAAGTAAATATTATCAATTATTATTAAATTAGTTTTTATTTTAATTATTTTATTCTGAGCATTATTCATTCATTTATCATCAATTAAATGATTTAATTATTATTTATTATTATTATTATTATTTAAATGTTTAATGTTTTATCTCAGGTCTCTAAGACTTTATGATTTCTTATATCAGAAACCCACAACCTGCTGTCAGTCCTCTTGAACACTGTCTATTCAGAATGTCATGTTAGCTGACAGATGATTGACAGTCATGGGCTGTGGAGTGCTGTTGACTTTATGGCAGTCAATAGCAGGCAGATGCAGGTTTGTTTATTATAGTTGAGTAATGTTGAATCTGACATGAGAGCAGCTATTTGGCTTGAAGGAGATGCAATGAAAACCAAGGGTGGTGACTTAAATGCTTTACTTTTAAAATGTCTGATACTGGTCACAGTGAAAGCCATTTTAATTCATTCGAGTCACGAATACCCTAAGGGCATGAGTGTAGCTGAAAAACTCAGTTATATGTAAGCTAAAGTAATAAGAATATGTGACATGACATTCAAAACATGGTCATTTGCTTACCTAAATAATTTTTGGGCCATCATAGACAGTGCAAATGCTGTCTCAGATTGTAGCTCTAAATATCTTTTGGGATACCTAATTTTTATTAAAATTTGAGACAACATCATGTATACTTCATAAATCAATCCCACAATGCTATATATATATATCTTTTTTAATGTATAATTTCACCCAATGTTTGTGTGTTCTACACTACCGGTCAAAAGTTTCGAATAATTGCAATTTTTTTATGGTTTTGAAAGGCATCTATTTTGATCACAAAGGCTGTTATTTGATCAAAAATACAGTAAAATGGTAATATTGTGAAATATTATTACATTTTAAAAGAACCGTTTTATATTTTTATACATTTTAAAATGCACTATTCATATGAAGGCAAAGCTGAATTTTCAGCCTCATTACTTCAGTCTTCAGTGTCACATGATCCTTCAGAAATCACTTTAATATGGTGATTTGACACTCAAGATACATTTATTAAAGGGGTCATATGATGTTGCTAAAAATAACATTATTTTGTGTATTTGGTGTAATGAAATGTTTATGCAGTTTAAGGTTCAGAAAACACATTATTTTCCACATACTGTACATTATTGTTTCTCCCCTATGCCCCGTCTTTCTGAAACGCGCCGATTTTTATAAAGCTCATTGGTCTGAAAAGCGAGGTGTGCTGTGATTGGCCAGCTATCCAGTGCGTTGTGATTGGCTGAATACCTCAAACATGTGATGGAAATGTTACGCCCCTTACCATACTGTGATGCCATGTCCCGGCAGGAGCGACGAGACAAAACCAATAAAACCCATTATAAACAAGGCATTTGTTGCATCCAGTGGGGACATAATTACGGATTATAATGACTTATACGGTCTTTTTACGCATTACATCGTGCCGCGTAAACATAAAACCATGTCTGCATTTGTGATCGGAAAAAAGGCAAACAACAAGCTCTACTCCACACTGCTCAAAACTCACGTTTGAATCATCAGTGGCAAATAGCATATTATTAATATATAGCAAGTTCTATATATAAAAAACGTACTTACAGTCTGTGAGTCAGAACAACCGGCATTCAACTTAACCACTCATTTCTAGTAGTGTCCTCTTTTTGAAGGCCAACAAAGTAGTTTCGCTTTCACAACGAAACATAGCATCACACACGGTGGCCTAGAGAGTGAGCGGAGGCCGGCGGCTAGAGTGAGAGGCGGCTGGCGGCTACAGTGAGCAGCGGCGGGCTAGAGTGAGGAACGGCCGGCGGGCTAAAGTGAGCGACGGCTGGCGGATTCGACGAAGGAGCGGCCGGCGGGCTTGTGGCAACCACACTGGACTCCGCTTCGTCCACGGTGAAAGCCGATCCGATGATCCACAACGCGGAGTTGATGTATTTCCTCAGCGACCAGCACAGATCAGCTCCAGGCATGACAAAGCGGATATCGTCCTCATTTGGAAGACCAAACAAAGTAGTTTCGCTTTCACAACGAAACACACAGTGTCTTCACGACATGGCGGCAGCAACAATACTACAGCGAGAATAAAAGTTACGCCTTCTTTCTTTGCGTGAACATTTGGGCGGCGTTATGCAAATCTTCCCACATCGTGACGTAGACATGTGGAGACGTGTTAGAACGAGCCGTTTTAGGTAGGTGTGGTTAACTCTTAACTTTTATAAAGAATATCTCTTTGGATTTGAGACTTTAGTCTTTGCAACTTTACAGATCTTCTTTATGGACCAAGAACTTGTAACACTTCAAAGAGAAAGGAAAAATTTAAATCGCATTATATGACTCCTTTAATATTATCCATTTTGAAAACAGTGCTGATTCATATTTTTGTGATACACTGCCATATCAAGTTTGGGGTAGGTAAGATAAAAAAAAAGACTACATTAAATTGACAGTAAAGAGAATTTTTATGTAACAAAAAATTAGTATTTTAAATAAATGTTGTTCTTTTGAACTTTCTATTCATCAAAGTGTATTGTAATAAAAGTTCACAGTACTGCTGTTTTTACAGTATTCTTGATCAAATAAATGTTGATAAATAGGTTGATAGTGTGTAGTTTGCTAAGGTTGGTGTGCAACATTTATAAAAAATGTGTTCTGTGATGAAATTTTGCTGCTTACATGGTGTGTGAAGCAGGCCTTAGACAGTGTTCTGCTTCCTTGATGCCTTTATCTCTGAATTAGTTGACGTACCACACTGTTTTAGTAAACTACAAGAGCTTGAGTTATGTGTATAGTACAGCAGCAATGCATTAGCAGTATTTCTTATCCCATTTGGGCTGTTGTGAGTTGCGAGTAGCTGTCATTGCAGCCAGCGACTGACTGATGTCAGAAGAGTTGTCACAGACGTCTTCTGTCAAATGTTTGAAGTTTCTTGTGTCTCTTCTCACCAAGAGTGTGTCAGTCAGTTACACCACTGTCATTTCTAGCACACAGGCGCCTCCAGTTTGGAGCAGTTTATTCGTGCATAAATTGTATTTGGCTGGTCTACAGTGTTCAGGCTTTTTATCAAGAAATAACGGTGGTGTGGCAGAGTGGGTTGATGACCAAATCGTTTTGGGTTTGAACCCCACACTTAACCCTTGGTTTGTTCCAGGAAGACTTTTCTTATATAATGTGGACTTGCACTTTGGTTAAAAGCATCTGCTTTGCATCTAATTGATTGTGTGGTGTTATTTCATTGCCAGTCCTGCAGGCTAAAAATTGTGTGTGGTCAGGGTTCTTATGTTAGTCACATTTCTTCAGTAGAAGTTTTGTGGGTCATTCCAAAGCCATTTTATCACTCTGGTCTTTTATTATGGATTGAATAAATAAACAGTGTGAGATAATGAAAGAGTATAAAGGTGTTGCTGTGAAGGTTGAAAAGCAGTGTCAAATCAGATCTTCTGTTATTTTTTTCAAAAACATTACCTTCTGTTTTTTTTTTGATTGCATCTGTTTATTATTTTATTTTATGTAGTATTTTATAATTTCATATCTTTATTTTGTTGTTTCATACTTTATTTTAATTCATTTTTTTAACAAACTTTTTTTCAGTCAGCAATTATTCACTCCAGTATTTTATACTGTTTCATATACTTACTTTATTTTATTTTATTTTATTCATGCCTATTTGTCCTGTTTTGAGACTCTATGTGTTGTGTAATTTTAAGTGTAAGTTATTTTATTTTGGTCTTTATTTACCTAACTGTGCTTTCCAGCCCTCATCTATGCAATGTTTTTTTTTTTTTTTTTAGTCCAGGGACACCCTTCTGCAGTGATTTTTCAAACCTCAGTTGGCCTTTCTGGACTGACCGTGTGATTGTAATCAATTGAAGGAATCCCACTTTGACGCTCTGCATTTTTCCCTCTGTGATTATATCAGTGCTATTCTCTGAGGATGAAAGTAAGGCCTCGCTCTTCTCCTGAACTCTGCATCTTTCATAAAATCAGTGGCCCTATTGGCTGAGAGCTCTCGTGAGTCACGCCATTCAGAGTTCATATTTCTCCATGCTGAATAATTAAATTTTCCTGTCTTATGCTCTACACCGGGGTCAGTTTTAAAGGTGATACAGCACATGAGCTGTTTAGTCATGAGAATAAGGCAAAGAAAACAGTAAACTAAAAAAAAGCTTGTATGATGATGTCTGTATGGTCCGATGATCGGCAGTATTTCCAGAGAATTTTCTTCTCCGTAATAGTATTTTTAAGCATGTACATGAAATGTTTAACCTTGTTCTTAACAATATTTTCACCTGTGTGTTATTTAAATGAAAGACTGTCATATGATTCACAATTTAAATGCCCCCTAATCCCTCTCCTGTCTCCTTCAAGGTCCTTGTGGCTGTCAAAAGACATTCCACAGCTGTTAATTAAGCCGGTTTATGCTTCATAACGTCAACCCTGAAGGCCCTTATATTGCAACAATATGTCTTTCCCAAGGACACCACCTCCAACTGCCCCATTGACAGGGCCGTGACCCCACCTAAATTTTGTAGAGGCACTAATTAGGGCAGCCTCCCATGCATCCACACTGGAGGAATGAAGTTTTCATGAATGTGGCATAGCAGTAACCAAACTTGTCCTGTGAAAACCAAAGGCTTTTTAATGCTGTGAATGGCATTTCTCTGGCCTTTGGAAATATATTAGTATGGAACAACTTCAACGTGACTATGCTGCTAATTTATTGATAGAAAACACTGAATGTCCTGATAGACGCAGCTGAAAAATGTTTATTATAATTAATTAAATAAATAATTTATGCATTTAGCAGACGCTTTTATCGAAAGCGACTTACAGTGCCTTCAGGCTATACATTTTTTACCATTATGGAGGATGGCTATCTGGGATAAAATCAGAAACATCATACATCATCGATATTCTGTTTCCCAAAAAATTAGCATGTTTGTCTGTTTCATATTTTCCTGATTCTTTATCCGGAAATCATATTTATACCCCAAATAGAGTGTTTATACCACACACTTAGATTAAAAATAGAGGTTAAAAAGGTTCTTTGTAGCTTCTTATCAAAAAATCATTTTGCTGTAGAGGGTTCTATATTTCTTTGGAGATTTAAAAAGTTCTTGATGTTTCAAAGGTTCTTCAGATCCACATATTGGTGTCTAAGGGCTTTAAACAGGTCAAATCACGGAAAATCCAGTTTTTAAAAGTTAAAAGAGTACTGTGTACATTACATAGGCCTACACACACTCACATCAACAACACCCATTCAGTGTTTAGCAATTGCACCCATCAGTCTCAGTGAAGTAATTGTAGCATGTATAGGGTTGCCACCCGTCCCTTAAAATACGGAATCGTCCCGTATTTAAAGGTAAAATGATGCGTCCCATATCAGATCAATACGGGACGCGATTTGTCCCGTATTTTACAAAGGCCAACAAGCTGAATCAACAAATAAGTATTTTGCACTGTTTATAATGCTAATAGCAATTATAATGAAATCAATTTCATAAGAAGTTAGTGAAGCTCATCTTGGCTTCTTTGTTTCCATGGCGATGGAGTCTCCAGAACGTGGGCTGTCACGCGAGCACGGTTTAAAACAGATAGGAGCTCACGTCCACCCTTTGAACAAGACACTCCAGATGTAGAGCTGAACATACTGTGTGTACTGTATTTATGTATGTATGTATTTATTTGTCTGTCTGCCTCTTTCCTGTGCTGTCTCTCTCTATCTGCCTGTTCATCTGTCTATCCGTCCATCCATCCATCCATCCATTTTTCAGTCTGTCTTTCTGTCTGTATATCTATATTCTCTCTATCTATCTGTCTGCCTTTCTGTTTCTGTGTCTCTCTATCTATTGTTCTGTCTGCCTTAGGCTACGTTTACATGACAACGATGTAGTCAAAAACATAATTTTTTTTCCCTTGCATTTTTAAAAAGTTTCACGTATACACGACAACGTTTTCAAAACGATTCGCGTTTACACATATCCATGAAAACGGCCAAAAACGCTGTATTAAGTATGCCAGGCCAGTAGTTGGCGCTGTCACCTTGTAAGTAAACAGTACCAGGGAAGTGACAATTACCATTTTTCAGTCTGTCTTTCTGTCTGTATATCTCTATTCTCTCTATCTATCTGTCTGCCTTTCTGTTTCTGTGTCTCTCTATCTATTGTTCTGTCTGCCTTAGGCTACGTTTACATGACAACGATGTAGTCAAAAACATAATTTTTTTTCCCTTGCATTTTTAAAAAGTTTCACGTATACACGACAACGTTTTCAAAACGATTCGCGTTTACACATATCCATGAAAACGGCCAAAAACGCTGTATTAAGTATGCCAGGCCAGTAGTTGGCGCTGTCACCTTGTAAGTAAACAGTACCAGGGAAGTGACAATTATATGTTGTATATGATGCGTCTCTGTAGTTGCTGTAATATTGGTGAAGTAAATCCACACAACAAGCAACAGCAACAACAGTACCATGTACTCCGCCATTGTTGTGTATGTTTGTTCGCGCTTGCCTTTAAATTCGACACGTACTGCGCATGTCTACATACCTAACACGTACTACGCATGTGCATGATGTCACCGTTTTCAAAGATTCCCCTTTTAGGTGTTTACACGGAAACGACAACGGTGGCGTGTTCAAAAACTTGCCCTTTGAAACCCATTTTCAAAAATATGTGTTTTCAGTCCCCAAAAGTCGTGTAAACGAACGAGCAAAACGCATAAAAAGTTAACCATTTTTGGCTGAAAACGTTGTCGTGTAAATGGCCCCTTACAGTTATATGAATGTCTTTGATTTACATTTTATTTCTTCTACCTTACATTAAAATTTGACAACCCTGGCATGGAAAAAAAGTTCAAACGTTATTGAGGTATAGAAACTATGGCATCAGATTATAAAACGCTATAAAAAGAGTATAAAATAGTTTTTTAGTTACTAGTCTGAGGTAAAGCGGAAATGTGTGACATCTGGGCTGCTAGCATCACTGAATTATAAATTAATGACACAGCCATTTACAGGACAAACAGATTTGAGTTTCGTCCCCGAGCTCATGTTATATCTTTGAGCCTCTGTTACTATGTCAGTCTGATTGGGATGTTCAAACAAACAGCAAGATTTTTCACTTTTGGGGAAATCAACCTACTAATGTATTAGTTATAGTCTCTACATGTTAAGATGTGATAGCAAAAAGTATTTTAAAGTTCATTGTGATTTCACTTTTTTAACGTTAGTTAGTGTGTAATGTTGCTGTTTGAGCAAAAACAATATCTGCAAAGTTACGAAGCTGAAAGTTCAATGCAAACGAAGATATCGTCTTTTAAAATTCTGGCAGTTTAATGCCTACAAAAATGGCTGGTAGGGACTACAACAAGTTACTTCCCGGGTTCGTGACATCACAAACTCAGATAAACCCCGCCCTCGGGAAAAGGCAGAAAAGGGGGCGATGCCATGCTGCGCTGCTTTAGAGAAGAGGAAGAGAAAACTAGAAGTGCACATAAAAATCTAATCATATATGAATCGTGATTCTGTCTTCTAACTGTTCTAATGGATTCACAAGTTTGTGAATGTTCTAAAGCAGTGGTTCTTAATACTGTTCCACACGTCCCCCTGCTCTGCACACACTCTGCATCTCTCTCTCTCTCTTTCTCTCTCATTCAGCTCAGCTCCAGCAATGAACTGTTACAATTATACACTTATTTTCACATAGCTATGAGAAGCATTAAACATGGACCCGCGTGCAGTTGCCGTACTGTATTAAAGCTTTAATCAGGATAAAACTGTATATTAAAAGCTAACATAAGCAGTAGCATTTACAAATAACAGCGTATCTAAAAGTATGAGACAACAACAAACAAAAAACATAGGCCTACCATTAAAAGCCGTGCTTGCCCAGGTTCTGCACGATACTCTTCAATAATATCCTCTGCTTCTCAATCGGGCTCAAACTGATAAGCGATATTAACGACGCCTTTGTTTCTAATACAACCGGAACACATACCGCTGAGGAGAGGGGTGGGACGTTAAGAAGCGCACTAGAGACGGTTTAGCCAATCACAACACACTGGGCTAGCTAACCAGTCAGAGCCCATCGCCTATTTCTGAGCTTCATAAAAGAAGGAAATTGATCAGCGCATTTCTCAGAGAAGGGACAGAGCGGTGTGGAATAAAGGTAAATTATGTGAAAAAT
>NW_015505305.1:3191475-3220022 GCF_001515645.1 Sinocyclocheilus grahami | reverse complement strand
ACACTTATTTTCACATAGCTATGAGAAGCGTTACAGTTGCCGTACTGTATTAAAGCTTTAATCAGGATAAAACTGTATATTAAAAGCTAACATAAGCAGTAGCATTTACAAATACCAGCGTATCTAAAAGTATGAGACAACAACAAACAAAAAACATAGGCCTACCATTAAAAGCCGTGCTTGCACAGGTTCTGTACGATCCTCTTCAATAATTTCCTCTGCTTCTCAATCGGGCTCAAACTGATAAGCAATATTCACAACGCCGTTGTTTACAATACAACCGGAGCACATGCCACTGAGGTGAGGGGCGGGACGATTAGAGCGCACTAGAGACGGTTAAGCCAATCACAACACACTGGGCCAGCTAACCACACTGGGCACTGGGCTAGCTAACCAGTCAGAGCCCATCGCCTATTTCTGAGCTTCATAAAAGAAGGAAATTGATCAGCGCATTTCTCAGAGAAGGGACAGAGTGGTGTGGAAGAAAGGTAGCTTATGTGAAAAATAATGCGTTTTTAAAAAAACTAAGCATTAACACATGTTAGACTGCACCCCATAAACACAATCAAGCTTAGAAAAAAACCACTAAACTACCCCTTTAACATTTTAAAAAAATACACCCTTCAGCTTTAAGCGCCTTGTTTCAGTGGTTTAAATCTCTCCGGTATCTGAATCATATATAGCTCAGATGTAAGAGAGTTTCAGGCATTAAACTTTATATAAAGAGAAACTTGAAGTTAAATATAGTACCTCAAGAACATGTACGAGTGCATTATACTGGAGTGTGTGGAAAGGTGAACGCCCCGTTTATCCCAGTTTGGTCAACTCGCCTCTGGGCATTTCTGGCTAGGCTGGGGTGTACAGTAGGACTTCAGAAGACTATGTATGACTCTCTCCACCCACTCGGTGACTCCTGCCCATGCACCCGGGCTGATTAATCTCCATTTCCACTGCAGTGCGTGGAGGAGTGTAGAGGGGATATCACATGCTATCACTTATTCCCTGCATTAATACAGTGGGTGTGGGTCACCTCGCTGAGGAGTCTGTAGACGCTTTCTTTATCTCTCTATTCTCAGCCCACGTTCTGAATCAGCTTTCAGGGATACAGAGGTTCCTCTCTTCCAGCAACTTTTGTTTTTGCTGTATATTATAAATAGACCTCAAACACACCTCTGGAGAGGATGGGCGATTTAGTGTGATTTGTACAGGTTTATCTGCTCCATGACTTCCCTGGTCTTGCATGTCACTCAATTGATTTAGTTGCTCTTGAATGGCCTCTGAGATTTTGCCATTTTTCTTCAATGGATTTCAGAGGTTTTCAGCTGGACCTCGGGGAGGATGTATGTTTTGTGTCCTTTATTTTCCATACTGCCTGTAGTGAAGAAGAATCACAAATTAGATATTTTGAGTGTCTGTGTACTAGCAATGAGATTAAATAGAGAGCATTGCATTATAGCACTTTACTGTCACTGCATGTCAGCAAATGTCGAATTTTATAAGAAACATCTGAGGTTAAGTAGGCACTTTTGATTTTGTAGTTGATGTATAGGCATCTCAAATAGAGCAATTGGATCAAATTATGTTTTTCATTTATGTGGCGGGTTGCATGACAAGAATATCACAATCTGTCAGCCTGTAATGTGCACATATGTTCAACGCTGCCATTTGTTGACACAATCAAGTATTTATATCTAATCTAGCACATTATAATGTATACCGAGAGTCAAAGGCAAGAAAGAACTGCCATCCCGCTAATTCACTGAAGAAGAAAAAAAAGCTTATTTATTTAAGTAGCTTCACATATTTATAAAACATATTAGCTATGTTTTTTGTTTTTAAATCAATTTTACTGGCTTAAGTGAATAAATACATTCATCCCGAAATCATTTAATTTGGGTATAAATTAGCTTTTGTAAACAATAATCTCCAACCAGATTTTTCCATATTTAATGTACTTATTTGGATTTTATAATGTGGTTGCATGTGGAAATTTATGAATATCAAATTTTCATCCAACATTAAATGACATATTCATAAATTTCCACATGCAACCACATTATAAAATGCCAATAACTATTATGATCCCCTGTTCCAACCAGGCCTACCTATTTACTTTTTTTTTAAATTAATTATTTAAATATATTTTGAATTAATTTATTTTATTTTTTTACTGACTTTAATTCAATGACATAACTTTGTGCTAAAATGAATTTGTTGTTGCATTCCTCTCATGTAACACCCTTCATTTCATAATCAGAATAACTGCATAATCAGAATAGCTGCATAATCAGAATAGCTGCTACTTTCCCTTTGTTTCTTACACACGCTCTCATTCTCTTTATATTCTTGTTACTGTCTCTGCTTCTTCTTACAGTACCAGCCACAGAAATGTAGCTTTAGCCCTGGAGGCAAACGTCTGGTGCAGGAGGTAATGACATAATCAGCACAATAAAATCTGCCTTGTTAAAGATGATGAAATTGAGTTTTCAGGCCAGACGGATAGAACTCCAGTAAAGTTACATAACAGCATCCTACAGTACAGTAGATCATTCTCCCCAATGTAACTGAATACTCTTAGTGTTGCTATAGTCTACTCCTCTCAGTTCTTCTTAATTCGATTTATGTGGGATTATGTTCTCAATATGCAAATTGTGGCACTCAAAACAAAACTTTGTTTATTCGAACATTCCAACCAGCCTGATACAACAACACTGGCTCAACCAATAGTTCGAATTTAAGGGCTGGGCTTTCTGTTTGACTGACCAATGCCTATGGCTGAAGTTCTAAATTCTGTTATCAAGAAATTTTTCCCTCTTTTTCCCTCTTTTTTTTTTTTTATATTTTGAAGTATATTTTAAAATATTTTTGAATTGAAATATTTAATTAATTTCATTTGTGATTCTAATTTTTGTTCTTTCCTACAGGCAATATACTGGAAAAGGGATATTATAACATAAATTCTACACAGAAACTTAAGCACAGCAGAATTTATGCAATCCGTTTGGTGTGATTCTAATGGAACAGAAATTAAACACTTATCCTTTAAGAAATAATGTGAATGGCAAATTCATGGCCAGTTGCTATAGATTGTAATTCATCCTTTTATGTCATCCATTTTTCCACTAGAATGTTCAGCATGACGATTACTGTAGAGGAAACGCAGACTAAGAGAACAGATGGGTCTGATGAGAGCGAACTGTAGAATCTTGCCCATCAATCCTGTGTGAACGATCCCCAAGGACTCACATGTGGTCGGCTTCCGTCTGCCGTGTTTCCAAGTATAGGCCCTAAAATGCACACACTTTTGCACATACTCTCACCCCTGACTCATGGGTGGGCTTCAGCGGGGCCCAGATTTGCAGATGTACACTGCCAGATGAGCATCACTGTTCCACTTAATGCCACTTCCTCTTTCGTCTTTGCTTTCACTCCACCCCCCCCTCTGTCCCTTCTATTACCTTTCTCTCCTTTTCCATCTCAGCAGCTCTGGTCTCTACTTTTCTTATTTCGTAATCAGGAAACACTTCTCTGCGGCCCCTTGAATGTTACATTTAATTAACCCTGCAATTATTGCATCTGGAGCTTATTAACATATCAAATGATCAACTGCTGGGACGCAAAAAGAAACTGGGGCTTTCGGGAGGCATTGATTACCTTTTCAGTGCACAGCTTGCTTCAATATGACTCATTGTGTTTAAAGCAGCCTGTTCATTTTCCCCCGTGCTCATTTTGTAAAATGTAAATGTGTTTTAGCACATTTTCTCAGCTCATTAGTTTGAGGTTCACATCAGCAGCATGCAGAGATGCTGCGGCTGATGGAGTTGGTGGAGGTGGTGCACATCTTTCTGCAGGTTTGCTGTGTTGGGTTAATATATGAATAATTTTTTGTTTGTTGATTACGCTGAGGTTGATCGGCTCGGGGAGATTGGTCTCAGCTCATTGTGGCTCGGCAGGAGGGACGTTTCTGTCTTTAACCTGTCAGGCAAACCCTGTTTGTTCTGAGCTGTCAGGTGCTTGTCATGTCAGGGACTTATACGAATACTGTAACACTTGTTAAGAAGGGCATCTCTCTCGGTACAAAGATCTGACGTCTGTGAGAGAGCAGCTCTGTAGTTTTTTTCAATTGTTATAAAATAAAATTTCACAATTTTACTGTATTTATGATCAAATAAATGCAACCTTGGCAGGCATAAGACTTTCAAAAACATTACAAAAATCTTACCAATCCCTATATTTTTATAGTTGGCAATGAAATTAGATTTAGCAAGACAAAGCAGCAAGGAAATTTATTCCAAAAATGTTTATGTCATTTCCACCATTGTCACTATATTATTAAAGTCAGTACATCATTTGAGATGTAGTCAAAAGCCAACAGTTACATTGCAAAATGAATTGTTAGCATTTTAGCATGTCTATTTCTATGATCCAAACTTTGGTCAGTCATGTATTTCATTGGTGTAACAGGGCACTGGATTTGAAATAATCTGTTCTGTTGAATAACCGTGCATGTTTGTCTTTGACCTCTAATGTTGTTCTTTGCATCCACGGCTTAGCACAGATGGCTTTAATTGTGATTTTGCAGGCATGATGAGTTCTTCCCTTCCCCTTAGAAAGACAATAAGTACTTTGTCTGTGTGTTTGCATACTGTTTGTTTGTGGGTAGCGGAGCATATGGAGAGACTTGTTGGAGTGGAGAGGGGTACCAGGTGCTGGGGTTCTGTGATGAAGACTTTTGTTAACCAATGGACAACCAATGGAGTCAAAGGCGAACCTTGGTGAGCAGTCTTATCACAAAAGTGCATTGTCCTTGTTACAAAGAGAGAGGGAGAGAGTGAAGGGTGACGTAGTGAATGAAAGCAATTATTTCTGAGAGAGGGCACCTTTGGAGCCTGGTGAACATATATGAGATCTCATGTCTGATTGGCCATGAGCTGATGAGGAAACCTGCATAGGTGTGTTTCTACCAATCTCACAACCCTCAGGGGGTGAGAGACGAACTACAGCTGGTCATGAGAGACACTTCACCATCTTTCTGGGTGTTACTAAATTGATATCTGGCTGGGAGCAAAAAAAAAAAAAAAAAAGTTTTCACAGAGTAACAACATTTACAGTCCTCTAAGTTTTAGGGCTCACAGGAGTCAGTATTATATAGAATATAATCTATCTATCTATCTATCTATCTATCTATCTATCTATCTATCTATCTATCTATCTATCTATCTATCTATCTATCTATCTATCTATCTATCTGTCTATCTGTCTATCTGTCTGTCTGTCTGTCTGTCTGTTTGTCTGTCTGTCCGTGTTTTTTTTTAATCAACCTTAACATATGCAAACCAGTGAATGCATTTCTCAAAACAATTCGTACAAGCAGCAGCATGCAATGGATCACCTGCAAAAGCCTGCAATTCAGCTAAATAAATAAACTTTCCATTGATGTATGGTTTGTTAGGATAGGACAATATTTGGCTGAGATACAACTATTTGAAAATCTGGAATCTGAGGGTGCAAAAAAATCTAAATATTGAGAAAATTGCCTTTAAAGTTATCCAAATGAAGTCCTTAGCAATGCATATTACTAATCAAAAATTAAGTTTCTGTCTGTCCGTGTTTTTTTTTAATCAACCTTAACATATGCAAACCAGTGAATGCACTTCTCAAAACAATTTGTACAAGCAGCAGCATGCAATGGATCACCTGCAAAAGCCTGCAATTCAGCTAAATAAATAAACTTTCCATTGATGTATGGTTTGTTAGGATAGGACAATATTTGGCTGAGATACAACTATTTGAAAATCTGGAATCTGAGGGTGCAAAAAAATCTAAATATTGAGAAAATTGCCTTTAAAGTTATCCAAATGAAGTCCTTAGCAATGCATATTACTAATCAAAAATTAAGTTTTGATATATTTAAAATATCTTCATGGAACATGATCTTTACTTAATATCCTAATGATTTTGGCATAAAAGAAAAATCGATAATTTTGACCCAAACAATGTATTTTTGGCTATTGCTACAAATGTACCCCTGCGACTTAAGACTGGTTTTGTGGTCCAGGGTCACAAATATGGTTTGTATACTGGGTTACACGTTACAGTATGTGGAATATTGATTGCAAGACACTGGACAAGATTTACATTTACGCATTTACTTTTGGTCTGTCAGCAAATTACAGTTCAATATCATTGCGAAAATATACAAAATGGAATGTCGAATCAGCCACTTTTACCCTTCATTAGCGAAAGTCAAGATTCAACTGAGCAATTTATCAATACAGGACACATTTACAAAAATATTTAATTGGAATGTATTGAAAATTATGACAGCTGGTTCAACCATTTTGCATTTAATGACTTATGCATTATTGTATGGTGTGCACAAGTGACTAGATAGTGTGGACATTGAACACTTGGAAAATACCAAGTGCCTGAAAAAACTGTCAAATGAAATAAGAGAAAGTATTTTAACATCGTAATTAAACACTAAATTAAATAAAGAGAGAAAGAATGTGCTTCAGTAAGAGCCTAGAAGAACAAAAAATGAAAGCACTTAAGTGCTCTGGTGTCAAACAAGGTGACTGGAAACAATTTTTCCTTTTCCAGTCTCCTTTTGTGTGAGTGTTTGTGGGTGCATGTTATTTGATTATCTCTGAATGTGTGCTGTTCGAGGTCATGATGGAAAGTATGAATTTAACATCTCTTTGCTTTCACGGCAGCTCGACAAGCCACCTTGTCTCTGGTAGGCATGTGGCTTTGTCTAATCTAATTTTGCTTTGCAGCTGCCTCGCTCTCTGACGTCAGCCCTTTGTGCTTCAAAGGCGAACCCACAGAAACTGAAATATAGAAGGAGTTATTTTGCTACAAAGAATCCATGGCCCCAAACAAATTCATAATTTTCACACTAGTGATACGCTGGAGCCAGTGTCTTTGCACTTACTGCCTTTTATAGCTTTTTGAAATGTTCCAGTGCTCAGGCACGCTGAGTCAGAGGAGGCATTCGTTCTCATTTGTCACATTAAATGACCAAACTAATCATGCTGGGGAACATCATGGAACATTTGTAACCCTACTGTGGCAATAAAAGTCCATTAAACAGAGAGAGTCTCATTGTTAAAGTGCTCTGGTCAGATCCGTTGTTGGATTGGTTGCAAACAAGGTTAACTTAATGTCTCAACCGCAAAACAGGGTTCAAATTCCACACGTGCATTGCTTATATATATATACGAGTTACCCTGAAATGGACCATTTAATGTCTGGTTAATTATCAAACATGTTTAACCATTAATAAACCGTATATTTCTGTCATTCTTTGAAGATAAAGGCCCTAGTATACTCATGGAGAAGTTTTTTTTCTTCATTCTTCACTAGGGGTAAAAATAACTAATGGTATTTTGAAGGTGATTACCAGCCGGAGCAAACTATTCTGGAAAGTTTGTTTTCGAACTCCCAAAAATTTATTTTGTTTTGACCTGATTTTGTTTGAAATGACAATTTTGCTTAAAGTATATGAGGGTCTTAACTTATTCAACTTCACTGTCTCTCATTCAGGTGAAGTAGCCTATATAATGTACTACTTTGCCTGGGTGGTCTTTTTCTTGTGGACATAAGCCTGTGAGATTATTCTGTTACATCACGCTTTTATGTGAAATTTGAAAACATGAAAATAAATACATTAAACTATAATGCGATCGACATGCTGTAAAGCTACCCAGCTAACCAAATGTCCTAAAAACATTTCACTAGCTTTCCAGTTAAGTTATGAAAACATTGTTTCTGAATATTTATGCTTTTAATGTTCAAATTAAATAGTAAATTAATTGATTGTAAAATGCAAATAAATAAATAAATAAATAAAATGTACATGATGAACATCCACCAAAAACATTTCAGAAAAAAACACAAATGATGTACCAGTATAAAATAATTGTTTTTGTGCCAACATTTTGAGAACATTATTAAAGACCAATAACTTTGTTAATGTATGTTCTATTAATGTTACTGGAAGTACAAAATAACTTTGAGAGAACCTTGATGAAAACTTAGCCAACGTTTTGACAACATTACCTGTTCTCTGGGTAGTCACTTTGGTAATAATTTAATCTACAGTATAGCAAAAAAATAATAAATAAAATAAAATTCTGAAGACATGCACAAAATCACAGTCATTACAAGGGTGCAGAATGCAACGGAACAGGAAGTGCATCCTGTTCTGCGAATCAGTAGATTTTCAGTGCTCAACTGCATTCAAGAGATCTGCATCTGTTTTAAAAAAGAGCTGTGTGATGTGTGGAGGAGTCCTGAATGTATATGCATCAGTATATCCTTCAGACCTTTCACTTGTAATGGGCATCACTTTGTATTAAAAAGCAGAGACACATCTTGGCTCATAATTATTCATTTGGTTGTGCACAAAATTTTTAATATGAACTTCTGCTGTTTTAATAAATAATACTGACTGACTAATGAAACAAAACTCACAAACTTAAGAATTGATCATTATTATTCTGTATATAATTCAATTCAGTTCTCTCCCATAAAAGTAAAAGATAGTATTTATTAGCATCTTGGCATTATCAGTCATAAAGGACAACATGGCTTTTATGTTTCTTGTTCGTCTTCTTTTTTTTTTTTTTGATGAGTGAAGAAACAGATTTATGACTCTAAGATCACTGGTCAATAAGGAGAATAATTAAATGCAGTTTAACATGAAGTTAGGTTACTGTGTCCTTGCTCATTATAGGAACTTGAACCACTTTCTTGCTTCAATGCTTTCACCCCTTAAGGCAAATAACGAGGTTAAAGCCAGGGACACTCAGGCAATGTTCTGAGCAAGGCCAAGTCAGACGTGATGCATTACACCAACAATGGCAATTGTCAATCTCAGCTCCTTCTTAAAAAACATTTAATTAAATGAGCTCCTAAGCTTTTATGTACAGATGCTCACTGGTTTTTGTTGAATTAAAGGAGGTACCTGTAGAATAGACATCCCTGAACTACATCTACAGTAATAACTTCATCGTGTATTAGAAAAGGGGAGGGATTAAAAAGGAAATATAATCTTCACTTTACAGGAGTCCAGATGAGCTCAAATCACTGGACATCAGTCGTCTATAATGGAAACTCAATTAACTGCTGTATTCTGTCTGGAGATTGAAGATGAATGTAGTTTGCACAATCAGTTTTAGTCATTCTCTTTCAGGATACAGGCTGTATTCACAAATCAGGTTACTGTGGGCAATGACTTCCTATAGGTCATGTGAATAGAGTAAATGCTTTTCATATGCCTATCCCCAAACTGCTTGCCCTATATATGCTGGAGCCTTATGTGAAATGTATATAAATATAAGTGCAATACACTCACTATGTGTATTATTTCATTTATTATTATTATTTTAACTTTAAACTATGTACAAAGCTGAAGGATGTCACTTTTTTGGTTTAAAACTACTTACAAATTCTCCTATTCTAACTTAATATGCAGTGTCAACTATACATAAGCCGCCTACGTATAGTTACGCCTATTGGTACATTTTCTTGAAAGTTATAAATGTTGTGTCTTTGTGACACTGATTCCTGAATTGAGCAACCTGTCTATTTGCATATAACAAAAACGACTCCACCAATGGTGTGAGTTGTGGGCGTGGCTATCTGTACTTCTGTTCATGGTTATTTTAGTTAACTAAAACTAAAACCATAAAAACAATTGTTACTTAAAAAAAAAAATAAATGTTAAATGAAATAAGATATTGAAAAACTGACAATAACATGGCAAAAACTAATAAATGGCAAACACTTTTTTTTAAAAACCTAAAACAAATCATGGAAAATACTAAAATACAAATTAATTCAAAATTATTTTTAAAAAAGTATATATTAAAAATAGTATCTTAATGATACTAAATAAACACTGCTTTCAATAAATGGCTGATGAATGGCATATTGGGAAGTTGTTTGGAAAACTGTTTATTTTGGATCCCCTCTTTGAGATTTTTTTGAGGATATTTTCTTGTAATTGTTTAATAAATTGCTGTAAGGTGTGTATATAATAATAATAATAATAATAATAATAATAAATATAATAATTATTTCTGGAGTTTGGTGGTGCTAGTGGCACAGAAATCGAAAAGATTACTGTAAACATTAATGACCTTGGAGTATATGTTTGCTGATAGTATAGTTTAAAAGAAAATCATATATTCTTTTATGCACAATATAAAATGCTGTGATGGTTCCGCTGCATGATATAATTTCATTTATTTGTTAATGGACTCTCTCACATAGAAAAAAAATGCTGATTGCTTCATTGAAGTGACAAAAGAGATAGATCACCTCTGTATTATCAACAAATATGTCTGGGATCAAGCGATCCATTTCAGCCGAGTTGACATAAATGTGGAATTTTCCATGGGTATGTAGTCAGGTAAACTGTATTGTGAGGCTGACACTAAAGGTGTGTTTAAAGCTCATATTATCATTAGTATTTGAGCTAAAAGGGGTTGAGGTCAGGCTTCCTACTGAAATTTTAGACTGACAAATGGAGCTGGAACACAAGTAAATGACTATGGCAAAAACTGAAGGCAAAGCAGATTTTAATGGAACATCACTCAGAAACTGTACAGGGTCTACGTGGGTTCGTGCACAGTCACAACAGCCACATATAACATGAAATAAGCTTACTTCTAAGCCTTAGAAAACTGAAGGCAAAGCAGATTTTAATGGAACATCACTCAGAAACTGTACTGAACTCATGGTCTACGTGGGTTCGTGCACAGTCACAACAGCCACATATAACATGAAATAAGCTTACTTCTAAGCCTTATTGTCTCTGATAGTGGGTTCTGAAATGGAACATTTCAGACCTAAATATATTGCTTTATTTGCACTTAGGCTTAAATTTGAAAGCCTTAGTGGTTAAAAAGCCTCTCTGTGTCACAAATCACGCATGTCCATCAATCACTACTGCCTCAGCTTTTAGATGTACTTTGAAAATAAAGCTTAAATGGCAGAATATGGCATTCATATGGAGGAATTTTACAACATGCCATTGTCAGGCCTCCTACTCTTCTTTGTCGCCCCCTATCAGTTCTGTGTGGAGTCGCGGAACCAACTCTAAATCTCTTTAATTACTACAGGTTTGATGTTTTGGTTCTCGTTCGAAATTGCTTTAAACTCGGTGCACCGGCATAAAGCTAATGAATTAATAAGTTACTTGTGCACAAGTCCACTATAAAAATACTATCTATATTAAATTTATTTTTATACACAATTATTATGATCTAGACCTTTATTTTTTATTTATCTCTTGACATACACACACACATATATATATAGTAGAGATAAATAAAAAATGTAATACTTAATAATTTAATACAATATCATTGTTTCTCAGATAGCATTTGCGTCTTTTTAATGATTAAATAAAATAAAAGTTAAATAAAAATAAAAGTTAATTCTGTAAAGGCAGTAGCCTATTTTGTTTACACAGTATAAACCGGTCTTTATATATAAAATGTTTATATTTTATCAAGAAGGCCCCTTGAAAGCTATCTTCATATTTGAGTATCTTTGGCATAAAAAAAACTGAAAACGTGTCTGTAACTAATAGTCCACGACCAAAGGCTTCCTCAAAAAAAAACCTGCAAGCGACAACTCCAAACAAAGCATTTTCTTCCTAGTTACGAGTTTGAGCTTGATGTGTATGTGTTGGGGGGAGTGGGTGTCGCTGTGTAGAATAATTATACGAGACAAGGGAGGTCTTTTCTGACGGGTGGCTTCACTGAAGACTCAACAACTCTCGAGGTTTGAGGACTGCTATGCCTTCATCTGCAACAAGGGTCCCGTGAACGGATTCGAACTGGATTTTCGACAGGTAGGACCGGTCGAAATGTGGATATAATGTATCCAAACACACACTGTCTCGAGATTCTAAACTCTTAAGTGGACCTATGATGATCTGCCTCCGGAGAGACGAGAAGGGTGCAAGCCACCACAGAAGCACCGCGGACTGTTGTTGTCTGGGAAATGATAACAAATGAACGACACGGAAAGGAACATGGTTGAAAGGACCAGTCAATTTCTGTTGATCGTCGTCGGATCAGTCTTCTTCATGCTGATTTTGTACCAGTACGTGGCGCCCGGGGTGATAAACTTCGGCTCCCCGCACGGGTACGAAGAGGACATGACCATTTTCCCCACTCCGGATCCGCACTATGTGAAAAAGTACTACTTCCCTATTAAAGATCTCGAGCGCAAACTAGATTTCGAAATCAAGGGGGAAGACGTGATTGTGTTTCTCCACATTCAAAAGACCGGCGGGACGACCTTCGGGAGGCATCTAGTCCAAAATGTTCGACTGGAGCTTCCGTGTGATTGTAGACCGGGCCAGAAGAAGTGTACTTGCTACCGTCCGAACCGAAAGGAGACCTGGCTGTTCTCTCGCTTCTCCACCGGCTGGAGTTGCGGCTTGCACGCGGACTGGACCGAGCTCACCAACTGCGTTCCGGGAGTTCTCAACAAGAAAGAAAGCAAGTCGAATAAAACGAGGTGAGTTTGTTTGGTTCACCCTGCAAGTGCTGGAAGTCGCAAGGTTTTCAAAACCTTCAGCGTCGCCGGGAGTTTAAATAGTAAGGGAGATTTGTAAAAGTCTCAGATATTGGCATTGGCTTTGCCTGTATTGATACTATTACGGTTTTAAACTATTTTTCGGTGTAAAATCTCCTCAGTACATTTTCAGTTGTGCGTAAACCGTAGACTCCGTGCATTAGTTCTCGCTTAGAAACCGTTCGAGTCGTTGTTTACTCGGTCAAGACTGCAGTATCAGTTTCACGAAGGAAAATATTCTTGAATCCTATACATTGTTATCGAAGGAATGCGATTAGGTTAGGCAATATCATTCGGTTTTTGTTTCATTTACTGCTTCAATGCGGGATGAGGTTTCCCCTTTAGTTTAACTGAAGTTATGCTGGAAAAGTCCAAAAGGTCATTCCACGATTTTCCATTTTGTAAAGGTGACTTTCGTTTCTTTTTCTTTTTTATCAGTTTCATCCGATATGTAGCTATTTCTTGATGATAGCTTTAGAGTTCTTTAGCTATTAGTCTTGAGTTCAAGGTAGTGGCACTGCAAGGCATTTGTTAGAAATATTTAATGCTGATGTGTGTACAAATGTCCATTTTTCAATAATCATTTGTTAACTGTATGCAATCATGGTGATAGTGCTGACTTATTAAGACCATGTAGCCAAATCATCTGACATTTGTCTTTAAAGTGACCACTTCCAGAAGGGTTGATGATGCTATAAGAGATTTATTTGTAATTATTGATGGAATAATACATCATTTAGTTGACACTTTTATATAGTCCTCTGAATTTGACCAGTGGTAATAGTTTCTCGTTTCATCCCTTTGGGTTTGAACCTGTCCTTACAAAAATTAATATGTTAACCATCATTTCTATGATGTCAAAGTTGCTGCAATATAATATAACTCTCAATCCTCTCAAAGAGGGTTTTTTTTTTTTTTTTGGATGACAGTGGTCACAATTGACTGTAGTAATATTTTGGTAGAAACTGATTCTTTTTTTTATGTAAAGGAAAGGATGCAGAGCTTGAACCCACAACCTTTCAGCTCATAGCTTGGAGCTTTAACCACCATGCTAGATCTCCCCTTTTTCTACCCTGCACGGCACGCCATTTCTCTGAGTTGAGCACAAAATGAAGTGGCTTGATTGTGTTTATTGTCACAATGACTAGAAAACCAAAGCAGTTGCAGTTTATACACAAGGAAGCTCTCCAGCTGTGTTGCCAGTCAGACACACAACATGAAGTGTTTTAGCAGGCCTGCAGGGAGAGCTGAAATAACATGCTGATATCTTCCTATTCTGGACAACTTAAAGACTTCTTTCAAAACTTCTCTGCATTTGAAAATCACTGGCCCTAAATGTGATAATGGACACCGTGACTCATGTTTCAGAGTTACTAAGTGCAAGGAAAGGGCATCCTAGAACTTGCCTTGCCTTTCACTTTCCCAGGTGGTTTGTTAGGGACTTTTTTTGACTCTGCCGGGGGAACTTTGTGGAATGCCTGTGCATTCCAGTGTACTTTTAGCAAATGGCCAATTAAACTCTTAAACCTCTAACTGACAACCTGTGCATTCATGATGGTGATGATGATACAAATGTGCACTTTTCAGTAAAAACCTTCTACATCCACAGGCATTGTAACCGTTAAATAGCCACATTCTGTCAGCTGTACACTTGGTTGATGAAAATTGGGAATTTCATGGGTGGTTATGTCCAATCTCTGAGAAAGAGGGTTTAAAGGCTGGTCCAACTAGCCTAATAGGTACCCTGCTGGCTGAGTGCATCACACATGCCTTGACACAGGCCTAAGTGACTTGCACTACTAAGAGAACTGTCAGTTGTTACTGGCTGATCTCAACGACCCCACACCATCAGCCCCAGTTACACTTAAACAAGTGGAGCGCTGTTCACACTCCCCTGCTGTTGACGTGTTTTCAAGATGGAATCGTCATGTGTTCAGTTACTACAAAGTTCTTTATTTTACACAGTTCACTTGGTTTTCATATACACAGATAATGTGACCCTGGAGGAAGGTTAGTGAAGGTAAAATCTCAAAAAAAAAAAAATTAGTTTTACTGAAACTGTCAGTGGCTTTTGGCAAAAAGGTAAATACATTTGAAGAAATATATATATATATATATAACAGTTCGTTCTGGTTCTCAAATCTGATTGGTGGAGAACCGAGAGATATTGTACTGGTATCGCTACAGGAATGCCCTTTCACAGTTTGTATCACTCCACTTTCTGTATTTCTCACAGCGAGTGTCACGGCGAATGCCGTGAAATAATACTGTTTTTTTTTGTGTCAAGGAATGTAATTTTGAGAGTTTTTTTTGTAGTTGTTTAGACTTCAAATATGCGGTTCGTTAATAAAGATAACGTCTATTTGAAAATTTGCTTCGACGTTTTCGAAGATGCGAGCTCCAGGGCGTTAGTGGCCGTTCAGCGCTCATGGACCTTATATATATATATATATATATATATATATATATATATAAATAAGGCTATTATATAGTATTATAATAGCATGATATTGGTTCAATGCATTATATTGTTTTTTTTGTTTTTTTTAGTCACAGATCAGACTATTTTTTCGGATAAGCAAGAAAAAAAATATTTAAAGCACAGAGAATGACAATGCCATGAAGGGTTGTATGTGTATGTATACGCAACTCGGTATTTCCGCGCTGTCTGAAACATGTCTCTAAGCCTGTGCGGGCTTTGTTTGTGTGCGAGAACAGCGCGTGAGTAACGAATTGAGCTCTCTTTCGTTTCTTCTTCTTGTGGTTTAAAATTGCTTGTATGTGTAAATTGGCAAATTAATCTGCGAATCACGTGCGTGCCGAACGGTAGGGTCTCATCCATGCGTATTACGGATCAACTGCGATCCGTTTAACTCCTAATATGTGACAGATCAGAGCAATCTTTCATTTACTTATTTAACATTAATTTGTCAAATTGCTACTCCATATCAATCGTCTACAAAGAAAATACAGAATAATTAAAACAATCATTAACATAAATAAATAATAGAGTGTACTAATAGGCCCGGTAGTGGGTCGCGACCCGGTGGTTGGGGACCTCTGATGTAAGTGGTTAAATATACTTGGACCTCAGCTTTTATAATGCGAAATTAATGTAAACAGCCCACAGTGAACACTCTTGTAATTCACTTCAACCTTTTCAAACTTTATGAATGATTATTTTAGGTTTAAGTGGTATGTGTGTAAGGAACTGTAAGCGAGCAGAGTACGGCTGTTTCTAAAGCACGCAGTGCCATCTGCTGTTAAAAACTAAGCTCTGAATCGATTCAAAAGAGAATCGCAGAATCGATCCACGAATCGATTTATCTTCGCACCCTTACTGAATTGTCTAGCAACTTTTATGATGGCTGTTGTTGTTGTTGTTGTTTATTATTCAATAAATATTTTATATACCTAATTAGGGTTGAGTATCGTTTGAATTTTATCAATTCCAATTCCGATTCTGCTTATCGATTCCGATTATTTTCGATTCCAATGTGATTAAATAATGATATCAAACATTTATCCTGTGTCTCTTTTTTACAAACCATTTATTGAAGCTGAATACCATGAACAAAAATCAACATGCTACATAAAAACTGGACTCTTTAAGAGTTGCTTGTGTGCAAAATAGAACGGCATGATTCATGAGTTTTTTTCTTTTTTTTCCCCAATGGAAGTTGTGGTTCTCTCATGATTCTGAAGAAAAAACATTAGACAACTAAACAAAATCACATGTAATTTATGAATAAATGATTCAACGACTCACTCAATATGTACTTGTTTCATTACTGGATGAATCAGTGTTCCTGAACGAATCTCTTGTATGATTCAAAGACAAATACATTTTAATAGCCCCTTTTCACCACCTACTGGCATAACAATGTAATTGATAAATCTTTATTTGAAGTGTCAAATTACTTTCACAAGGTGATTTACTCTATTTTAATCGCTACCATACACATCTCGCACACAGTTTATATCTGAACTATAAACTTTTATCCCAGTACTTCTGTGATTTGAATGTTTGTAACACAGAAATAATGATACTGTGTGGCTGAAAAGACTGTGAAGCTTTTTCATTCATGACAGACAGCTGCTCTCTTTAGGTCAATGGCAGTGCAAATGCAGATTTAAATGTTCAAATCACACTGGTGTGATCGTATGTTGCACGGACAAACCAAGTGATCACAACATTGATCGCACACGTCAAAGGTTGAGGAATGAAACCGATGAATCATTGTAATTTAGGAATAGGATCAATCACGTTGGTGCTTGAATCGTGTTCGCGATCTTTAACGATCTATTATATTAAAGTGCTTTGTCATGTTGGTGGTGACACCTCTCTTGCAACATGTTTAGCTATCACCGATATTATACTTACCTTTTTTTTGGCTTCTGATCGCAAATGTAGCCAAACTTTGGAGCGTTTAGATTAGCGAGCAAGGTCCTGGCAGATCGCTAGGTTCGGTCCTCACAGATGAAGAAAAAAAAACCGCACAGGAATCAATGGGCAAATCAAAATTTTAATTTGACAAGAAGTATCCGATTCCTGACCTTAAGTATCTAATTCTGGAATCGGAATCGATTTTGGATTCCCAACCCTATACATAATAATAGTATTTAGTACTGGGAAACGGTGTGTGTGTGTGTGTGTGTTCGTGATTGTGATTTTAGTGACATTGTTCCGCCATTAGATGGCGAAAAGAGACTGTTTTACGAGTGAGCAGTAAATACTTTTATATTGAAAGAGACTGAAACGGAAGTTATTTTTACTGAAGAATAAATGCTGTATCCGATGCAGGTGATCACACTCGCTCAGTCCATCTCTCTCTCATAATACTCTACATAATACACAGATTAGAACTCTAAAGCTATCATCAAGATTTCTTTGAATACTGTAATACAATAAGCTTTCAATGAAGCAACTCAACGTTCCTTCGTTACTAGTTCTAAAGTGACATTTTCTTTTAGTAACGAAGGCTTGAGCTCAGCTGTTAAACTGTCAAAATTGAGATTTGAATCTGTGGCGGAAGGAAGTAGTTCTGCACAAAAGAGGCTTTTTAAAGAGACTCCGTTGTTGGTTTTCTTATATATTTACACACTCGTGCCGTTGAAATTTTGTATAAATGCAATATCACACTCGTAGACGTGCGATATGGCTGTATATCGGCACGGTTGTGATTACCTGCAGCCAAATCACAGCCGTGCCGATATACAGCCATATCTCACATCTACGAGTGTGATATCGCTCATATATGCTAATGAAATTATGTGATGGACAATACTGTATACCAGTCAGTACCATATCAGACAGTATTTTTTTTTTTTAATCATTATCGGTTTAAATATATTGGATATTTAATTGTGCATCCTCATTTTCCCTTTTTTTTATTTAGACTATCTTTGCCATCATCTACTTGCTGATTAATTTTTATAAAAACATTGTTAAATGTAAGCAGCAACTCTATAAAAGAATATCTATTTTTATACATAATAATGCTGTAATGCCTAGATTCAATTTTAGTATTTAAAATAAAAATAATTTTAAGTTTTAAATGTTTCATTATTAATTTATTTATATAAAGTAGTGTATAATTTAAATATTACTTAAAATAGCCATTTATCAGCCATGACATGAAATTAAATTTCATCTTACTGGTATCAGACAGAAATTTTACATCTGTGTGAAAAAATAACCCTCATTGATTTTTCTAGTTTCCAAGGGATTTTGTACAGTCAATTTTAATGATTACATTTTTGTTGTTGCTCGAACATGAGAATTAGAGTTCACTTAAGTCTTATTTGGACATTTTCAGTGTATACATTAGTTTGTGATCTCTATTTCTAGTCTAGTCGACTGACTATTGATTCTGCCAGAAGTAGTTGAACCTCTTGCTCTAATGGGTTTTATGGTGGGGGCAGTAGCTCGTTAAGATTATCATAAACTCCACAGTAAAAGACTCATTATCTGTTCTTCCCCTGCGTAACATCTCAATGACACACACATTTGTGTCTGTGTGTGCTAACGAGAGAGGGACAGCAATTTGACTCTCATCTAAAAATAGAATAAGGTTAGTTGCACTTGAGGAAGATGTTGTAACTGATAGTTAGGATAGGGTCAGTGCACTACTAAATTAATGTTGCAGCATGGAGAGGAGTTGTCTAAATGACTGGTCAAAGGGTTTCGCTTAGAGGTCTGCACGGGCTTTAAAGTGAAGCCCGAATCCGGCCTGTACCTGAGATCGTCTGACCCGACCCGAGCGGCACAGTTAAATTTAGAGCCCAAACCCGAAATCTTTTTTTTTCCTCACAACGAATAGCCAATTAAAAAAAATGCTGTCATTCATAATTGCATGCAACGGTCAGTAAGCAAATGCATGTAAAGAAACAGAATCATTAAGGCTTGGCCAGTTCACAAGGCAAAAGAAAAAACCCTTACCAGTTATGAAAGTTTATGAACATCAGGTGCAGCGGTCACATAAATTCTGCCGAGTTTTTGAATGGTTGTATACGACAAAACGATAATTCTGCCATCGTGCAAATTATGGTCATTTTCGTCAGTTAAGGCTCGTTAGCATTCGGCCTGCTTTAAATCAGATACAGAGATGCAGTGCGGTAAGATTGCATTTATTTAAATTAATTAATTATATAATTTATTTGAATTAGCGCGAGAGAGAGAGAGATAAAAGTTGCGTGTGTGAACCTGCGTCTGCGCGTCTCTCTCTACAAGCAATGAGACTTAGTTCCTTCAAAAACAGCGATTTTACCCCCTCATTGCAGAGAAATATAACGTTGCGAGTCAGTAGCCTGTCGAAGCTATTTTACTAATAAAAGTTTCCGTGCTGTGTTGTCGTGTGCAATAATGTGTGTGTGTGCGTCTATGAAAGCAGCGTAGCCTGCATATAGTTTTAGTTTAGCTATAAACCCGAGCCCGACCCGAACCCGAAGCTATTCATTAAACATGAACCCGAACCCGACCCAAAACCCGAAAGTATTTCGGGACCCATCGGGTAGCAGACCTCTAGTTTAGCTTCATGGTGACTCATTGGAATTGCGTTCGTCACGGTGTTTCTTTGTGTATCTTG
The DNA here is from genome assembly GCF_001515645.1 of Sinocyclocheilus grahami. Classification (NCBI taxonomy): domain Eukaryota; kingdom Metazoa; phylum Chordata; class Actinopteri; order Cypriniformes; family Cyprinidae; genus Sinocyclocheilus; species Sinocyclocheilus grahami. The sequence continues at coordinate 3,200,334 of NW_015505305.1, read as the reverse complement.
TGTTAGTAATAGTGGTCGACCGATATATCGGCCGATATTTGGTATTTTTCAAATATCGGCATCGGCCAATAAGTTTTTCTTTTTGGCCGATGCATTTGTGGAGTGACTTTTATTTTGACGGAGCTGAGAACGGCAGCACCTGAACACACAGTGCTCACATTCTCCCTCTTGTTCGCTGTCATTGTTAACAGTTCTGTCCATGGACAGAAGTCTGTCTAATAATCAGATAGAACTGTTAAACAAAGGAATTAAATGCATACAAAAAAGTATTATAACGATTGCTTTTATGTTGTTAGTAATAGAAAGGCAAACATTATAATACTTTCTCGTTTGCTGTCAGCATTCAGTCAGCAATTACGCATTTATATCATTTAAACAAATCTTTGAATGACTAGATGTTCATTAATTTCACCTTGCTTGCAAACTTAGTCGAATCCAGCTGTGAGATCTTGTGAAGCGTGCATTTGTATCCTGCACGATTGCGTGTTCTCTGTGTAAAGGTCGGTCCGTATGAATTGAGTATGGACAGGAGGAGAGTTCAGCTTCATTGAGACGCGCGGTCGACAAACTTTAAACTCGTGATTTCAAATTATGCTGCGCTTCATGCTTTTGCCCAATGTCATATTCATGTCATTTTCACTGTGTGCTGTATGTAAAAGGCTGTATGTTACCTTGGCTTTATTTGAAAAAATGTGATTCCCAATGCACACAAACTTCCTAGAATACTGAGTGCCCTGTTGGTTACAGTGTTTACTTCCTTTTTAATTATATTTTTATAAAATATTCGTTTATTTGTGAAAAATACTTTGTCATTTAAAGTATAAGCATGTTTATTTTACACATTTATTTTTTAATCCATTTTCAAATGATTTCAAATTTCTTAAATATTAAATAAAATTATATCGACTTTATATCGGCCATCAGCCACCCTGCTTTCCAAGATATCGGCATCGGCTGTCAAAAAACCAATATCGGTCGACCACTAGTTAGTAATACAGGATATGCATGTACAAGTTAGTAAGCAACCTTTAAAACATTTAAGCAAACTCAGCAGATTTCACAGTGTGTCTGTAAAGAAATAGATTTCTCGTTTTCTGAAGAAAATGTAAGTGGGGTGAGTTGACAACCTGCCATCACAATGCAAAGTTGATGCCAGGGTTTTGGATGGTTGTCCAAGTCAAAAGAGCCCATATGCCGGCCTCTATGACATTCTGTTTGTGCTTTGATTCATTTGATTGATTTACTTTCTTTCTTCACTCATTCTATTGTAGTTCCAAGGGAATTTCTCAAGTCTGATCAAAGATGAATAGTGATCAACAAACCAAACTTAGTTGGTCATCAGTCATGTTAATAGCACAATCTGTGAACATTGCAAGTTTAATACTGAGCATTTTGAAGAAGACTCTGTATTCTGGCCCTTTGCTTAACCCATCACCCACACGCCGTGTTAGTTTTCACCTAAGCAAACAACTATTGACAGCTTTAAGTCCAGTCTGTCTGTAGCTCCTGGCAACAGAGTGTTTACATCGTCTGCATGTCATGAGAGTTGCTTATCTTAACGATTATGCAGGATACTGCAGTTAAAAGCCTGTGAAAGCATTCATAAACCTTACCATTATCAGATCATTAGATTGTTGCAGTAATGTTATTTATTAGTTGATATGTTAGTTAAGTAGCACCACACCTCGGGTGATGTGCAGTTCAGAGTGGAGATGTAATGAAATGCTGGCTATCTAGATTTGGATCAGGCGGGATGGTGACATAGATTTAGACAGAGCTGCTTTTGTGCTAAATTTGGGTCTTGGGATCCACTGGGAACTGTTCAGGGATATTATTTCTAGGTAAGGTCTCTTTGTAGCTCGAATGCTTATAAGAGGATTTGTTATGGACATAAATGCTGATAATCAGTACAGAAGATCTTCAGCTTGATGTTCTACCACAGAAACTTGTGTGCAGCACGGGTTGATTATGAATTGCTTTGCTTTATTCATGGTGCTTGTGACTTTTTGGGATAAACTGAGAAGAATGGATATTTCTGAACGACTTTCACTGACAAATGTCGGTTAAAATGGCTTCAGTCTAGGATGTACTGTATAAACAAAGCGCATCATGTATAAAACTAACACCTGGAGAAAGCTATTTGCATTCCCATTTCTCAATGGCCAATGTAGGTATTGTGCTTTTAATAATGACAAGTGAATTGTTATCTATGTAAAAGCATCTAAAATGTAAGCATTTTACATATGAACAACTTCAGAGATGTAAACATGTGGAATCATTTTTGTTAACAGGATATTGAATTCATAGAATTGATAGGTTGATTTTATTGTATTTAATCAATGAGAAAAATTCAATCTGTTCAATGCCATCACATTTATTGTATTTACCTAATTTGCATTATACAGTAAATGGTTTTTTGTTCTTTGTGATTTCTGATGCAATTTTCAACTAATTTGAAGGGATTTCATCCTATTAGTTAACCTAATGTTTAACTTTAAAATGATAAAAAAAATGTCATTTAATATTTAAGTAATCATTAAATGTTTGTAATTGTATTTCGAAACTGATATACTAAGATTTAAAAAAAAAAAATTATGCTTTCCAATGCTGCATTTATTTGATTAAAATGCTGTGAAAGTAGTAATATTGTGAAATAATATTTCAATTAAAAAAAAACTGTATTCTACATGACTTTGGCATCTACCAGTAGGTGCTAACTGCTTAACATAACCAGCCAACAATTAAAACAATGAGCAATGGCAACAAGGGGTCAGGAAGCCATAGGATCAGAGGTTATAAATAGACTCTCAATGGGTGAATCCTCTTTACCGCACTGGTGTAATCTTGGAGAAGGTGCACAGACCGGTAATAATAGTGGTTCTGGCTGCAGGATGTGATTTACTGTGAGCCAGAGAGACAGGACAGCAGCCTGTGAGGGAACAGACCAGCGGTAAGCCACTAACTACCTGTCCGCAGAGACAAATGAGGGCCAAATTCTCTCAGACTTTCCCCCGCTCTTATTTTCTTGTTGTGCTCATTGCCTTCCTCAATGTATCTACTCCTCTTTCTTTCTGTAGCACTCGCTTTATAGCTTCTCTCTCCCTGTCCTTCTCTGTGAGTGTGACTGAAGTGTCTCTTTTAATGTAAAACTACACAATTATAACCATCTTCTTTTGTATTGCTTGTTAAGTAAATAATGTCGGCACACTAGGAAAAACTACTATATAAATTGTGGTTCCCTGGCATGGATTTTCTGAAGCAGGCATGAAACTGGATGAGCTCTGGATGAGCAGTGGTCTGTAGCGGCGGTGAGAAGCAGGAGGTTCGTCGCTAAATTAAATCAGATGTTGTCAGGCTGTGATGGCTCACGGTTCAGTGAGAGCCACTCAGACACACTTTGGAGGTAATTGGAGGACTTTTCTCTTCAACCTCACTCGTCCTTTCGGTGATTTATCTTAAGATATGACTGTAGTGCTGGTATTATTCAAATTTTACACGGATATCACTCATTCAGACTCACTTCTGGGACTCCTGTTTTTGAAGTCTCATGTTGCCTTTTGAAGAGAGTCTTTAAAAAAAGTGTGACTTAAAATAAATGTTTACTGAAATTAAAATATTTTTTTTAAATGACATTATTTTAAATTGTGTAGTTTAACTTGAAATACTAAAATAACTAAAACGAATAAATAAAAGTAATTCTAAACTATACACACATATTATATTATATGTATATATATATTTTTTTTGTAGTCTGAACAGATTTGTAATAATCAAAGGCGATCTAGCAGAAGTGTGTGCTTGCGGATTTCTTGGCCATAACACATTGATGTGGCTGCGGGTGCTTGCAGAGTTCAAAGCCTTAGGTGCTTCTGGGTCTCTCAGTATTAAGGACAGTTGATCAGGGGACACACCTGAACCTCGGGACGTTAGCTGTGTCAGTGGCCGCACATAGCATGATAGCATAGCACACAGCCATGTCCCTATGAGCCGGGACAGCCTTAGTGTGTTAATCCAATCAGATCAGCGGGGTATTAGAGACCTTTGTCCACAAAGAAGACCATGGAGTTATGCAAATATTTTTTTTAAATGACATTATTTTAAATTGTGTAGATTAACTTGAAATACTAAAATAACTAAAACGAATAAATAAAAGTAATTCTAAACTATACACACATATTATATTATATGTATATATATATTTTTTGTAGTCTGAACAGATTTGTAATAATCAAAGGCGATCTAGCAGAAGTGTGTGCTTGCGGATTTCTTGGCCATAACACATTGATGTGGCTGCGGGTGCTTGCAGAGTTCAAAGCCTTAGGTGCTTCTGGGTCTCTCAGTATTAAGGACAGTTGATCAGGGGACACACCTGAACCTCGGGACGTTAGCTGTGTCAGTAGCCGCACATAGCATGATAGCATAGCACACAGCCATGTCCCTATGAGCCGGGACAGCCTTAGTGTGTTAATCCAATCAGATCAGCGGGGTATTAGAGACCTTTGTCCACAAAGAAGACCATGGAGTTATGCTAATCTCTCTAGCGATGAGTGCTGGGGCCAGAGTGTCTTTCTCTCATGAGATGCAGACAGACAGTTGGTTCCTGTGTTGAGAGGGTTATTTAATGCAAAAGAGAACATCCATGATGATGTAGCATGTTTTAGGACCACATAGGGCTGAGAACAGAGAACCTTCTAATTGAGAAATGTGCATTAAAAAAAAATGCTGGAACCGAATGATGTTCCAAATGACGTGGACAAATGATTCCAATGATTTGGTTCTCCTTAGTGAAACATATGGCACAACCAGTGTGGTCTAATTCCTAAAATAATGATTCTAATGAGTCTGTTCTTTTTAGTAAATCCCTGTCAGCACATTCAGTGTAGACTGACTTCCAAAAGTGTGAATATAATGAGATTGTTCATTTTAGTGAATCAGAAACATACAGTACAGTGCAATCAGTGTAATCTGATTCCTGATAGAATGAATGTTATGAACCGGTTCTTTTTATTGAATCAAAAACATACAGCGCAACCAGTGTAATCCCATTGAGTTTGTTCATTTTAGACAATTAGAAAAATGCAGAGCAACCAGTGTAATCCGATTCCTAAATGAAAACATATTATAAACTGGTCCTTTTTAGTGAATCAGAAACATGCAGCGCAACCAGTGTAATCAATTCCTGAATGAATGAATGAATCTTATGAGCTGGTTCATTATGGTCAATCAAAAACTTACAGCACAACCTGTGTAGTCTGATTCCCAAACAAATAATTCTACTGAATCATTTCTTCTGGTGAATACACGTAGGCCTACCGCATGCAACTTTGAGTCCTAACTGTGAGTCACTGACTGATGTATTTAAAGATGCATATTATGTTTATTCCTTTCAAGCACTGAAAGATTTGTTAATTAAACCATTAAAGAACTAAAATCAAATTGGAACCTATGGACTTCAGTGTCACGAAAAACGGGCAAACTTGAAAGTCCTTTTTTAAATATGAAACTCCTTGTTCATACCAAACTGAGCAACGCTTTTATTTCTTGCTCAGCATGAAAGTTGAAATTGATGCTTGCAAATGCGTCACACTTTTAATGGCAAAAAGTCCTGCTCGAATACGCCCCTCACCGCCTCAGTGACTAGATGACTGATCTTCACATCATTTGCCGGGACTCAGTGCTGTATGAAATTGAATTCAGGGAAAGTAAATATCACAAGATGGGGATTTAGAAGCTGATTATTGTATTCTACTAGGGAGAAAAATGTTATCAGTTACTCCCTTCAGGAAAAGCAGGCTTAAACCGAAGCATACGCACACTGCCTTCGTCACACAGGAAGTACACGAAAGCTCACCGGTCGATCGGTCAAATAAAAGTGATTAGAAGAGTCTCTCACGATCGTGGTTCCTATCATCCTCGTCTAGCATCAAGGACGTGAGGGGGATGAGGGATTCTTGTGTTGGCGATCATGACAGTCGTTCTTTTTCGGTTTAAATTCAATCATTTTGCCACTTTGATTTTCTTAGGCCTTGTTTGTCGGATGTGAATGACATCTCACTTAGCACTGAGGGATTTAAACCAGCAAATTTTCAATTTTTGAGCCTCTTGCACACACAGTTGAAAGTGCAGAAAAAGCTAAACGCTAGAAGGAACATCTGAGAAATTGTGTGAGATGGAGCATATGCTGGGAAAACAAAAGCTTAAACTCTTATTTTGAAGATGCCCACCTCCCTGATCTTGAAACATAAATCTAGTGGGATTGGGAGAGAAGCAAAACCAATGCACACATCACTAGAGATATTATTACCCATTTATGGTAGTATTTATACCTCCGCTGGGCCTGCAGAGCACCGAGGGGAAGTGAGGTCATATATGTTGGGTTTGTTGAAGGCTGGTTTACATTCTCCTGAACACGTTTTATTTATTAATACTAAGATGGAGGTCAGTAACAGGCACTTTTCTGCACATATCCAGCATGGTAGAGGAGGCGTTGAGAGCACCGGCTTGCCTGCAGTGAGTTTTGGGATGCGAGTGGGTTTTGGTTTATGCTCTTACCTGGACATGAATCAGAAAGCAGGGCTCGCAAAATTTCAAAATCCCTGGTAGCCCTTCGGGCAGGCATTCTTCAGATTTTGGTAGCCCAAAAATGAAATTAACTAGCCTGAATAAAAGATATTGTATTTTTTCTTCAAATAACAAGTCAAGAGAGTAGGGGTGCAACAGATCACAAATCTTACGGTTCGGATTATATTACATTATCATATCACATTTTGAGTCACAGATCGATTAATTTTTCAGATGAGCGAAAAAAAATAGGGTTCTTTATTATTTAAGTAACACTTATTATTTAAAGAACAAATTACTACTTCGATACCACAGCAAAAACTAGTAGCATATAGGGATGTAACGATTCACTCAACTCACGATGTGATATGATTCACAATACTGATTTACCAATACAATTTTCTCACAATTTCTTTTTTTAACAAAATGAGATTTAAGACCGATTTTAAAAAAGATGTCCTTTTGTTATATCTCAGACCAAAAGGCTGCACATTCCTTTGTGGAATTGAAAATGTCAACAATATTCTAACTTGAAACTTTAAAACAAATCCCAAATCAAATAAATACCAATAAAATAAATTTCTCCATGCAAGTAAACTAAGGTTTTACTTGTGTTTTAATCACAATCCAAACAAAATGCTGCATATATGTTATTTAGATTGTAAAATTTTGAAACAAAAACAAAATGGTCTGACTTTTGCTTTGTGATACTACATAAAAAATCTGAACGAAACAAAAACAGCAGATGGGCTGAATGAGACGCAAATGTCACTCTCTGACAGCAGGTGGCGCTTAAACAGCAGGTATTTATAGGCTGCTGCCCCTTTAAGACCGAATGCATGGATCCAATTAGATGCACGTGCGATTTCTTTCTCCACTGTTTACGTTCATTTAAGACATTAAAATACTTGCCGAGGTAGTTATTTTGAGATAATTTTGCGTGTATGTGTCCATTCAAGCGAAAGAGGAATCAATTCTGTGTTCGTGCTCTGCCTGAAACGCCGCTCTGTATGTGCGCGCTTTGAGCGTCTGCACGCGAGGTGCGAGCACTGAACTGAATTCTTAATGCGCATGAATGGTTTTAAAAACGCTTGAATATTTAAATTGGTAAGACTTAGAAACATTATACTAGCGTTAGCCGCGCTTATGCTAACGATTAACTACTGTAATAACAGTGTTCATTTCAATCCGACATTCAAAGTAAAATATTGAATAATATTCATAACAGAAGCGGTGTTTCCCACGGACTTGCGCTCTATTTGTGGCGGCATATATATGCAAATTAATTCTTTGCCAGCAGGAGGCGCTTGTAGAGCGGGAGAGATAGAGGTTTCCCCGGTATCGGCTGTAATCATATAAGCGCTGAGCTCACAAACGCTGATCAGGCATTACAGGCAAGATGAAATGAAAATGACATCCATAATTTTCTGAAGACAGTCGGTTTCCTTCAGAAATACATTCATATAACCTCCACCCCAGTATTTACATTTTTCTTGCAATAAACAGTGAGCTTGCTTTGCCTGTACAGTATTTTCTTTGTGCATGTCTGTTAATTTTAGTCCTTGCTATCTGGGTGTCTGTCTTTAAAGTGTTTTGTTAGTTTGGTGTGTCCTCCTTTTGATGTCACCACGTCTCAGTACTTTTATGAAGAGAGCGCATCTGCTCACCTTTTGGATAGCGCATCAAGAACCGGGTTGACCGGGTACTCGGTACCACCGGTACTTAAAAAAAACCTGGTACTGTAACATTTTCATTTTTTTAGTACCGACATGGTACCGGAGTACCGGGTCTTTTGACAACACTAGTACCAGTTTTTCTTAAGTACTGGTGGTACCGAGTACCCAGTCAACCTGGTTCTTGATGCGCTATTCGAAAGCTATCCTCTTCATAAAAGCACTGAGACGTGGTGACCTCAAAAGGAGGAAACGCATCAAACTAACAAAACACCTTAAAGACAGACACCCTTTTTTTTTTTTTCTGGAGTCGTTTTTAATGGTTAAATTACATTTTATTAATCAAAAAGCATGTCTAATTAATTAAAACCATGAAACTTAAACAATTTAACATCAATTTATTAAAATTGACAAATTTTATGTTTAGGGCCCAATGAAATGTTTTATTTGTCCAACCTTATGTTTTATTGTAACCAAATTCTGTTTTAGCACAGGGGAAACACTGAATATATAAGTACAAATAACAAGTCTCTGTTAGCCTAACGCAGTACACGTAGCAAGGTGTGTGTATGTGTATATATATATATATATATATATATATACATACATACATACATACATACAT
>NW_015505305.1:3189795-3190115 GCF_001515645.1 Sinocyclocheilus grahami | reverse complement strand
TTGTTTTTTTTAAAGAACAAAAAAATGAAAAAGATAAATATAGATAAAGTAGAATTATAATAGAATAGAAAGTGTTAGAGTTAGAGGGTCAAATAAAAGGATTTAGGATGTTATGAATATTATTCCATATTTTAATTTGAATGTCTGATTGAAATAAACATCGCTGTTAGCGTATACGTAGTTTATCGTTAACCGTCATAAGTGCGACTAACGCTAATATAATGAGCATTAGAATGAAGTTTCTTTAACTATTTAATGCTCCTATAACTTTTATTAGTGTAATAAACAGGAGGACATAATGGTATTTACTATTATTACAC
>NW_015505305.1:3167043-3189677 GCF_001515645.1 Sinocyclocheilus grahami | reverse complement strand
GTGCAAATGTATGGTTAACAGTGTTTGTCATATCAGTCCGTCAGAAAAACAGTTCTGGGCCTTTTTTTATTTTTTATTTTTATTTTTTTATAGTAGTTGTTCTTGGCTGAATAACTCAAGCAGGTTTTAAAAGCCATTTAAAATTAAATATGAACACAGTTTGGATTAACTAAAAGTAGTCAAATTTTATCTCCTGTATAGACTTTACAATGACTTCATGTTATCTAACATGAGTTAGATCTAGTAACATCTTACAGTGAGTGAACAATATATTTTTACAACATTCATTAATGTTTGTGAATGTTATTTAATACAAACACTTGATCATTCATGTTTGTTCATTGTGCATTAAATAATTTTAACAGATTGAACTTGTGATTTATGTATTAGTACATTTTTAAATTAACCCTAAAAAGAATAATCGCTATATAACTATTGTTTATTGTTAGATCATGTTATCTAGCAAATGGTACCCTGGACCACAAAACCAGTCTTAAGTCGCTGGGGTATATTTGTAGCAATAGCCAAAAAAACATTGTATGGGTCAAAATTATTTATTTTTCTTTTATGCCAAAAATCATTAAGATATTAAGTAAAGATCATGTTCCATGAAGATATTTTGTAAATTTCCTACTGTAAATATATTAAAACTTAATTTTTGATTCGTAATATGCATGGCTAAGAACTTCATTTGGACAACTTTAAAGGTGATTTTCTCAGTATTTAGATTTTTTTGCACCCTCAGATTCCAGATTTTCAAATAGTTGTATCTCTGCCAAATAATGTCATATCCTAACAAACCATACATCAATGGAAAGTTTATTTATTCAGCTTTCAGATGATTGACCCTTATGACTGGTTTTGCGGTCCAGGGTCACAAATGGAATCTTATTGTAAAGTGTTTTTAATACTACAGTTTCCATCTATTTGATATACACTTAATAAATGTAATCTTATCTAAATGTATTATAAAAGCTGAGGTTTGTTATTTACTGAAAAGTTATATTTAAGCTGGTGTCAATGATCTAATGTTGCATTTGGTCAGACTCAGCCCATTGCTTTACTTAAGTATATTATATTTTCCTTTTACAGCTGCAGGCTGAGGAAGATCCTGAAACACACCAGCAAACCCTAAAACAGACAACAGTTTACAGTTGTTTTTCAGTGGCAGCAAAAATATGACAAAAACTTTTGAGTAAAACTTGTTTACTTTTTTCATACTTTTATTACTTGTGGAAAAACAATTTTAAATAAGTATAAATAATGGCATTGGTTTTGTACATTTAATTTGTTTAACGTTATTAATAAAAATAATGCTGTTTAATTAGCATGTTTTTGTGTTTTGCTTTGGTACTGAAATTCGTACCGAGAACCGTGGATTTTCACTGGTATTGGTTCCGAATACTGAAATTTTGGTACCGTTACAACACTATTATCTGCTATATGTGGTCATGCTCTATTGATTTTATATAAAGTTTCAAATATAAACTTTGCAGGGATTTTAAAAAAAAGTATATTTCTGTGGAGTTTTGCTTCCAGTATTGCAAATATAAATATATAGTTCAGTCATGAAACTCTAGATGGCGCAGGCGACGGCTTGTTAACATAACTGATGATATTCAGAGAGTTAAACGACTTGGCACAAGCTGATTGGTTCATGTTGCATATGCAGCCAATGAGCTTACTGCCTTGCATTTATATGGCTGGCTAGCATTCACTTGAGTTTCCTGCAGCGCGCTTTCAGAGTTTCTCTGAAACCCTCCACCTTCCCCAGCTCCACCTGTATAGATCTGCTACGGGGTTATTTTATATGCTATTTGTGCAGCAGCAGTATGTCTTAAATACTTATGACACCGTATCGCCATATGCATTGGCAGTAGCAAGTTCCTGTACTTGCTTGCAGCAGCAATAATCTACAACTACAGCAATAACCAACAGCAGCAGCATTTCAGCAGCTCTGTTCCGCCAAGACCAAATACATTATCATTGTCATATCCATCACCATGCTAAAATGTTCAGAGAGTTATCATGATTGAAATACATTTAATATAATGACTGAAAGGTCAGTAAATTACAAGGCCGTGGTCTGCACGTCACACCTCAGGAATGATGGAATACCGTGTCTACTTCATCTTCTGTTCTGCATTATTGAGCTATTTTCAATTAGGTAACAACGTTTTTTTATGTAACTTAACACAGCACAGAGCCATTGGTCTCCAAAGCAGCTAAAGGATTCAGTTTTTCTTTATAATATGTTCTTTTTTTATGATCTCCAACTGACCACAGAGGAGATTGAGCAAGTTTTTCCTTGGATGGAGATGATAAACCAGTGAGAATCATGAAATATCTGTCGTATTTCACCCACTCTCATGTCATTCCCAACCCATGACTGACTTTCTTCTGTAGACCGCAAGAGGTAATGGGGTGGGTGGTATGACTAAAATTCTGTTTCACAGTAGGACTAATTTTATTTCACGGTAAAAATATATTTCACGATACAGTTATTTATATATGTAGTTATTCTGCTAATCAACAAAAAATACTTTATATAATAAATAAACTCAATTAGTACTTCACTTTGTTTGATTGTTCTTTTTCTTTTATTTGGAAAATTATTTATTTAGTGGAAACACGGCAACCGCTTGCGCATTGAATGCGATTCTTGTGTGTAAAAGTTAACTGTACACATAAAGACATGGAAAGATGCCAATAACTGTACATTATTTAAAGGGATAGTTCACCCAAAAATGAAAATTCTGTTATCATTTACTCACCCTCATGTCGTTCCAAACCTGTATGAGTTGCATTCTTATGTCGAACATAGAAGATATTTTGAAGATTGCTGGTAATTAAACAGTTGGTGGTTGCCATTGACTTCCCTAGTATTTTTTTTCCTACTATGGAAGTCAATGGCAACCACCAACTGTTTAATTACCAGCAATCTTCAAAATATCTTCTATGTTCGACATAAGAATGCAACTCATACAGGTTTGGAACGACATGAGGGTGAGACAATGAAGACAGAATTAAAATTTTTGGGTGAACTATCCCTTTAAGGCCATTTTTATTCGTTACGGCATTGATATATGAACTGTTATAGTCAAGTAAGCTTAATGCTTCCTCCATTGTGAGCCTGTGCGCTCCTCTAAACTGTCTAGGTGCTGCACTGCTCTCACGGTTGACTGCTACACCATTGTTCCGACAATATCACGTTATTAACAGTCCTTTAGAAAATTGAATCCTTTGTGAATCCTTCTGAGCTGTATTTTGAAGATTGCTGGTAATTAAACAGTTGGTGGTTGCCATTGACTTCCCTAGTATTTTTTTTCCTACTATGGAAGTCAATGGCAACCACCAACTGTTTGATTACCAGCAATCTTCAAAATATCTTCTATGTTCGACATAAGAAAGCAACTCATACAGGTTTGGAACGACATGAGGGTGAGACAATGAAGACAGAATTTCAATTTTTGGGTGAACTATCCCTTTAAGGCCATTTTTATTTGTTACGGCATTGATATATGAACTGTTATAGTCAAGTAAGCTTAATGCTGTGCGCTCCTCTAAACTGTCTAGGTGCTGCACTGCTCTCACGGTTGACTGCTACACCATTGTTCCGACAATATCACGTTATTAACAGTCCTTTAGAAAATTGAATCCTTTGTGAATCCTTCTGAGCTGTTCGTTCATCTTTCTCCATGTTTCTTTGACAGATGGCAGCGTCTCAGTTTCACGCGCTGCACGTAAGTTAGCCACGCCCACTTATTTACATGTCACGGTATAAACAGAATAAAACAATAAATGTGTTACGGTTGACATTTTATACCGCGGTAACTCTATATACTGTCATACCGCCCTGCTCTAAGAGGTAACATTTCTGAAAAATATTTTGGGCACTATTTTCTAATTAAAGAAAGTGATTCTGAACCGTTAAGTTCCAAAAAGCAGCAGAAAAGTAGTTTGTATGTCTCATGCACTACATTCCAAGGTAGCTTTGTGTGAGAAACAGACTGAAGTATAAATTATTAATTTATAATTTTCCCTTCAGTGAGCTATTAACCCATGTGATTGGATCATTGAACTCAAGAATCGGATGAGTCTGATTTGGGAACGATTCTATCAGATATGTTCGTGAACTAGATCAATAGTTTTATTGTTAAGATGGCTCAAGATAACTGTTTGTTCACAATGTCAAGGATTTAAGTAAATTGTGAAGTCATACAGGTTTGCAACGACATGAAGATATGAGTAAATTATTACATAAGGCGGTATAAACAGAATAAAAAAATAAATGTGTTACGGTTGACATTTTATACCGCGGTAACTCTATATACTGTCATACCGCCCTGCTCTAAGAGGTAACATTTCTGAAAAATATTTTGGCCACTATTTTCTAATTAAAGAAAGTGATTCTGAACTGTTAAGTTCCAAAAAGCAGCAGAAAAGTAGTTTGTATGTCTCATGCACTACATTCCAAGGTAGCTTTGTGTGAGAAACAGACTGAAGTATAAATTATTAATTTATAATTTTCCCTTCAGTGAGCTATTAACCCATGTGATTGGATCATTGAACTCAAGAATCGGATGAGTCTGATTTGGGAACGATTCTATCAGATATGTTCGTGAACTAGATCAATAGTTTTATTGTTAAGATGGCTCAAGATAACTGTTTGTTCACAATGTCAAGGATTTAAGTAAATTGTGAAGTCATACAGGTTTGCAACGACATGAAGATATGAGTAAATTATTACATAAGGTTTATTTTTGAGTGAACTATCCCTTTAAGGAGCTTGAGAGAGAGTTGTTTCGTGGTGTGTGTGTGTTTGTTTAAACTTCTTGGTGTGGCCCTGACTGGGTTTTTAATATGTCTGGATTTTTATTGCCATTGGGAAAGGATGGAGCTTTTGTGAACTACAGTCTAAATTGACATGTAGATTGAATTTGTGGAATGGATGATGAAATGCTATTGAAATATTCACTTTTTCTTTGTGCTGCAGATGGGTCAGGGCACCCACCCACATGTCCCGGTACTGCTTCTCTTGAGGAAGAACTGTCACCGATTCGTCACCTCACAGCTGTTCCGTAGAGGAAGAGAGTTCCCATTAATTAACGCATTTCTCTTGATGATCAAACTGCTATTGAACTTGTTCCTTAGAACAAAATGAAAAGAAACGGAGGGAGCAAACATTCCCAGTACAATAACTTCTGTTATTAAATAGTTTTATTGTTAAGATGGCTCAAGAGAACTGTTTGTTCACAATGTCAAGGATTTAAGTAAATTGTGAAGTCATACAGGTTTGCAATGACATGAAGATATGAGTAAATTATTACATAAGGTTTATTTTTGAGTGAACTATCCCTTTAAGGAGCTTGAGAGAGAGTTGTTTCGTGGTGTGTGTGTGTGTTTGTTTAAACTTCTTGGTGTGGCCCTGACTGGGTTTTTAATATGTCTGGATTTTTATTGCCATTGGGAAAGGATGGAGCTTTTGTGAACTACAGTCTAAATTGACATGTAGATTGAATTTGTGGAATGGATGATGAAATGCTATTGAAATATTCACTTTTTCTTTGTGCTGCAGATGGGTCAGGGCACCCACCCACATGTCCCGGTACTGCTTCTCTTGAGGAAGAACTGTCACCGATTCGTCACCTCACAGCTGTTCCGTAGAGGAAGAGAGTTCCCATTAATTAACGCATTTCTCTTGATGATCAAACTGCTATTGAACTTGTTCCTTAGAACAAAATGAAAAGAAACGGAGGGAGCAAACATTCCCAGTACAATAACTTCTGTTATTAAATGTTCTGAGGTGTTGTCCTGAGCTGTTGTAATGAGTTTAAAGAGAGATTTAGGCAGTACAGGAATCGTGCTGTCAGGAGGCATGTGAACTAAGCCGGCCTTGTTCGACGAGCGAGATAATTGAATTGTTGGAAATGCAAGTCCATTTCAATGTCATCTGCATAGAATGACCACTGCAAGCAAATGAAGATCCACCTGTGGAAGCTGTGAGCATGCGTGGGGAATTGTGGATAATCATTGCTCTGCAAGCAGACAAAGACCCTTTAAATCTCTGCAAGCGTTTTGTGTGTTTTCACTTCATTCAGTCTTTTCACTCTGAGCTCAAATAAATTGCGATTATCAAGTCTGTCAATCTCTCATTTCTTTCATTCTTCCATCCATCCACTCTTTCATTTTCAATAGATTGAGTCAGTGTAGATGCCATATCAAAGGTTTTTAGAACTTTTTTTAGTAGGGATAACATTGATGCGTTGAAATTGATATAGTGATATAGTTGATATAGTGTTTTCATGTTATGACCCTTAAATGGCCAATATTAAAATGCTATACACTATTTTCTAAATAAATTAGAAATAAATACTGTTTAAGTGGTACAAGTAAATTTAGCCAGCACAACATTATAATGTACAGTTACGGAAAAATGGATATTCATTTTGAGATTTGCTAAAGATTACATACAAAGGGACAGTCCACCCTAAAATGAAAATTCTGTCATCGTTCACTCACCCTCCACTTGTTCCAAACATGTATAATTTTTTTTTCCTCTACTGGAGTACAAAAGAAGATATTCTAAGCCATTCTAAGCAGCCGAGCATGTCTCCATCGGACCAAGCCACCCGTTCCTCCCAAAACTCCTGAGTAGGAGCTTCGGAAAGTTTGTTCAAACCCTTAAATGGCCAATATTAAAATGCTATACACTATTTTCTAAATAAATTAGAAATAAATACTGTTTTAAGTGGTACAAGTAAATTTAGCCAGCACAACATTATAATGTACAGTTACGGAAAAATGGATATTCATTTTGAGATTTGCTAAAGATTACATACAAAGGGACAGTCCACCCTAAAATGAAAATTCTGTCATCGTTCACTCACCCTCCACTTGTTCCAAACATGTATAATTTTTTTTTCCTCTACTGGAGTACAAAAGAAGATATTCTAAGCCATTCTAAGCAGCCGAGCATGTCTCCATCGGACCAAGCCACCCGTTCCTCCCAAAACTCCTGAGTAGGAGCTTCGGAAAGTTTGTTCATTGAAAAAAGTGCTGAAGGTGGTTTTCCTTTTAAAGCGCAGCGGCCGTGGCTGTGTACATACAGTCCTTTGTTGTATGATGACGTGATTGAAAGCTAAGCATGCTGGCTTTCTAGAAGATCAAATGATACGAGTTCTTCAACCCCCAGTGCACAGTGTTTTCCTTGGCTCAGCGCTGATGTAGAGGGGTTTGAATATGCGAGTAGGTGCAGGGCACATTGCAGGCCTCACACTTCAAAGACATCCGTTTATATCTCACACATTATTTCAGGCTGTTTTAATGGCCACTGGTGGAGGAAACTGGATGTGATTTACAGGATGTGAGTGAAACCACTTGATTTACTTTGCTGCTTCTTACATCATTTCGAAGGAACTCTGCTCCATCTTCTCTTGTTCGCCAGTGTTGCATTGAGTTTGACAGCCCTGTTGAAGCACGCTGGCTGTGACCAGGGGATTTATTTTTTTTTGTCATAAAGTGTTCGGGTTTTCCCAAATAATTATAATTGATGATGCAGCTCAGAAGGAATAAAAAGTGCTGATCTCTGCCAGTAAAACATCAATAATTTAAAAACACATCTCAAAATGATAAAAAAAAATCATACTGTACATCAGTGTTATTTTAGTATCGTTGGGATACTATTATAGTTTTTTTTTTGTATATTTAGTTTTTTTTATATATATTTTCTGTTTTTGTTTTATATTAGTATTTTTGTTATTTTTTTCAGCATCAAGTTAAAGTAAATGATAAATGTCTTGTCTGTCTTGCAGCTTTTGATGTGGATGGTTGATTTGCTGCTAGAGCTACTGCTGCCCTAAAAAGAAGAAAAATAAAGACTGACATCTTTTTTTTTTTAAACAGTTATTTAATTTTAGTTATATAATTCATATACATTTAATTTCATATCATTTATTTATATAATTTCATATACATAATTTGATTTAATAATCCAATTTGAAGCAAAAACAGAATGTTTGGACTAGCTTTGTGAAATTATACTACATGCCTGAACGAAACAAACAGCAGAAGCTCTGAATGGGACGCAGATTCACTCTCTGACAGCAGAAGGCGCTGATACAGCGTTTCCTACATCTCAAAATGATAAAAAAAAATCATACTGTACATCAGTGTTATTTTAGTATCGTTGGGATACTATTATAGTTTTTTTTTTGTATATTTAGTTTTTTTTATATATATTTTCTGTTTTTGTTTTATATTAGTATTTTTGTTATTTTTTTCAGCATCAAGTTAAAGTAAATGATAAATGTCTTGTCTGTCTTGCAGCTTTTGATGTGGATGGTTGATTTGCTGCTAGAGCTACTGCTGCCCTAAAAAGAAGAAAAATAAAGACTGACATCTTTTTTTTTTTAAACAGTTATTTAATTTTAGTTATATAATTCATATACATTTAATTTCATATCATTTATTTATATAATTTCATATACATAATTTGATTTAATAATCCAATTTGAAGCAAAAACAGAATGTTTGGACTAGCTTTGTGAAATTATACTACATGCCTGAACGAAACAAACAGCAGAAGCTCTGAATGGGACGCAGATTCACTCTCTGACAGCAGAAGGCGCTGATACAGCGTTTCCTTGTTCATCGCAGTAAACAAAGCAGAGATGCGCTGAAACACTGCTTTAATGTGAATTATACGAGATGAAAAGAAAATACCATCTAAACGTTTCTGAAGACAGTCAGTTCCCCTCAGAAACACATTCATATAAACCCCCAAATCAATATTTAGGATTTTCTTCCAGTTCGTGCATCATGAACAGTGTGTGATCTGCTTGCTACATTTTTCTCTGTGCATCCGTCTTCAGCGTCTCTGGCCTCTGTTAACGGGCGTTTACAGACTTCATATTTTCACATAAATGACATTTGAAAAATGATATGCATTGCAACGCAGTTTGTACAAGTCCAGAACAGAGATCGGCTGCAATAAAACAATAAACAGCCGGTTGCCGATCGCGTAAGTTCCAGAGGAAGCTCCTTCGGCCGTCATACACACATGTGACTGACCGCTCGCTCGCACCAACAGGAGGGGGAGGGGCGTGTTACTCTCTACACTGCACTCAACCTGAAGGGATTCCTACACTTTCAGTCTTTGAGGAGACTTGAAAAACAACTCATACCCCATGAACAGTATAACGGAAAATATTAGAGGTTTTGAAACCGTGAAATTTTCAAATCGCAGTATACCTTGAAACCGATAATCGGCCCATGCCTAATATATATATATATATATAAAATGAAATAAGAATTTATAAAATATAAAAATTATTATAGTGGTCTTTTGTTGTTTATCGGCCATTCGTGAAAATATTTATTTCCTTATCAATATCAGCCAGAATTTAACATTAGTGCATGCTTAATTAAACAAAAAGGCATTTATTTCAAACTAAGCATGCTTTTCAAGCACTGTTTTATGAATCAGTTCAGTAGATTTTATACAATAACTGTACTGTTCAAAACAGCATTTGGATACTTTCTTGTTGTCAAAGGTTAGAGGATCATATTCATAGTTAAGGTGTTGAACTACACCTGTGTTTACTCTGCCTGGACAGCTGTGTGAACTTTTGAAACTGACTTCATACATCCACTAAAAATGACGTGTGTGTGTGTGTGTGTGTATACTTGTGTCAGTCTGAGTTGCATGTGTATGGAGTTGAGCACAGGATGAGAGTGGTCTGGGTCCCTCTGTTCTAGTGAAACACGAGGTGATCTGTGATTTATTGTGTCAGTTATCACCGTCTGTGTCCCGAGTAGCTGTTGCCCAGATGGTCTTGTCGTTAAGAGGTGTAAATTACACATTTAAATGGAGTCATTCCAGAACTCTGTATGCGCATACATGCCTTCTTAAATGAGATGTTCATCTTTCTATTGCACACATGAAAGAAATTGACAAGTAAATCTCATTACCAATGTCAAAAATTCTGACAAATAATATTTGGAGATGGTTGCAAATCTTTTATTTGTAGAGAGAGAGAGCGAGAGAGAGAGATCAAAAAATGATATATATATTTAATTTTTTGATATTTTGATTTTTCCTAAAATAATTATATACACAACAATCCAAATATTGAGGTCAGTAAGATTATTCAAAAAATATGAAATCTCTAATGTTCACCATGGTGGCATTTGTTTGATCAAAAATACAGTATAAAACAGTAATCTTGTGAAATATTAATACAGTTTAAAATAACTGTTTTCTATTTTAATATATTTTATAAAGTAATTCTTGTTACGGCAATGCTAAATTTTCAAAAGTCTAAAATTTCAAAATTGTAAATTTTCAAAACCAGTGTCACATGATCCTTCAGAAATATTCAGGATTCTCTGATGAATAGATAGTTCAAGAACA
Source organism: Sinocyclocheilus grahami (assembly GCF_001515645.1). NCBI lineage: Eukaryota > Metazoa > Chordata > Actinopteri > Cypriniformes > Cyprinidae > Sinocyclocheilus > Sinocyclocheilus grahami. The sequence continues at coordinate 3,179,263 of NW_015505305.1, read as the reverse complement.
GCATTTTTGAAATCGAAATCTTTTGTAACTTAAAAATTTTAGTTGTAGCACCACTGATGATGAATTGAAGTCTGCTTAAATCAGTATATTTACTATTATTTACAGCTTACTATTATTAGAACGGACAATCAGGCCTTTTCATTGCATACCACGGCTGATTCAAGTGAATATCAGATCCTGTCGTCTGGATGGATATGATCTCCACCCAGTGCTTTAAACTTCTGTTGCATTCCAGTTTGCCCTTCCCTTTACAGTCAGCAAATGGTGGAGGATTGTGGAAGGGTTTGACTTACAGTAAAGGTTTCTGTTGCTATGCAAATGCATATTTGTTTAAAGCAAATCAAGCCATAAATAAACTAAAAAAACAGTGGCCTGAAGGTTTGGTTTGCACCCAGTGAAGTGTGTAGGCTCCTGTCAGAAACTGCTCTTCTCATTGGACAGTACAGTTGTCCATCATTTTGGGCAGCGAATCGGTGTGCGTGAGCGAAAAGAATTCTATTTGGTAGCTAAGCTGATTTTTATTTTTTTTTACTTTTGAAAGAGTTTATGTAAGTTCTGCAAGCCTGGTGGTGCTACTGTTAGAAATGGGGTTTATTATTGTACTCTTACTGAAATCAGTAAAATTACACCAGGGTTACAACACCATTTCTCTACCAAAAGACAGTCTTTTCACTGAGGGATATAAGTGCTAGCGCTTTTGTCTCAGGATCACAGAGGCTAAGTTGAGACTGTGAGATTGAGGAAGGAAAGTGAGCGTTTGAGGAAGGAATTCTGGAGCTCCTCTTTGCTGTTGCTCAGTTTTCATCTATTCATCCTTTTATCCGATTCACCATCCATGTGTCTCTCATACTCTCACTATTTCTCTGTTTTGTTGCTTTTCTCTTCGCATGGAGATGTGAAATCTGATCATTGAAAAACGTGAGGATCTGTGTGAGCTGTAAATTTTCCACAAACTGAAATCTGTCATTTATTTACTCACCCTCATGTTGTTCCAACCCCATATGAGTTTCCTTCTACCACATGACATAAAACGAGACAATAATGTTATCATGATTTTTCCATGAAATTGCAATGAAGTGAAGTAATTTGCTCACCCTCATTTTGTTCTTAACCCCTAAATCTTTTGCCATTGTTTGAAACAAATTAAGATATTTTAATAAAACCTAGAAGTTTCTGTTCCTCCATTGAAAGTCAAAATAATCAAAACTTAGAAGATAAAAAAGATAATAAAAGCCTAAATTAAATTTTTAGATTAATATAAAGCAATTATATCTCTTTACAAAACTTATTAAACAGCTTGGTTTTTATGGATTTTATGGCAACTTGATGTTTTTCGATCTTCAATGTTTTGGTTACCTGGACTTTCAATTTGGGGACAGAAACCTCTTAATTTGTTTTTCAAAGATTAACCAAAGTCTTATTTGGTTTGGAATGACACACGGGTGAGTTTTGAACTATACCTTCCAAACAATACCTTCTATTGCTTCCAAAAGGATTCAAACAAATCGTTCCGATTGGTTTTGTGAACCACAGATATTGATTCATTGAAACATTTTTATTCAAAAACAACGATTTATTCACAAAATTGTACGATTTTCAATATGTAATGCTTATGTTTTACTCGCACAAAACTAATTTATGGTTTCAGAAAACTTTTATGATTCTTTCACAGTGATTTTGGATCTTGACAGCATCTGTCCTCATTCACATTCATTATATTGGGAAGAGTGACCCAGGATTCTCTTGGAAATGTTATGCAGATTTGAAACAGCATGAGTAAATTATGACAGATTTTGATGTAACTGTTTTATTTAAATTTTTTTTTGGTGATCAAATAAGGAATCCTACAAATCAGGCCATATCTTTTTTTATTTTTTTTTTGACCCTGCTGTCTGACCATCTTTCGTCTGAGTGAAGTCATTATTGTTTCTCATTTGGTGTAGTTTTTGTTCTATTTGAGTGGACAAATTTGTTAGTATGACTTATAACTTTTCACTTGTAACTATTTTTACATGACTGATTCAGAAATGATGTCTCCTGTGTCTTGAGAGAAGCATCGATCTGCAGTAAAGACATTTATAAAACTGAGACTGATCCATATATAGGGCTGCAGTGTCTATCATTCCTAAATATTTGAGGATGAACCTGTTTCTTACATTTTAGCCAGTTGAGACCATCCTGCAAGATGTTTACTCCATGTGTTCGCTACTGATGAAATAGCGTCTCTTTGAATGTACCGTTGGCTCTCATAAATACCACGTCCTTCTCAGAGGACTCGCTCTGTTTGTGTAGATGTTTGAGAGCATGTTTCCCTCTGGTGAGTTTTACCTTGAGTTTTTTGAGTAGCCTTAAGAGAGCTGTCAGTCAAGTTGATTGACATGGAGACTGCATTCGCACCTTGACTTTGTGTAGGAAGTTTTCCTTCTGTCCATTCATGTGTGCCACTGTGTGTCCCTGAAGCCCATGGCACTAATAAGTCTGTCACGGCGGCCTGATGTAAAATCGCAAATCAAATCGCAATCGCAATATCTGTCAAAAAAAAATCGCAGTTTGATATTTTCCCCCAAATCGCACAGCCCTAGCCCTAACCCTAACCCTAAACTTTGAATACTCTTGACACATGATTTTGAAGACCTTTTGATTTAAATCTTACAATTAAAATTAAATCTGAAGGGGAAAATAATTGAATACTTCTATTCAGCAATGCATTCAACATTTATAATGTTACAAAAGATTTCTATTTCAAATAAATGTTGTTGAACTTTCTATTCATCAAAGAATACTGAAAAATGTATCATGATTTTCAAGACTGATAATAAAGAAATGTTTCTTGAGCACCAAATCAGCATATTAGAATGATTTCTGAAAGACCGTGTAATAATGAAGACTGGAGTAATAATGCTGAAAATTCAGATTTGTATCACAGGAATAAATAACATTTTAAAATAGTAAACATTTATGTTAAATAATAATAATGTTGCATAATATTACTGTTTAACTGCATGAAATAAATCCAGCCTTGGTGAACATAAGAGAAAACATTAAAAAATCTTTCCAACCTCAAACTTTTTTGGGTGGTAGCGTACAAATTAATTTCTTTAGCAAAACTGTAATTCATTTATGTATTTATTTATTTGATTAACTTTTGAATAAATACAATTCTTAATAATAGATGGCTAGTGAGTAGTGAAGGAATTCACTTGTATTCAGTGAAGGAAAGTCAGTTGACAGTTTTTGTGTGAACTCGCTTTATTTAGTTTTGGCAACAGTAAGCGCTTTTGTTTGGCAGCAATCACTTTTGCACGCAGCAGTGCAGTGTCTGTTAGCTCAGGTGCATAACTGCGCTTGCACATCAGTCTCTGTCATTGTCCTCTTTGCCTTTGTCTCTCTGACTGTCAACTTTGCTCTTTCTCATCCTCTGTAGCCCTGTTCACACCAATAAACAGCACAAAATATCACAAAATAAAGCAATTTTCCTCACCCAAACTAGTCCTGTGCAAATTGTTATTCATTCTCTGAAAGTATTTGTATACAATTTTACTTTTTTGTTTTGCTCTGATTGTTTATAGCTTCTAAAATGCCTTAAAAACTGTAACATAATTCACTGAGATGCAGTTTCATTTTAAAATCCTGTGCTGAAATCTAAGGCTTGGTGTGAACAGACCTCAGCTCTTTATCTTGTGCACAAAAGTGTATGTTTGAGGGGTAGGGTGTTCCCGCCAGCACAATAATTTGTTGATGTGCCTCATGGGACTTAAAGAAAGTTGTGCATGTGTGCAAGCGTGATTGAAGGTGTTAATGCTCCAAGGCCTTGTATATCAGCTCCAGGCCTGATTGGTGAGCTCTGTTAGTGGAGGTGACGGGCTGACATGAGGTGAGGGGTCTGACTGTGACAGGATCTCCACCCCAAAGCTGCTCTGTGGCCTCGGCAAATGTTTCTCATTCTCAGCTGTCATCCGCTCCTCACAGGCAGACTGGCACGCCGAAATCTAACCCGCCCTGAGCTCTGGAGCGCGACATGCCGTAGGGCTCCACCCCCCGTGCCGCCTGGCCGTCCGGGGCTTTAGAGACACAAACAGAGCACAAACTCCTGAGAAATTCACAGAGTATGCGTGTGAGCCGCCACATAGACACTGTGCTCTTTTTAAACTGGATAAAGGGGCGAGACCTCCCCTTTCTTTCACTCTCCCGCTCTAATGGAGTTGCCGGGGTGGTTCAATCCCAGAGTGCAGCTCAAGAGGATTTGGGAGAAGTATAGATTTAGGAATGAGTCCTGCATAATGACCTGTTCATTCATTAATTATCTAATAAAGAAGAACTTCCCTCCCCCAATGTAAACAACGAACCTCCCTTGGAACCGAATGAAACATGATAATATCATTTTAAATAAACACTTACAAACCACTTTTCATTTTCAGGAAAAAGGATAAAAATTTATTTATTTTTCTTTTATTAAAATGTATAGGTATTAAGTAGGGGAATGGAATTGGGACTTATTGCAGGTCAGATTTTAACAGATTTGATAGATTTCAGGTGTTACAACACTATTACCTTTTAGATTCAGTCACTATTAGTTTTCTCTGGCCCATCAAGAGAATTTCAAGAGATTCGAGTTAGTGTGCAAACACGAGAATTCTCTGAATGTGCACAGGGCTTTGCTTGGTCCACTATTGTGATTTTTTTTTTTTGTCTGTCACATGACAAGCATAAAAATAACCCCCCCCCCCCCTTCACTCATGCTCCCTCAAAAATAATAAGTGCATGATAGATATATATACGTATATTGTATGGTTATCAAGCATCTAGCTCACAATGTAACCTGATCCCATTCTCCTCTCTTTTCTTACTTGTTCCCACTCACTATGAATAAAACAGCGCAAAGTGCTAAAATCATGCTTTTTTTTAAATTCTAAAGTGACGTACAGTTTTATTAAAACTCAGAAACCGCAATTTTTATTAATATCTCCACTCACACACACACACAGTCGAATCTAACATTAGCGATGGGAGGTAATTGTGTCAGAGCCTTAGAGGGAGGTAAAATGGAAAAATGAGACTCATTATCATACTAAAGAAGAAGAGGGAAACCGAAGATGGGAAGAAGATGAGAGAATGAAAGAGAGGGAGGGAAGGATGAGGAAGTGCTTCCATCAGTTTGCGAGCGAGAGCTTCTATACTCTTGTTAACAGAGTTTAGCTGAAGAATGGTGTCAGTCTGGCTTTGCTCAATATTCTCTCTAACGCTGCCGAAATGAAACCACTTTTCCCTTCGCTCCGTCGCTTTGATCAGCCTGCGCCAGTCTTATTCCACGTTGGATGAATAACTGGGAAATAAGACTAGTGGAGCATGTTACCGCTGTGCAAATGACAGGTGAAGGGCAGTTTCCTCTCGCTCGCTGGCAGGGCTGATCCGGTGACAGACTTTGAATTTTAGAGGAATCGCCGCTTCATGTTGAATCAGGGCGGATAGAATCACTTCAAGCTGAGATATGTTTTTGTCTCCGCTTGAAGTGGGCAAGATTACAGCGTTTTGAGTTTTTTAATCCTCACCGAGCGTGAGATTAGAAACACCAGCACAATGGAGCAGGAAGTAGAGGAGGAGAGTTGTTCAAGGTCAGGGGAAGTGTGTGTATTTGAGGCAATTGCGACAGGCTTACTGAGATTTGACAGACCATGTTTTGTTCTCACATTGCTGCATGATGCTTTAATATCGGAAGCCTAGCTGTAATATTTTCTTAAATTATGAAAGGGTGAAGGGGAGAGAAAGAGAGAGATAAAAGAATGTGAGTGGTGTTGTTTGATATGATGAGCTATGGTGCAATAGTTTGTGAAGGAGATATGTCAGTGCCCAAACTCCTTTTTCTTTCTGTAGTCTCTAGTAGCCAGACTTTTATTATTTGAATTAAGATATCATAAATAAACAATACTTTAGAGGCATTATTAGTCTTCATTAATGCAAAACACTACCAGTAAAATAAATATATACGTGTATATATATTAGTGGTGTCAAAATTAGCGAGTTAATGCAGGCGATTAATGTTTTCAGTTTAATGCATTAAAAATATTTAAAGGGTTAGTTCACCCAAAAATGAAAAAATTCTGTCATTAATTACTCACCCTCATGTCGTTTCAAACCCGTAAGACCTTCATTAATCTTCGGAACACAAATTAAGATATTTTTGATGGAATCTGAGAGCTGTCTGACCCTGCATAGACAGCAACGCAACTGAAACGTTCCCCAGGCCAGAAACATAGCAAGGAGATCGGTAAAATAATCCATGTCACATCAGTGGTTCATCCACAATTATACGAAGCTACGAGAATACTTTTTGTGCGCAAAAGATAAATAAAAAAAAAAACGACTTTATTCAACAATTCGTCTCCTCCGCATTACCCTGGTGCCATTCCCCGTATCTGTATGACTGGCCATCAGCATGTGATTACTGACTGTATGAGCAGCTATCACTGTGAATGCTGCAATCACAGTATGTACTTGGCATACATAGTTAATTCTTTTTTTTCTTATTTCTGTTTGTTACTCAAATTATTCTTATTGTATTTTTCTAGTGCTCAAATAATTCACTTATACGATGTCCAAGATTCTGGACTAGACATAGTCTCAGAAAAATGGTTGCAGGAATCTCATTTTTCATGGTATCTTCTTCAGATTTGAAATATAAAGTCATGAGGCATGTGACTTTCAACCCATTACTTTTCTGGATTGCTCCAGGACTGATTTCATATATTTTTACATGAAATTAAAAAAAAATCAGTTTGGTACAATTTTTTTCAAGGCACTTCAGTGTCTATAACTTTTTATCTTTTTGAGCATTATCAACGCGCAAAGGGTCTTCTTTTCAAAGACACTAGAATTGTGTGTGTAGCATACTGTTGTCAGGAACTGTTACCATTTTAAAGGGGTCATATGATGCCCATTTTCCACAAGTTGATATGATTCTTTAGGGTCTTAATGAAAAGTCTGTAACATAGTTTGGTTAATTTCTCAATGGTAGTGTAAAAACACCTTTTTTTTACCCTGTCAAAAACAGCTCTTTTCAGATCAAGCCGTTTTTGTAGCATTTCCCTTTAAATGTTAATGAGATCTGCTGACCCCGCTCTCTCTTCCGAGCTGCTCTCAGAGAGACTGTTTACTTTAGCCGCATTCATCGAGAAACGTACTAATTAGCACATTATTAGGAAAGGCGATTTGCAAAGATTCATTACAAAACATTATACTCACTTCTTCTGTAGATGAGGCTGGGTCATGAATGATTCACGCGAACATAGACACATTTAGGCAGATCAGGGGAGCATTCCCTTCAGAAACAAACGAAATCTACTGTGTCTTCAGCGGCTCAGATGTCAGGAGTAAACGACGACTCCTATGTTCATTATTACATCCAACAACCGAACACCTCAATCGCTTGTTAGAAGTCATTCTTGTCTACATCTGCTCCAGCGGTGAAACAATGTACAGTTCGCACTGATGACAGCTCACTCAGGGCGTGTCTGAGGTAAGACACAAGTCCAGTCTGTGCTGAAACGCTACATAGACGAAGCATGTTGGCCACGGGGACTTGGGGCAAAATGCCACTAAATTCGACAAAAATGCCCCTGCACAAACAAATTAAATCTATTACATCTGTTGCTAACAAAGTGAATATAAATAGACAGTGTCGATTGCGGCATTAAATTAAGATCTGCTCATGTTGCTCCGTATTTTATTTTAGGCGTTTTTACAGTGCTGTGCATTTTAACCAATCACACACAATTCTGTTGAGCTTAGGAATACAATGGCCAATCAGAGGCATTCAGATGAGTCATTGTTGAAACTCATCAGTTTTGTTGATTGCGCACGTGTTCGTTGACTGAATTCCGGACTCTTGCGAAATTCTCTCATCATAAACAACAAAGCGCAGATGTACGTACAATGTAGGCTAAGTAAGAGAATAATTTCACAGTGTATAAAGCTTCAGTGATTATAACGTTAGTTTTGTTTTTTTGAGAGTGCTTAAACTCGCGATAGATCAATGTTAGTGATAATGTCACTTTTTATATATAATTTATTCGCTGTTTGAATAACCGCGGAAAGGAAACGTTATATAATTATCAATTTCTAACTTTTTTATTAAATTGTAATCACGTTAAATACAATTTAAATATTTTTTTAGCCTACATGACACCCATGTCTGGTTCTTGCCTAAAAAGACGGGGTTATGATGTTTATTACATTTGGCTGCGATTAGCCTTACTCTGGAGTTGCGGAAAGGAAACGTTATATAATTATCAATTTCTAACTTTTTTATTAAATTGTAATCACGTTAAATACAATTTAAATATTTTTTTTAGCCTACATGACACCCATGTCTGGTTCTTGCCTAAAAAGACGGGTTTATGATGTTTATTACATTTGGCTGCGATTAGCCTTACTCTGGAGTTGGTTCACCCTCCGCCTATGGGGTGCAGGTTAACAGGTTAATGTTAGTTTGTTTAATAAAGATGCATTGAAGTTTGTTCATTGTTTGTTAATGTTAATTCACAATGAATTAAATAGTGTTGACGGATTAAAAACTACTTTATTTATTAGTAAATGTAGAAATTAATTAAACTAAGAAAAATAAATGCTGTAGAAGTATTGCTCATTGTTAGTTCATGTTAAATAATATGAACAAATGAAACCTTATTGTAAAGTGTTACAAATTTTCTGTTATCAAACACTCTTTTTGAAACTAACATTTGGGCTTGGTAAATTGTGATGATATAAACACTGTAACAGATTTCAGTTTATTATCAGTTAGAGATGCTATTTGTGCACTTCTGGTGCACTCTTGGCTACCGCAGAGCCAATGAGAATATAATTTGATTACCTTTTTATTGTGTGATGCCAAGAGCTCTTGCTGAAATTATGACTCCGTTTTAATAGTATCATTACTCTTTTAGCACATGGAAATGAGTCATTAGCGGCGCGATATATCTACTGTCTTCGGCTTCATTATGCTTCGGCTTTAGTTGTTTATCTGTAATCTTTCATATGAAACCAGCAGAGCCTGTTTACTCTTTATTGTGTGTACCAGTAAATTTGATTTATATTTAGTATTTTCCACCAAACCTTTGATTACAGGGTGGGCGGCATGACCTAAATCTTATATCACTGTATGATGTTTTATATATTACATAACCATGAAGCTGTCTATGTGAGAAATTACTTTTTTTTTTTTTTTTTTTCTCGGGGGTTGTTTTTTTTAAACCATGCCATGGATGTTTAAGCGCTACTGCCATATTGTTTTGCACTAGTATGACTGGTTTAAAAGAGAAAATGGCACAAAATGGTAGAAAAGCTGTCACCCTACCCTTTCAAAAAGTACTAATATGTACAATTCAAGGTTAAAATAGGCACAAAAGTATGCATTTTGAAAGTGTACTGTACAGCTTTTGTACGATATTTTCTGAGGGTGAATATTTTCAGCTCTAAAAAGGTACCAGTTTATTGAATTTATGTGTTAAAGAGACCGTGACCTGCTCCTGTCCTGATATGTTTGTTGTATCGACACTATAACCAACAAAGAGCTCTGTGTCATGATTTCAGCTTCATTTTGAAGCCCACTGGCTGTTTTGATGGATCTCAAGGAGGACCAAACACACTTCACATGTCACTTGCTTCTCCAAGGTGTTGTGATTTGAAGAAAATGCTGAGCAGGCTGCATGTCACCTGTCACTTCGCCTGAAAAACCCGACTGGCTATCAGACCCGCTAAGGCATAGACAGTGTGTGCGGTGCCTTCTCGTACTGTATGACTGTATCGGTGCATGTCCGTGACGTTTCATGAGTGCTTTGACGATATGTCTTATCTTTGCTCAGTGGCTGTAGGCCACTAAGAGTGCAGAATCTCTGTTCTCCACCTCTGAGACATGTACTTGTGTTTGACCGCTGTCCTTGGTGCTGAACAACTGTGGCTGAAAGCTGGAGTGATTAAATGGTGCACTCATACTCACACAGGTTGAAGTGATGGACCAAATGCTGGGCACACACTGCACGGTTTTTTCAAAGTCATCGGATCGCTGCACTTTTCACACTGCACAACTGTCTAGAGTACCATCTAGCTGTTGTGCACACTAAATGACAGATCGGCGACAGGGGCTCAAACATTACACAACTTTCAATAGGAAGAATGGTCTACAAACTACATTTCAAAACCAAACACATGAGAAATTATACAGGAAATAATATAAGATCATGTGAGAGACAGTCATTCTTGGGAGAGAATGGATTAATTTCTGAAAAAGCTTTGCAGTCCAAGTTGTCTGTTCACTGATTTGCTGTGAAAATACAAAATATCCGAAGAATAAGATGGAGAGATGGTTGCTTGCAGAAGCCATGCATGCTGATGTTTTGTTACAGATTTATGACTCCACCCCCTGAACTTTCCCTTGCCCTGTGTTGTGCTCTCACATTGGCTGTAGGTCGTAGCCGATGCCATTTCCAGTCAAAACACATTTCACACTGCAGGACTGTGAGTCGCTAACAGGTCCAAATATTTAGCATGCCAAATCAGATCACGATAACACACACTAAGTGATTGTCACTTGCGTGAACGAACACCGATTTGCCTCTGATTTCGGGAATTTGTCAACAATTTCCACAAATCTGTCTGTGAGTAAAAATCGTGGCAGTTGTGCAGTGTGTAGCCGGCATAAATGGAACAGTAAAGTGACTAAGACAAAACATGATCCCATTGGTTATTGAGTCCACTTTCTGTCCGGCCCCTATGCTATGTTCAGTTCAGTCAGCAAGTATCCTGTTCCTGTATAGGTTGCGTTACACAGCATATACTATGTGTGTGTGTGTATATATATTTACATCTTTCCACCTTTCTGCTTCTTTCTCTTTCTTTCTTACTTTTACTTTGCTGCTTTCTCACTTTCTTTCTTTCTTTTTTACTCCTAAGAGTTCTGCTCATTTTGTTTTGATTATGTATTAGCATGCATTGTTTGTGTGTGAGTATCAGTGTGTTGAGTTATTCAAGTGTGGGAGATCGACTGCTGGCCCTGAAGGGTCTCCAAGGCTCGTCTGCTATTATCAACCTGCAGGCATATGAAGGTTTCTGTCTCACCTCTTACCAAGGACCCTCAATGCATTATAGCAATGCCGATGTTTCATTTGAGCCTTAATTTTTTTTCTTTCTTTCTGTTGGTTTCTCTCAGCCATCACCATGATAAAAATGCTCTTTGTGATTTAAAATGACAGAAGTGTTCACAGAATTCAAAAATGTCTCCATTTGCATGATCTTCATTGCAATGAGAGAAAATAGACTCTGCAATTATCCAGGAGTATCTCATGTGTGACAGGCATCCTGAGGAGGTCAAAAACACTTATTAACTTCAAACTGTGTGAGTGTGCATCATGTCTGCCTTCTGTGTTTGTTGTCTTTGTTCAGTGGCAGCTAGGAACACTAAATAAGGCGGTCTTTGTTTATTTGTGCAGAAAAATGTTTACTCATTAGGACTGCACGATAAATCGCATGTGATAGTCATGCGCATCTCGTCAGTAAAGCTGGTTCTGTGATTAGTAGAAAATAGGGTGACCATATTTTAGTTTTCCAAAAAGAGGACAGTGGAGGCGGGGTTTGGGTTTGCCCAACACAGTATACATAGCAAGTTTTTTTTTCTCTCTTTTTTCTAAAATGTCTTCTGCCATTTTAGAGTATCACAACACATACGCATGCTTTCTCCTCCGAACATAAACAACGCTGATTATGTCGATTACGCTCTTGGGTACTCTCCAAAATGGCAGAAGACGTAACTCGGGGGAGAAGAATTGTTAAATCTTCGTGTCGTGTGTGTGACTGTCACCGTACGATTTTCGGATAAACTCAGTCGTGACATGTGCCAGAGCTCATGACGTTCCAACCTTCAGAATCGCACCGTGTACGCCCGCCTTTAGAGAGATGGACCAGGACAAAGATCTCTGTCTTTCACTTCCAAGCCCCCTCTGTCTCGCTCTCTCTGTCTGTCTGGTAAGACTAATGGTATAAACAAGCTTGGGGTTAAACACATTCTGTCCTCATCTTCCAGAGACACTCACTGTTTAAACTGTAGCCTTGTTATTTCAGGAATCCAACTCTAAAACAGACACCCCTGTTCTAAAAAAAAATATGATTAGTTTGTTAAACTCAACAGAAAATAATTACATTTTAGTCCGTACTGTATGCATTAAATACCCAG
>NW_015505305.1:3165091-3165884 GCF_001515645.1 Sinocyclocheilus grahami | reverse complement strand
GACATGATCATCATATTCATACAGTCTGACAAGCAACAATTGTAATATAAATTGTACGGTGAGCACCCGGCTTTAAAGAATAGTATAAAATAAAGCAAAGCACAATAAATAAGACAGTTTAGCCTGAAAGGATTGAAGTACAAACCCAGCAGTGATGTGCATTAGCCAGGAAAAAGGAGGGAAAAGCCCCTGGCCTCCTTCCAAATGGCCTGAAAAAGAGGAACTGGAGAGAGAGAGAGAGAGAGAGAGGGAGGATGGGGGGGAGCAGAGAGGGGAACAGCATCTGCTTTGCGCCTCAGTAGTTAAAAAAAAAAAATGGAGGGAAAAGCGTTGGATGCCAGTGACTGTGAATACACCTGACTGTGTGTCACCATAGTAACCTAATTAGAATGCCAACAGGATGAAGGCAGGGTCTGGTGAGAGACGCCAAAACAGGAGCTCAAAAACAGTTCAGCAGCGAAGATTAGAACAAGACTGCAGAAAGATCGCTTCAGGTGGGGATGATTTGAGAAGAGAGAGAGATGATTTGTCTTCATCTGTCAACATCACAACAGAGCCCTGCCTTGTCTTTTTAAGCCATTTTATAAAGTTAGGTCTTCCTTTTTTTTAATTAATAATTTTTGATTCATGAACCCATATTTACTATTGCTTTTTTATTTTATTTATGCTTTTTATATTTGTACTTCACGCATGTGTGTATATATAGTTTTTTAAATGATTGTTTATTCATATTTTTGTCTAACCCATTTTTAGTTTCTTTCTCATTTTTAATTATATATTGTTTAGTTTATTT
>NW_015505305.1:3163438-3164112 GCF_001515645.1 Sinocyclocheilus grahami | reverse complement strand
TTTAGTTTCTTTCTCATTTTTAATTATATATTGTTTAGTTTATTTATTTAGATTTTATTTATTTTTGTCTTTAACCCATATTTACTATTGCTTTTGTATACTATTTTAGAACTTTTGTACTTTTTTTATATATATTTTTTCAATTATTGTTTTATTAATATATATTGTCTAACCCATATTTAGTTTATCTAATTTTTTATTATGCTTTATTTAGATTTTTTTTTGTCTTCAGCCCATATTTGCTATTGATTTATCAATATTATTTAATAATATTATTTTAAAAAAAAATTATTTTATATTTTATATATGTTCAGTTATTGTTTTATTAATATATTTTTGTCTTATCTGTTAAATTATAAAAAAATATATATAAAATGACATTTTTATTAATTTTTTTTCTTTAATCAGAATTGATTGCCAATTTTACTATAGCTTTTGTGTTATTTTTACTTTTACTAATTTAGTTAAAGATTTATTTATTTATATGTTTTTATATTTCATATTTTAAAGATATTTTGTTGCAGTTTGTTTTATTGCCTCCAGCTAACCTGCAGCACAAATGTAATGTTATTTATCATGCAATAAACGCAAGCTCAAACTGAAAGTGAGAGGGATCATTTTAAGGCGGGCATACACGGTGAGATTTTTGCTGTCGTACGATCTCGCAGGCGATT
>NW_015505305.1:3148959-3163393 GCF_001515645.1 Sinocyclocheilus grahami | reverse complement strand
GTACTGTGTGAGAAGAATTACGGGCCGATCCGAGACGTTACGAGCGCCTCCCATCCTCCCGATAATTGTCAAAAAAAATCGGATGCTGTCGGTTTAAATTCGTGTTGTATGTGCGGTTGAACGAGACGATTTGGCAATCCATCTGAAGTTGACCAATCAGATGACAAAAACCATATAGTCTATAATAATTTTAGTTTAGCTATACAGTTCTATTTTTTATCTGTTATTCCGAATGTGCCAAATTTGCCATTCAGATTTATGAATGAATAGGCCTGTTGTATTTCCGGCAAAACAAGCAGAAAATCAGAAATGGCCTACTCCCTCGAGTTCTTTATGAAGAACAGAAAGTCCATGCTTTTCTCTGCTTTTCAGCCATTCTCTTTGCCATGTCCTTTGTCTTGGTTTCTTTTTTCTTTTTTTTGTGGACGTCACAAGCCGCCTGCCACAAAGAAAACGATTTCGTCCTCAGAATCCATATTTTTATGAATGGCGCGAAACATAATGCTTACGTCAGAGTTTGTAAAATCGTAGTAACTTCGTGTCGTGTGTGTGACTGTCGCCGTACGATTTTCGGATAAACTCAGTCGTGACATGTGCCAGAGCTCATGACGTTCCAACCTTCAGAATCGCACCGTGTACGCCCGCCTTTAGAGAGATGGACCAGGACAAAGATCTCTTTCTTTCACTTCCAAGCCCCCTCTGTCTCGCTCTCTCTGTCTGTCTGGTAAGACTAATGGTATAAACAAGCTTGGGGTTAAACACATTCTGTCCTCATCTTCCAGAGACACTCACGGTTTAAACTGTAGCCTTGTTATTCCAGGAATCCAACTTTAAAACAGACACCCCTGTTCTAAAAAAAAATATGATTAGTTTGTTAAACTCAACAAAATAATTACATTTTAGTCCGTACTGTATGCATTAAATACCCAGGATCAAAGAGATTGTGTTTCCATTTTATCTCAAGCAGTTCTATAGGAACGGTGGGGTTCAGTTGGAATTGCAGTGTGTGTCAGTGAAGGTGAAATGGAGGGATCTCCCCCTTAGGCTGTTAGGGGGTCTCTTCACTATAAACATTCCTCACATTCCTGCTGCTAATAGGATCAGAACTGTGGAGTTCCTGGAGGAGAGCTCTTTTATTGTGTTTTTAGAGTCTTAAGGCCTTTCCACACTGAGCGTGATGTGAAAAAGCGAGGCAAATCGCAGACGAACAGTGCTTTCACACCGAACGCAAAGCGATTGTTCGGCTTCTGCTAATTCACACCTGCCCGCTAGGTGGCGCCGACCAACAATGCATTTTTCCTCAGATATGTATCTCGTATATGGATTTAACATATAAATTAAGATAAACAAAGTTTGGCTCTACACTAGAAACACAAACTAGCTATAATGCTTGCAAGAATAGGCTACATCCTAAAATATAATTAGAAGTACAATTAGCATCAAGCTACACTTGAAAATGTATTTGCTTACCCACTTTTAACCATCATTGAGTGCTTGTAATAACTTCCAATTGTGATTTATAGTTGATTTTGATTCTATAATAAGCACTCGTATGCACTTGTATGTTTAATAACGCTACACTGCTAATATTTGTCATAA
This sequence comes from Sinocyclocheilus grahami, assembly GCF_001515645.1. Classification (NCBI taxonomy): domain Eukaryota; kingdom Metazoa; phylum Chordata; class Actinopteri; order Cypriniformes; family Cyprinidae; genus Sinocyclocheilus; species Sinocyclocheilus grahami. Next base: position 3,161,794 of record NW_015505305.1, on the reverse strand, counting down.
ACATCCTTTATTGCTATAAAAAAGACCATGAGCTGCATATAAATCACATACAGAAAATATATCGTCATAATCATATGTCTATTTGCTTTCACATTTCATGTGTAGAAGCTGAGTGAACGCGCTCTGACTCATAACACTTGCGCACGTGGAAGAAAACGGACGGTGCTCTACAGGTCACATAATTCATTGGAGAATTATTAGAAATGTTATTCTGTATAAAGAACATGTGAGAATAAATCTGTTCTCAAAAACCAACGATAACAAGAACTCAGCATCCACTCTCTTATCCGGGATAGTCTTCTTCGGTGTTTGTTTTCACTGGTTTTCGAAACAGCGCCACAATTCTCACACTTTTGTGCAACAGCAGCTGCTCCGGTTACGTGATCATAGCTCAAATCTTATTGGACGGCCCGTGTTTTCGCATTTTCGGTGCGCGAATGTTCGTGGTCTATGTGGAAGCATCCATAGAAATGTATTGTTTTATTCCAGCATGTCAACGCGTACGATATTCATTTAGCTTTTTTTGCGCTCATTGTGGAAAGGCCTTTACATGGATGGTGGTCTGATTCTTTTCTCTCACTCGCTACTATTTGGTCTCTTAGTCTTTTTTTTTTAAGGGCAAGTGGTGGTTTCATCATATTTTGGTTGCACATGGGTGATGCATTGAATAATTAATTATTATTTTAATTCACAAAAATATTAAAATGTATTCTTTATCATTATTAGTAGTATTCATTGGCATAGTTTTATATTGCAAATATAAAATTAATCTTAATATTATTTTTTTAATTAAATTAAAGCTCGTCTAAAGACTGGTTGGCTGGTTTTGCTTGCTTTGTTTTGTTTTGATTTATTTTTGCGGTTTTGCTGGTGTTTTTCCACTCTCATAGCACATGATCGAGGAGTAAATATTCTAGATTGAAGGTTAAAGGCCATGTCACTCTAGACTCTCTCAGGAGGGCATCATATTATGAGAATTATTCCCTGCATTATTCCCTCTCTAGTCTCCAATCCTGCCTTAGTCCCTCCTGGATCTTCAGTCATACATAAACATGAAGAACTGCATGCAACAATAAGCTCTAGCTTTATTAAAGCCTCTGCTCTGTCTGAACTGCTGTCTGTTTCCAACCAGAACTCTCTCTCTCTCCTCTGGAGTTCATCTGCAATTTTCAGTGTTTTTCTTTTTAAATGGCACTCTGCTCTTTGGTCGTCTCAGGTTCATTGTTCATTGTCACTACACATTTTGTATATGTTTGATTATTGTCTATCTGCTAATATTTCACAGATTCAACCTTTCTAATAATCTGTTAACGCCTTGTTTAACATGTTATGAATGGTTGCATATATGATGTTAACGTGATGCTTGTTTTGGAGTGTGAGAAAACACAGATCTGCTTCTACTTCGCTCACATAATCTTCAGGCTACTGATTTCCCCATGATACCTGTCACAATTCACATCCTGACTGCTTTTTAATGACACCCCAGAGCTCACACAGGGTTCCTTCAGTGAGTTGGTTTAGTGCTCGCTCCGTCCTTGCACATTTGGGCAGATCTTAAACCTGCCAGGAGTCTTTCCGCATGCTAGCATCTCAACATGTTATTTATCACCCACTCTGAAGCGAAACACTTGTGCGGGTTTAAGATAGCGGGTTTACGAGACCCCCAGGTAGGTCCCAGGACCTGCAGGGGGTTGACGCATCCTACCTGACTTATTTACCATATTTCCAAGATGCTCTCCATTTCTATTTGTGGTTCCCCTTGCGGTTCCTCATCTATTTGAGGCACTACTCATATTTTCTTCATAATTTATTTCTTTATACCTCTTTCCTCATCTACCTCTCCTTTTCCTCCTTACCTCTTCTCTCTCTCACATACACTGCTGTCTTTATTTGCGTCTCTTCCTCCCACATCCCAAGACTAAAGAATCGCCGCTCTGTAGTTAGTCACGCTCCCTCAGCTGTTACGGCTAGTGTGGCAGCGAACACCAGGAATAAGGTGGAATTTACATTCATCCTAGTGAAAGCAGTTGTGCCACCTTTCTAGTCAGAGAAATGTAGTTGAAATCCCCCACCTCATTCATACTTTAACAGGTTTGATTCTGTCATGGGTGAAAATTCCACCAACTCCGCTCATCTCTGCACTCTAGGCAGAATGCTGCCTCCGCTCACATTCGAAAAGACACAGGGAGACCCTTTTATTTCTAAGTCCCTATGCACTCCATTGTGTTTGTGTATATTCACAGATTAGAGTAAAAATAGCTTGTTTTCTTGTTTTGAAGGATTCTGTAAAGCATCGGTTATTAGATGTCTTTGGCTTTTCATGGAATTTTATTATAATTTTAATTATTTATTACATGTATCATTTTAATGTAATAAATTAATGTTACTGTCTGATCTGATTTCTACAGACTTCATTGCATATATTATTCTGCATATTGTTAGCAGGTTATTGTTATTGTTATTAAAAGCTGTATCAGTTTCCACAAAAATACTAAGCAGCCCAACTGTTTTTAACATTGATAATAATAAGAAATATTTCTTGAGCAGCAAATCAGCATATTAGAATGATTTTTGAAGGATCATGTGACTGGAGTAATGGCTGTTGAAAATTCAGCTTTGCATCACGGGAATAAATGACATTTAAAAATATAAGAAAATACAAAATAGTTATTTTCAGTTCTAATATTATTTCACAATATTACTGTTTTTAGTCAAATGAATAGTCTTGGTTAGCATTTCTTTCAAAAACATTAAAAAAAAAAAATCTTAACCAACTCCAAACTTTTGAACCTTACTAATGTAATTCATTCAGAACTCTCATTAGCTCTAATATTAACTCTATATTAGCATTACAACTACTTCCAAGACAAGAAACCTCCTAATCGAGATTTAAAATGGTCACTGACACCATTTCATGAAAGTTTAGCATTTCTGTTGAGAAGGGCTGTGCCAGATTACTAAATTTGGATCTTGCTGTTGTTTCTTCACCTAAGGCCTATTTCACACCATACATGAAAGGCTATATTAACAGGTTTCAGAATTCACACTGGTTTGATGAAACAAGGTGCTCCAGACGAGTTAAGCAGTTTATAGCTACACTTTGGGGATTAATTCTGTGTAGATTCATTACCATAAGAATGTATATGTGTACCATAAGGATGTAAACCTCTCTTCATGTAAATTAGATTTAATGACGAAGTTTCAAATTAGAGTTTGTAATAATTCTCAGTGACTCACTTCCATTAACTGAGGTAAAGCAACCTGGGCTTCCATTACACCTGAGCAGTGCCACAGGCTGATTGTCTCCATGCCACGTCGCACTGATGCAGTAATTCATGCAAAAGGAGCCCCTACCAAGTATTGAGTACATGTACAGTAAATGAACATACTTTCCAGAAGGCCAACAATTCACTAAAAATGTTTTTATTGGTCTTATGAAGTATTCTAATTTGTTGAGATATTGAATTGGTGGGTTTTTGTGAAATGTGAGCCAAAATCATCACAATTAAAAGAACCAAAGACTTAAACTACTTCAGTCTGTGTGCATTGAATTTATTTAATACACGAGTTTCACAATTTGAGTTGAATTACTGAAATTAACTTTTCCACGACATTCTAATTTATTGAGATGCACCTGTATATTCAGGGTCTAGACTTTGACATGTCAATAATACACCCACAACAATAGGTGGCGCCAAATACGCATAAAACGAGTGTGCCATGAAATACGTAATGTAATGCGTGTTGTAAAGATCGCGAGTAAAAACAAAAGAAAATCTTACAGCTGCATGAGTCGTGACTGTCACGTTAGCCTGATGGGACCAAACTCCCTTTGTGATTTTAAAACGTAAGACAGTACCCAGATTTGAAGACTACAGTAAGATTTAACTTCTACTGTTAATAAGATTTTGGTAGGCTACTATTAGATGGATAGCATAAATGTCCTAATTCAGATGAGCTACCTGCTTTTTTTCTTGTTTTTTTAAAGTGTATATTTTTTTTATGTGATTGTTGGTACATTTGACCAGTTTTTACCATACTTTCAAAACAAAAATTTAAATAGGAAAAATATGCAATATGAAAATAATTGAAGACAAAATGTGTTTTACTGAGAAAAAACAAGATTTGGCTTTTAAAAAGTAGGTACATCTGGAAAAAAGGGGGGGGGGGGTCGTCTTATATTCGTGCCAATACGGTATATTTTATAGGAACTACTTCGTTTTTAAAGGAAGTGCCATTTTGTGGTTTTGGACTAGTTAAGCTGTCTTTAGCTGGTTCTTAACAGTTGTGATGGTCTCAGCAGATCATGTGGTAGTGGTTGGCCACACAGGAACAGAGAGTGTGAAGGTGCTGGAAGCAACTTTGTGTCTCGTAGTCAAAGGCTGCATTTACACTGCAAGTCTTAATGCACACATCCGATCTTTTGACCATATCCGATTTTTTGGCCCGTCTGTTTACATTCATTTTAGACACGACTGGCATCCGATATCTGTGTTTAAATGAATTCCCACCCAAAAGGATTGTCTGCAGTTATCGCAATACTATGAACAATGGTAGACCCTCGGGTTTTGAATGGCCGTGCTATTAAATTTTTTTATTTAGGCCTTATTCACGTCGAGTTTGCCAGCATGGACAGCAGCTGTCATGGATGTTTTGCAGCACAAAATCTGACTGAATGTATAAATGATGGAAAATAACGGTAATTTTCATTTGTTAGGCTATTTTATCTAAAGCTCGTTAGAGGTAGAATTCTTTAGTGAAATAAAGTAGCGCCAAGATGACATTTATTGAAATTAATTCAAATTAATTAACGAGAGAGAGAGGGAGAAAGAGAAAACACGCAAGTGTGAAGTTTGCGAACAAGTGAAGCTTGTTGGTTTAATTACAAAAACTGCTTAAGCAAAAAAGTTAGCTGTTGCTTTTAGCTGTTGTATTTATAAAATTCACAGGGCAGGGGTTGAAAATCAGCTCCTGAATGTATAATTTCTTTCCTATATAACGTTTCCATATCTAAAAAAATGTGAGCACATACAGCACAAATGCATTAAATGCATTAAAGTGAACCGGAAGTTGCTGCCGACTTTATTTCAGTGTAGTGACGTATTTCCAGCTGAAACGGAATATTGAATAGAGGGCATGGTTTTATGTTTGCGCTCCTCCTCTCTGTCTCTCACTCATAGCAATCTAACAGTTGGAGGGGTGTGTTTAAGTATATTCTGCCCAAGCTGTCAAACTGACGTCATCAGAAAAGGAATGCCATTCCAGAGCGGAAGTAAATGTTAAGATTTTGATTAAAGATTACGAAGACAAACTATTTTTTTCAGCGGATTAACTTGCACGGATTCATTGTTTACATCAAGACTAGCAATGTACGCTAGTAAAGTAAATAAAGTAAATTTTGATTTCACGCTTTACCTAGGATTGTCGGAAGGGGAGAAATCGGCCCAAAATCAGCCCGATTATCTTGTGGTGTGTACCCAGCATAACGAGGAGGAGTCCGATGACAGTCTGTTATATGCACAGGTGCGCGAACAGTTGCACTGTGCTCGCTTTTCTAAATGTAAACTACAAGGTACACTATCCGTGCTATCTAAACATACAAGGGTTGTATGACAGACAGCTCTCGTTAAACCCGTGAAGTGAAAGTGAAACCTGTCTCACTTTAAACCCATTTTTCTTAAAATTCCATTCCTGAAAATCATAGCCATCAGCCAACTTCAGATAGCCATAACTTTTGTTTTTTCGATCAAGCTATGGAGAAAATAAAAACAGTTTTAGAAATGGCCTGAACTCTGCTTTCATTTGGTATTAAAACATAAAAAAGGTAAAATTTCACCATGTGGTGGATTTTCCTAGATCGCATCACATATGAGGCAGGGCAACAACTCACTGCATGATGGAGCCTAGAGAACGTAGTTAGAATGTCCCTAAAATTCAAGATATGGGGCAAAAATGTAATTTGTCCCCATATAATTTGTCTCATATTTACATCATATAGTTAAGCAATGTCACACAAGCAATAGGGTAAGTGCAATATCACACGAGTGCAAATGTGATACTGATCTTACACAACAGTTCAGTAAGTAAGAAGTTAATATTGTTATTTTAGACACAATGTTGTCTGTTTTGCTCAATTTTGCCAACAAAAATATAAAGACAAAGCAGAACTAGCAGAACTATTAGTCTCTGAGCAACACACAGAGGCATTTCATATCTTAATGCACGTTTTGAACGAATTGGGTGAACCATTTGGCACGTTGAACCATTGGCCATAGCATAGGCTCATTGGATTTGAAGCGGCGCTGCACAGATCGATTGATGTATGGCATCAAAGTACCGCAAAAGCGGATAAAAAAAGCATGCAGAGTTGTCTGCTCTCTAATCGCTCTCGCGGTACTTTGATGTCACACACCGATCGATCTGATGATGATGATCCACTTCAAGTTGAACAAGCCTAATGATTCAATGGACCATTCATAAAAAACCATTTACTCCTGAATGAATCAGCCATTTGAACGAATCGAATGAATGAATAAATGACTCGATGACTTAATCATTAAGACATTTACCAACACCTACTGGCAGTTTTAGTTTATTATTTAGAGTATAATTTCATTAAAGAAATAACTTCATATTTCCATAGTAGTAATAATACAATTAATAAAATAAATTATTAAAGGTATAATTCACCCACTCAAAAATGACAATTGTGTCATCATTTACTCACCCTCATGGTCCAAAAGGGTATACGTAATAAATTTTTTCATTCAAAATATTTCTTGCTGAAGCTACTTTTTGTCATGTTTGTTTGATGCTTTACACAACAATGACATTAAATTATCTTTTGGGAGTAATTTCTCAGCCAAATTTAATGTGCGATTAATTTGTGATTAATTAGATTAATTAATCGCCACATTAATTAGATAAAAAATTTTAATCGCTTACCAGCCCTAGTATTTATGCATGTCAGAAAGAGATTTATGTGTGTACATAAATGGCCACACTGAATTGTCAAATATGCTTTTCTTTGTCCAAGTTTTTTTATACTCCGCTCTTACAGAGAAATGGATTTTCAAGTGGACCGTCTCCAGGATGACAGTCTAAAGTCATTTTGCACAGTCTGGTGCTTTTTGCTGACAAAAAAATTAGACTTCAATTTCCCAACCCACACTCAGAAGCAGCGAGCATCCCTGATGAAATTAAACCAGTCTGAAACATATTCACCTGGCCTGTCATAGTCGTATCACCTTTAGATGGTTGTCAGGGGTGCTAGTGCGTTAAACCAGTGGAGGTTGGATGCTCTGGCTAGGTGAGGGAACCCTGTGGCAAGAGTCAGCAAAGGTTCTGCATCAATAATGCAGCAATGCTCCACTTCCCTAGTTTAAACGCACCATTGGGAAGGCGGCACTGGGAGTGGAATATCTTAGGAAGTTAGCATGTAGATTTGAATGGCTTTCTCGATGTGCATGTGTGAGAACAAGAGCATCTTGGCATCAACAAACAATATGGGGGTTAACACACTAATCCAAACCAACTACTGGAAGTTTTCTCAATTTTTCTGCCACTTCCTCTCTGTGTGAGTGTCTGAAAGAGGAATTAGTGCCCCCACAGCTGTTTTGTGTCTGGTCTGTCAGAATGGGTGACTGGTCTTTGTGCAGTCAACTTATATTTGAGGCTGATTTGCACGTGGAGTCATGTCAGACGGAGAGTTGTGACGGCTCCACTGTGAGCTGTCAGCCCGAGGAGGAGTCTTCCAGCATGCTCTGTCTTCCGCTCTGACCTTGAACTCCACACTCTCCAGCGGGCCGGTCATGCCGTCTCTCTCAAGGGCAACATTTCCTTTCCCATGTCTCAGTGAGAAAGAGCAGGGTTTTAACCTCAATAATGAGATTTTTAATGAACTTGTGGATTGTTTTAATGTATTTGTTAAGTGTGTTTGATTCTACAGTGGAAAAGCATGGATTGAGATGAATGATTTTGGAACGAAGAACCACATTCAGGGTAGCATTCCCCCCAATAATTACATTAGTAGTGTTCGTTTTTCAATCGCCGGTTCTTGAACTGTCACATTTGGTCAGTTTAGTAAGTAGTTACATTGCTGGTACAGGGTTTTTGTGTTACTCTTTAAAAAAGCAGACTCTAGCTAAGACAGTATGTAAATTTGCGAGAAACCCTTGCATTGTTTGATAGCAAGATCGCATCCAGACAAGGTCAGCCTTAGGATTAGTCAGTGATTCATTCAGGCAAACCACTGTTTAGTTGATTTCGAAAATATGTAGTTTTACACATTTACACTCTTGACATTGATGTTTTGTAGTACAAGAGGATTAAACAAATACTTGCAAACAAAAGGTGCCAGATTCCTACGTTTCCTGTTGACTTTGCCAAAGAAGCCTTCCATACAAACACACAAATTAAAATGCTTCTACCCGAGCTGGCCTCAACTGGGTCTTAATTCAATTATAAAAGACTTTTATAAAAGAGACCTGTGTTCAATAGCTTAATTTATGAGTCTGCACACTGCAGCAGTCCAAGCTCGTAGTATGACCCTCAGTTACTTTGTGAGGTGCCCCAAGTCTCAGTACTTGGTCCATTCTCATTAATAATGTGGCTATTTCGGTGCATGTTATTAGTATTGACTGGCCTTGCAGAGAGCAGGCAGCCAGTTATTGGCTGGGATTTGGATCTGCCGTATGTGCTGATGAGGCCCAGAGTTTAATCACTGTGGAAACATTAGAGTTGTTAAAACAGGAAGCCTTGGCACTGCAGAGGGAAGAGAGAATGAATTAATGAGATTTGAAGATACTGAAAAGACATAAAGTGTCAAATGATTCCATTGATTTAGATGGAGAATTAAGGAAAAGATCAAAGTAAATCAGAAGTCAGAAAGTCATTTTAGCAACGAGCTTACATTCTGATCTCACATGTCTGAGAGTGTTCTTGCTGTGACAGGGAAGGCGTTGAAGTCCTCATAACTGTCCTGTGCTTTCTGTAAGGGCCTGGTTAATACATGCACACTGCCACCATGTGGTCAGTAAGGGCACTGCATGTACACTAAAAGGACATTTGAGTGCACAGTGTGGGCTGGATTGCCACCTCTTGGCCAGAGGCAAGATTATTTAGAATGTGTAACCAGTTCTCGGCCATTTTAGAGGAAATCTGTTTCCTTGGCACATTTGGTCACAGGGGTGTGAAGAGGTAATGTTGGGTGAAGCCCAGCTGGAACAGGTGGTGACGGGTGTTGTGGAATTTGTGGCTGAGAGCTAAATCTCTCTGTCGTCAGTTTGGTTGAGATTAATCTGTTGAAAACCACCTGCTAGATTGTTGGCAGTGCTTGGTCTTCCTCCCACTCCACAAATCCTTTGCATGGTTCTGCCGAAACTCACTTTTCCCTGTGGCTTGTGTCTCTGTAGCATTCTCCGAGTGGCAGAATGCTCTGGTAAAGATATTTTTGTGTATTTTCAGGAAAGGTCCCTATAGTGGGCATATAAGCAGTGAGTTTTTTTTTCTTGAGGTGGTTTCATTACCATCATCTGACTGCTCTCACTTTAAAACAGCCTTCCACTAAAAGACTCTGAGCCATGACTGTTTTTCTTTCAAACATTCTTTCAAACTTAGTTCAGCTCCATATAATGATTGTTAAAGATGTTTGCAGATGTATGGATATATAAATATAAATATATATATATATCATAGATTATTATAAATTTTTGATACATAATATACCAAATATATTGTAAATATGAAATATATTCATATATCCTCCTCCAATGTATACACATCCAGACCTGGAACGTTACAGTCCTTACAAGTTGTTTGCTATGGCACGAAATGCAGTTGGAGGGCAGGAAGTGATTTTTCTACATATAGAATCGCTAGCAGAAACTCAAAATGCATATTATTTTTGTGTTGTTTATGGATGCTCAAATCAGTCAAACCAAGAAACCACAAGGAGCTTTTATCGTGCACGAAAATTTGTTGTTCATAAGGGGGGGAAAGACAAAAAATTTACTGAAAAACGCAAGGAAAAAGGGGCTTATAAACCTGCATCTGCGGTCGGGAGGAGCCGAGTCAGATAATGCTTGTGTGTGCAAATGGTTAATATAAGATATAAAGATATTAATAAAGAAATATATAAATAGATACAGGGCTGCCAACTCTCACGCATTCAGCATGAGACAGAATTCACTCAGTGCTAAACGCCACACATAGACACGATGTAAATAAGATATTATATATGTAGTTTAGAGAGCTTCATTGATTATAACGGAACATTGTGAGATTGTGATAAATTGAAGTGAGTGACAGCTTTTTAGTGATTATATGGAAGCGCTATTTGCTCGCTTTGTAGGCTATAATCAATTCAGAATTTGAATAAAAGTTTTGTTTTACGTGCTGCTAACAGGACCAGCGGCTACGTACCCTGTACATGCAGCAAAGTTTCAGGAGTGACATATATCCCTCATATAAATGCGGGATTCACTTTCGAAATTGCTTGTTTGCAATCAGGGTTAGTTGCTTAGCCTATATCCACCGCCTCGATGTCAGGCAAGTATTTCAATTTAGTTGAAAAATTGCTCCTCTTCATTACATAAGGATCACGTCCAACATAGTCAAACCAAAATTTATTCAGACACCTTCAACATTTCACACATTATCACAGTTTATTCACTATAGTTCAGAAAATGGTTGTAAAATATGACAAGAACTCAGAACAAATTAATCTTGATAATGTCAGATGACACTTAAGCAAAACATGGTCAGGTCAAAGTGTCTGAATAATTTTTGGTCTTAAATTTACTGGTAGTCCACTGTATGATTAATTTTTGGGTATAATATGTCACAGTTTACTTTATTTTGCTATCCTCACTAACATAAATGAACTATAGTGTCCTGCACCCACTAGTAAAAAAAAATATTTTGTCTGAATAATTTTTGGTTTGACTATGTTGTGATTTTCTGTTTATACCTTTCTCTTGTAATACTGTCTAAACCGGTACAGTACAGCCTTTCCTCCATCTCATCCATTCTGCTTTTCACTTCCTGTCCTCCATCAGAATTTTGTGTGTCATCAGAATCACGTGATTGCAAACAAGCTATTTTCCTGTTCCTGTTCCTTTTTTTTTTTTTTTGCATCTACAATGATGTTTAAGGTCCATCAATCAAAGGAGTATCAAAACAGACAGGATGTGAAGTGGTGGGAAAGGGTTAAGGCATTGGTGCCTCAGGACATGCTGGGAAGACTCTGAGCAAAGGCATTTATTGAGTCATGGTTTACACCCGTTACATCCTGTCTTTCAAAGCAAAGTATTAATTGTAGGATAAAGTTGTAGACATACACGTACAGGTTGCATTGTGATCATTTTCTTTTGTTCTACTGTGAATGTTTTGTTGATCATATTAGCAGTTTACTGTAGCTCCAACAACATAACATGGCGTTAGCAACAGCTAGGTCATGGGTTCAATTCCCATGCAGTGAAAGTCACTTTGGATAAAAGAGTCTGCCAAATGCTTAAATGTAAATATTATCATAATCTTGTATATGATTGGTTTGTTTTGTAACTAATGGAGTTGTCCTGTTCTGTTTCCTGCAGAAAGTTCTACTATATCACTCTACTGAGGGACCCCGTTTCCCGCTACCTTAGCGAATGGAGGCACGTTCAGCGCGGGGCGACGTGGAAGACATCCCTGCACATGTGCGACGGTCGGACTCCCACTCCCGATGAGTTGCCACCCTGCTACGAGGGCTCTGACTGGTCGGGGTGCAATTTGCAGCAGTTCATGGACTGCCCCTACAACCTCGCCAATAATCGCCAAGTGCGCATGCTGGCCGACCTCAGTCTGGTGGGCTGCTACAACCTCTCCACAGTACCTGAGAAGAGGCGCTCACAGCTCCTGCTCGAATCGGCCAAGAAAAACCTGCGAGACATGGCTTTCTTCGGCCTGACGGAGTTCCAGCGAAAAACGCAGTACTTATTCGAACGCACCTTCCACCTCAAGTTCATCCGGCCCTTCATGCAGTACAACAGCACGCGGGCGGCCGGCATCGGCCTAGATAATGACACAATTCAGCGCATCGAGGAACTCAACGATCTGGACATGAAGCTGTACGACTACGCCAAAGACCTATTTCAGCAGCGCTACCAGTACAAGCACATGCTGGACCGCCGGGAACAGAGACTACTGAGAGGACAGGCATCTTTCCATAGCCCGTTCCGAGAGGACGGAGCCGGAGGAGAGGGAACGGCACGCCTGCCAACCGAGGACTACATGAATCACATCATCAACGGCTGGTAACCGCCCACCCCTCTCCAGAGAGACCGAAAAAGAGACACAGTAACAAAGGAGAGGGGGGAATAAAGAGACCCAAGTGGAATATCCATTCCCAGACAGGAGAATTCAACGCCCCATCCTTTTGGGTGGGAATATGGGACCAGAAAACATTAAAGAAATGAGTCTGTTTGCGTTTCGCTTGGTGCAGCATCTCATAGGCCTTTTTTAAATAAACGTTGTGGCATAACATTAATATTCAATTATTAGTGATTTTTTTTGTTTGTGCCACAAAGTTTTTCTCAACTTCCGTGCTGCAGTGTTTCTCAAAAAGTGTGATTTGAAATGAACAAACAGGTTTTAATATCTGATTCACATGAACTCTTCAGGAAAGTGTAAAGATTTTTTTTATATACATATATATATATATATATATATATATATATATATATATATATATATATATATATATATATATATTTAACCCATAGCAGATCTAGACAGGTGGAGCTGGGGAAGGTGGAGGGTTTCAGAGAAACTCTGAAAGCGCGCTGCAGGAATCTCT
>NW_015505305.1:3095011-3147511 GCF_001515645.1 Sinocyclocheilus grahami | reverse complement strand
AAAAGTGCAAAACGTGGGCATTACACCAGTCTTCAGTGTCACTTTCCTTCAGAGATCATACTATGCTGATTTGCATCAAATTAATGCATTCTTGCTAAGTAAAATTAATTTCTTAAATCTTACTGATGCCAAGCATTTGAATGGTAGTGTATATATACTTTTTAATTTTTTTAAACCTTATAATTAATGCAATAGGGCAGCGATTTCTCTGTGACCAATTATTTATTTTTATGAAGTGTCATTTTTATGAACCTTGTTATTCAGGTCATTTTTATTGCATTATTTTAGCATACCCTTGATGATGTTTTGGCATAGTGTGGATACACATGCTCTGTTATTTACAGTAGCAAAAACATTTGAATTCTGGATGGTATATTAACATTATTTATTTACATTAAGTTAGGACTCTGTTTAGAACCTCAACACTTCAAATCATCCCCTAAAATGCTTTAATCTCAGGAAACCCAGCAGCTGTGTGTGAAAGTGTTTGAACAATCACAGGTTTTCTCAGCAGTTAAATCAGCAGCTCTCTCCAGAGTGTTAATTATCTTTTCGTGGATGTGTGATTGCATGGGTGTGTGTAAGTGTCCCAGACACCGACTCTGTGTTATGACTTGCACATTTCCTGTGGCGGACATTTTTAGCATTACTTTTTACCTGACACTACAGAATTGAAGAAGTGCTGTTTACTCATTAATTTAATCAAATTCTTCATAACAGCAATCCTACCAGGTCAATTATAACTAATTGTGATTCTAATTATATGAAAGAAAAGAAAATAAACTTGTCCAAACCTGTGTGTCTCTCTTTATCGCCAATAAAGAGAGTGGAGCTGAAATCATCAGCTGTTCCTCTGAGAGCTTCATCTCTCAGCTCTGCACTGAGATGCTGATGACACTGCTCTGCTGTTACCACGGAGATCCAGCCCAGCAGATGCACAGGGACGGCCACTTACCTCATTTGTTGTTTTTTTTATTGTTCTTTGTGTGACCAGTGGGATTGGCTTTTGTGTTATGTGGGAAACAAAAGACCAACATGGACTTCAGAGGTTTGCAAAGCACAATGTTGCATTACAGCCTGAAGTTACATCACTCTCTTTCATGTGTCCATTAAAATGGCAGTCAGTAGTGGACTTGCCACAGTTAGACATAAAATGGGAATACAATATAACTAATCATAAAATAATCAAGCATTTATTAATAGAAATGGTCACTTGGTAGAAGCTAGTCCACTTAGGCAGATGCTAACATGGACGTGACATATGCTAGTCTTTAAAAACCATGAACAAAACTATGCAATGTAAAATAAACAAATTATTTATGATAGAGGCTACATAAAATAATATTGACAAAGAACTACAGTATGATACCATTAAACATGAACATTCCAATGACGACAGCCCTCAGAATATTAAAATAAGTTATTGCTGGAGCTGTGGCACAGTGTTCACAACACACATGTTCCACTATGCTCATTGGTACACAGGTGTGAATCTGGCCTACGTCATGTCCCAAAACCATTCTTCAACTGTCTAAAGAGGCTTAGTAAGATTTAAATAATAATAATACTTTAATTCAGCAAGGATGCATTTAATTGATACAATGAAGACTTTTTTTATTAAAAAAAAATTAATTATATATATATATATTTTTTTTTTTAAATGTTTTTTTTTTTTACTTTTACTTCATATCAAAGAATCATGAAAAAAATTGATCAGTTTCCACAAAAATATTAAGCAGCACAACTGTTTTCAACACTGTGATAATAATAAGCAATATTTCTTGAGCAGCAAATCAGCATATTAGAATGATTTCTGAAAGACCATGTGACACTGAAGACTGGAGTAATGATGCTGAAAATTCAGCTGTCAATACAGAAATCAATTGTTTGAAAAAAAAAACATATATATATATTAAAATATAAAACATTTCTTAATCAGCCTTGGTGAGCATAAGAAACTTCTTTCAAAAACATTTAAAAATCCTACCGACCCAAACTTTTGAACGGTTGTGTATTTGTCTATAGGCTGAACATTTTTAGAATAAACAAATAAAAATCCAAGAAATGTTACAATTATACCTGCCCTCCACTGTGTAGTCAGAGTAATGATAATCAATAGTGGTAAATCAGGTAAAGGACAGGGACTGATATTAAAGTATATCTAAGGGTGTTAAGAATAAAACATGTTCACAGTGAAAGGAACATAGCAGCAGTGTGTATATAGCCCCTTAAATCACATTTGCCTTGTTTTCTTCCTCACATGTGTCAGTGTCGTCCCCCCAAAAATATAGAATTTCCTAATACACAGCTTTTGTTTTAGCTTCAAAACTACTACAGATCATATCACTTCTCTCTATCCAACACAACCGACCAAAATCTGATTCAAGCTATTCGTTTAATTGAATCATATTAGGCTTGAGTGGTTCTGCAGGTTCTGCACACCTACCAGTACAATCAAGTCATGGACACTTACTAAAGCTGTTAGTTCAGAATCATGTGCCTTTAAGATGACTGTGACATGGCCTAACCATCAGACCCTCCACCGGTTATACATTTTATCTCAACCCAAGATGGAAAAAAGCTATGCTCTTCATGGACACCAGAGAGCACTAGAGGACAAATAATGGCACTGGTCTCGTGTCATTTTTTCGATTTAATGTTACTCTTTTCTCTCTGCAGATATGTTTGTGTTGGTGCAACATCTGTATGTGTCTGTGTTTATATCAGGTTTGTGTCTGTGTATATATCTGTGTAGGAAAGACACGCAGCATCTGAACTCCCATACTCTCAGAGTATTTTCAGAACTTACCTCTCAGCTGTTGATAAAAGTGTTCTTCAGGTCTACAGATGTGTAGAATGAATACTTTCCATTTGTTTCCATACTACATCCACCATCTTGGCATTGTCCTTTGATTCGGATGTTTTTTGATCTGTAACATGTAATATATGTTTTGTTAAACAAGTACAATTTAACTATTAGGAACTCTTTTTTTTGGTACCTATGATACTAATACTCAAAAAATGTTGCCCAGATCATGAATACTGGAAACTCCTAATTATTTGACACTGCTTTTTTCATACTGTGTTGTAGAAAAGCACACCTTTTGAGATGCATGAAGTGTGTATGGGTTTATGTGATGTGAAAATGAAGACTTTGACTTTCTGGTACTGAAATGAATTTTGCCTCCATGGCCACAAGGCTCTAGATAGACACTGACATCAGATGAGTTCAATTCCTGCTCAAATAATGACAATTAACTGATTGTAAGTGCTGAATGTCCATAAGATAGAGCTGTAGGTTCAGTTTTGACACGTTCTTTTTTGTTGTCCTTTTGTTTGAATCATTTTCAGAAGTGGAGGGTAACAGGATGACTACCAACATAGTGATACTTGATATTTGTGTCTCAGACTGTCAAGTTCTTCACTGACCTGTTACCAAGTACACTATTAATTTAAAAAAAAAAAACTTTAAAAGCAGAAAGATTTCCAAGACTTTTTTAATTTGACCTTAAAGGGATAGTTCACCCAAAAATGAAAATGTGATGTTTATCTGCTTACCCCCAGGGTATCCAAGATGTAGGTGACTTTGTTTCTTCAGTAGAACACAAACGAAGATTTTTAACTCAAACTGTTGCAGTCTGTCAGTCATATAATGGAGGTGAATGGGAATCACGGCTTTGAGAGTAAAAAAATCATACACAAACAAAACCAAATTAAACCTTGCGGCTCGTGACGATACACTGATGTGTAAATACACTAAACAATCGGTCTGTGCAAGAAACTGAACAGTATTTATATCGTTTTTTACCTCTGATGCACTGCAATGTCTGAACTGTCCTGAGCGCGTCCTCGACAGCTGGCGCCTGACGCGTCTTCTTCTTCTTCTTGCTTTACGGCAGATCGCAGACTTATATGTGCATTACCGCCACCTATCTCTCAAATAGACCATTGACACTCCTAATTGAGATTGTAGATAGAGTGTTAATGGTCCATAAGTCTGCGATCCGCCATAAAGCAAGAAGAAGAAGACGCGTCACGCGCTGGTTGTCGAGGACGCGCTCAGGACAGTTCAGACATTGCAGTGCATCAGAGGTAAAAAACGATATAAATACTGTTCAGTTTCTTGCACAGACCGATCATTTCGTGTCTTTACACATCAATGTATCGTCACGAGCCGCAGGGTTTAATTTGGTTTTGTTTGTGTATGTTTTTTTTTTACTCTCAAAGCCGTGATTCCCATTCACCTCCATTATATGACTGACAGACTGCAACGGTTTGAGTTAAAAAGCTTTGTTTGTGTTCTACTGAAGAAACAAAGTCACCTACATCTTGGATGCCCTGGGGGTAAGCAGATAAACATCACATTTTCATTTAAAAAGGAAAAAGATTTAATATGTCAGATTTAATTTAAAAATAATGATTAAATACTAAAGCAATCCGGAAACATAAAAGTGTCTAAACATTTATATCAGATGCCACTTTCAAAGTATGTCCGTGAATGAGGAAATCATTTTTGTTTGCTTTGAGTTTCCACGTGATAAAACATCTGCTATTTAAAAGCAAAGGCATTTAGTGAGGTATTAATAAACTGTCTCATGGTGATCCGTCTGAACGAACAGAGTGTTGTTTATGATTAAACTATTCACTACAATGAATTGGACTTGCTACATAATGAGAAGGTGAGGACCTTTAAGCATGAACCGACTCACTAGAATCAATCAGACTTTCCAACATGAAATTAGTTAAGAGTAGCGTTCAGGATGAAATGATTCATTCTAATGAATCGTTTCATCCTAAACGCCACTCTAGCTATTATATATCTAAATCTGTCATCTTTTAATCTAAACACATGAATGTAAACATTTATTCAAACAACAACCACATGAATTATGAATTCCTCAGTGTGCCGTGCCCATGAATATCAAATTTCAGTGTCTATGCGTCCTCACACTTACACACAGACTGATTCCACTGACCTCATCTCAAACACCATCTGGGTGAACAGGAGCCTCTCAAATCCCAAACTTTATGGTCTTCCAGCCAGAACGACTGGGTTACTTCCAAGCCATGTAACACACAGGGGCGGATTTAGTGAATCGGGGGCCCTAGACAAAATATAGGAATGGGGCCCTATACATTTGCACACATTTTCCTAGATCAACCTTGAGGTTCCTTTTTTTTTCGCGATGCTTGCTGCTGCACAATGGTGCCCCATAGTTGTGTCCAATGTTTCTACATTTTTCATGTACATGTTATAATGGCTTTCTTTCACACTGTAGCCCCCGAAATAGCAACTGATTTACAGTTGAGATATAGGTTTTCACAAAACAAAATAAATTATAAAATGATAAACCTCACAATTGAGCGTCAGACGTATAAATTATTATCTTAATTTAAAACGGGGTTATGTGGGTGGATTTTCACACTGAACAAAAACTACAGACTGGATTATTGAAAATGAACATTCATGTTCTGCCAGTAGGAGGCGCTTTTGGAATGTCAGAAATATAGAATGAGAAAAGTGTGGAAAAAATATAACCTATATTGACGTGGAAAGTCCACTAATGAGTTACCAGCATAAGCCTGTGTGCAAAGGCTGTCTAATTCTAAACTTTAAAATACATTTATTTTTAGTTATTTTAACTACAAATTTAAATAAATCTGAAAAAATAATGAAAAGGCAATTATACATTTACACACCTAAGGATTATATCAACCAAAAAAGTAACTGTGTCCTCTATACATTCTCATAAATGAGAAAGCGGCATTTAAAACAATTATAAACATATAATACACACTGTTTCTCAATATTTAATTACAGCTTCAGATGCATACTATTCCCATCTCCTTCAAGCAGGATACACAAAAAGCATGTTCAATTCGGACGGTTGTTGTGGTAATAAACACTGTAATCAGCAACTGTTCGCGTGTCAGCGCTTAATGCGCATCTCCTATATGAAAAGCATTTTAGGGGGCCCTTGGTTTTTGGGGGCCCAAGGCGGTCGCCTACCTTTGCCTAATGGGTAAGTCCGCCCCTGGTAACACACACTTCTTGGATCTTCCCTCCCTGTGCTTCAGGCATGACAGGGTTTTCCTCGCTACACAGAATGTGGCTTTTGTTCATTAAACCACTGGGTAGGTGTTTTTGTCCCTGCAGCTCTTCTGGCAGGTTCTAGATGATTTTTGCATCTGTGTGGAGAGAAACATAATTTGAGTTTGTAAATAACAAGAGTTTGCCTTCAAAGCATGTTACATAAGCAGGATGCAGTACCGGGGATAAAGTTAACCAACTACAAAAAGTAGCGATGCATCAAACTTACTACATTTTCAGTAGTGTGACAGTAGTTTAGCGGTTTAACTAGCTTACGAACTACTTTTTTTAACAAGCCTATTTTCTGCCTACCAGTGCAGTGTGACCTGTTTTTATTATCCGAGCAGATGAAATAATCAAACTCGCTCAGCACGATACCGATGGAAAGTCAATTCTAGTGAATAGTTTTTTTTTCTGTTTCTCGTCTGTAGAGTACGAGAGTTCGATTCATTCTAATGAATCAGTTCATCTTAAATATTATTCTCTTAGCCTACTCATTTGAGGCCTTTAGAACGTCTCATTTATTCTAGTGAATTGGTTCATTCTCAAAGGTCTTCTCTCTCTCATTCGTGGCGTTTGAATGTTCAGTTAATTCTAGTGAATCGGTTTGTTCGGATGGTTCATGTGAATAAACTGTTAAAAACGATTCATCGTCCCTGTACAACATAGTACAGAATGCTTTAACTTAACGTGAGTCAGGTGAATTAATTGCTTGTTCGTTTATTCAAAACCTATTAAAATATGGCTCTAATTAAATTATATAATTGTATATATTTTTTTTTTTATTGTCCCTTGAGCGAATAAATATCTGGTCAAACCACAAAAATTTACTGCCACTACCACAAATCCACATTATTACTGTACAGCTGCAAATGAATGCTGATCTCACAGCTTATTTATAAATGGTCATGCTTATCACAGATGATTCCCAATTGATCATGCTTAAGCACGACTGTGCTTATCAACCACTACTGGGTTAATGTGGTCTATTCAGCTGCCCACATCTGCAGTCCCACTTATTTACGAGGAATTTCAGGACATATCAATACATTCATTTTGACAAACCTTTCCGTATGCACATTGGATAGTGATTTAAATATTTTGTCACATCAGGTGACTGATAATGCTTTTATGTAAATGTTAATAAGCACGAAACATGTAGCCAGCATGAGTGCAATTAGAGTGACATTTATATTTTTTTATTGTCCCTTGAGCGAATAAATATCTGGTCAAACCACAAAAATTACTGCCACTACCACAAATCCACATTATTACTGTACAGCTGCAAATGAATGCTGATCTCACAGCTTATTTATAAATGGTCATGCTTATCACAGATGATTCACAATTGATCATGCTTAAGCACGACTGTGCTTATCAACCACTACTGGGTTAATGTGGTCTATTCAGCTGCCCACATCTGCAGTCCCACTTATTTACGAGGAATTTCAGGACATATCAATACATTCATTTTGACAAACCTTTCCGTATGCACATTGGATAGTGATTTAAATATTTTGTCACATCAGGTGACTGATAATGCTTTTATGTAAATGTTAATAAGCACGAAACATGTAGCCAGCATGAGTGCAATTAGAGTGACATTTAAATGTAAAAATCCATTACCATGATGCTAGAGTGTTGTGCGTGGTTTCCAGGGTGTTAGTTACTAAGGGGGTTTTTTAGCATTTGATATGAGGTTTCTATGGTGTTACTTACTGACAAATTCTGAAGTGAAATATTGTATCCCTTAGGCCCCATTTAAGCCAAAGACTAGAAATACAAAGACGGTTCACTCCTATACTTATGAATGGGAGAAACTGCAACACGCAATATGGTGGAATAATCCCGCCTTCTGAATGAAAGAGCCAAGCGCTGATTGGTAAAGTCATTGCGTCACTGTAGTCATTGCGTTAGAAGCTCCAGTTCCCATAGAAACCTGAGGCTAGACCAGGCAATGCGCATGAGCAGAAGAAGAAAAAAAAAGGCTAACGCTATTTGAGCATAAGAAACAACATTCATGGGGCAGTTCATTTCAGATTATGTTGCTGATTTGAAATATGTAATTTAATTGTGAGTTCATAGGGCAGTTTTTGAGATTTCAGGATTCCCCCATTCATTTAGATGAGATTTGGTCTTGTTTGAGCTGCCGGGAGGCTTTGCAAATATGGCCGCCGAGTGAACAGACTTTCCTTGAAAGGGACTTTGCTTAAACAAAACCAAGAACACAAAATCAAGCCAGAGCATTTGTTAACAATTCAAGCTCTAAACTATAATAGTAAACCTCTTATATTTAACTAACATCGGTAAAATCTTTCTTTGGGTCTAGATTGGCAGTGGCTCAGCATTGAATTCAGACCTGCATTACTCACAGATCACATTACTCCCATCATACCTCGCCAGAATACCAATTCATGGGATGATTACCTATCTTCCTCCCTATCATCTGGAGAAAAATGAGACGTTCAGACTGAACAGCTACTCGTGGAGTTTCTTGTCTCCTGAGTGTTGAATGGTTTAGCATTTAGATAGCAGCCATGAAAGAAATTAAAGATGACGGACCGAATGAGAGATAGAGAGAGAGAGATGTATGTGCTGTTAGGGATTTTATTCCTAGTGCCTCATTCTGACTGAGACAGAATCTCCTCAGAGTTCAAGAACTGAATTACGATGAAACCCACAGAATAAGATTCATGTAAAATTGTGTGACATTACAGCATCAAGAACAGATGAATGGGTTTTTTGTGCAAAGATAAACACATACCTTTTTGCTTGGTCAGTCTGTTGAACTTAATTGGATCTACTGGACCTATAAAAACTAAATAAATAAACCGACATAAATCAAAATTGTATCATAAAATGTTCAGCTACATGCCCAGGATCAAATTGTAATTGACCCTTTGGTAACTGAAATGGAAAACAAGATAAGAATGAAAAATATATTATAAATAAATAACATTTAAATGTTTGGGGGTCAGTAAGATTTTTTAATAAATGTATACATCCACAGCTCGTTAGTTTGCTAAAGTGTCCACAGCTAGCGAATTCACTATAAATAAAGTCTAGAGAAGAGCATTTGGCGAAATATTAGACTATATACTCATTATATTTTCCTTTATACTCATTATATTTTACTTTACCTGTTAGTGATGTCTTAATTATTTACTGTATGTTTAAATAAATCTGTTATGAAGCAAGTTATGACAGCCACTGTGTAAATTAGTATATTTAAACAACAAATAGAAATTGTATAATTTAGAAGTTAATTTAAAAACTGCATTATGTCCAATTTATATGTTTGCATACATTTTTTTTAATTTGAGTGTTGATTATTATATAAAAATAAATAGTAATTAAATTTAAGTTTGGGGTCTGTTGTTAATTGTAACCTTATATTAGTAATGTAAAAGGGCTCCCATATAGTTTAGAGCAGAATCTGAGGTAGAATTTTATTGTAATTAAATATATTGCAATGGGTCCTATTATGCTCTTTTACAAAGTCTTGATTTTGTTTTGGGGGTGTACTAGAACAGGCTCTCATACTAGGTTGTTCGAAAAACACATTATTTTTCACATATTTTACATTATTACAACTCCTCTCTCCTCAGTCTGGCATGAACGACTCGAATAGTTCCTGTATCAAATGAAAGCCCGCCTTCTGAAATACGAAATGTGCTGTGATTGGTTAGCTGGGCCAGTGAGTGTTGTGATTGGCAGCACTTGGTGCCTGGTCAGGAAATGTCACGCCACTTACCATAGCTTCAGTGTAAATATGGCGTCAATATCAAATCAATTTGAGCGCGATTTAAACCCAGATGATTGTAATCACTCTAAGTTCGTCTGCCTTGGGAAAGCTAGCATATCTCCGACATAGTGATAACATTCATTGCCTTCTCTAGTGCAGCTCGACCAGGTCTCGTCCCATTCGTCGATATTTGTGATATCACAAATCCCGGAAAATTTGCGTTGTAGTCCAAACGAGTCATTCGTTGTAGTTTTTGAAAAGTGATTTCTGTTAAATAAAATATCTCCTTTTGAAGTGGACTTTGAGCTTTGTAACTTTGCAGATCTTTTTTAAGCTCAAATAGCAACATTACAGACTAACTAAAGTTGAAAAAGTGAAAAAGCATAATAGGACCCCTTTAAAGCTGCAGTCCGTAAGTTTTGCCTCTTTGTCGCCATCTCTGTTTGAAAACCTGCAATTGCAGCTGTGTGTGGAATTATCTTCCTTGCATGGGTTGTGCTCTGGTACGGCTCCAGTGCGGATTAATCTAATGTTTTGAGGAGTATGTGTGGCAATCAGTCACCGGGGTGGATATTTGTACTTTGCACTCACAGATTCTAGCCTACTTCTTGGAATATATGACCCAAATAAGAATTTTCACCAGATATTGTCATCTGAACAAGTAAGTAACATGTTTGCCACGTTTGTTCTGACCAACTAAGGAAAAAAGCATTACAATAAATCGCGCTACCAATGGTGATTTAATCTAAATTAGCTCATATCACATCAAACCGTGCAAATTATTATTATTGTTATACTTTATTCTCAAATTGTTATAGTGTTAACAAAATCAGCATTGCGTGACTATGAGTATAGTGTGTATAAGCGAGTAGATTTGTAATCAGAAGCACATTTAAAACTGGAATATAATTTAATTTCATTAACATGTGTTTCATAAACACATAATCCTTTCTGGATTACAATCCGCCATCAAAATGATAAATTTAATTATTCCAGCTGCTGTGAAAAAAGGCTATAAACGATCTGCCACCTGCAGGATCCTCACATGCGATAGCCTAGTAACTGGGACAACTTCTTTATGTTTACAGAAGTGAAATAATGATGCAGCGGCAATGCTTAAATTTCCCGCGAAAACCTACCCGTACCACTCAAATTAGAAAACATTATTATAAGATAACCATTGTGAATCGGGCTAAAGTAATGCGATAGTTTCGAACACTGGCTGGTTATCTACTTGCTCAAATATTGATTTCGAATCATTTTTAACCCAAAAAAGTTAAGGACTGCAGATTTAAAGAAAGTACAGTACAGTAAACTACTATTTAATATTAAAAAAGCTATTTTATGTTTATTTATTCTGCCTGCTGTACCGAAACCATAACGAACCGTGACGTTAAAACGGAAGGTATGTATCGAACCGTCATTGCTGTGTACCATTACACCCCTTTTCTTTTTTGATCAAGTAAAAACAACCTTGGTAAGCATAAGAGACTTTGAAAAACATTACAAACTCTTAACGACCCCAAATTTTCTTTCAAGAATGTTTTTTCTTTTAAGATATTTCTCTTCATAAAAAAATCAAAACATTCACAGCATTATAAGAGAAATACATGTGAGTGACAGCACAAAACTTGACATTGAAGAGTTTCTCCTAGAAATTAAGGAAAAACAGAACAGACGTTCTTGAAGACGACTGTTAAAGGGTGAAGGAGTGTGTGCAGGGTGTCAGGAGTGTCGTCTACACTGCATGCTGATGTTGATGGTGGTGACAGGTCGGAAGATGAGCGTTCAGTGTGTGTGTGTGTGTGTGTGTGTGTGTGTGTGTGTGTGTGTGTGTGTGTGTGTGTGTGTGTGTGTGTGTGTGTGTGTGTGTGTGTGTGTGTGTGTGTGTGTGTGAAAACAGCAGGTGGGTTCATGTTGAGGTCAGGGTCAGCTCACTGTCTCTCAACAGAGAGCTTAAGTTCGCCTTTGGGGACTGAACAAATCTCTCCAGCACCCCCTTTTCATTTTACATAACCCATTCATTCTGATGTGAAATGCCCTTCTGCGAGACACTGAAAACATCTGACACTCTGCTACAGGTGTGGGCTTTGTCTATTTGTGACATGCATAATTGCATTTGAGTAAGAATTACTATGACGTAGTTACTTATACAATAAATAATATATGAAATTCATGGAAGGATTTTATTGCCAAAAAAGAACAGATCTTTAGGCAAACAAATATAAGCAAACTACATTTGTTTGGTTTCTTCAAAGCCAGTGGAGTTCTGTTGAATCTGTTATCTGTGCCATGTTTTCACAAGGTTTTAAAATTGTACTTTGGACCGGTGGGGAATATTTGACCGTCATATGACCTCTGTGGTGAATCATTTACTTAATCTCACTTCACACCAAATTCTGCACGGTTTAGAAGAAGAAAGAACTTTTCTTTCTTTCTCTCGTTTTGCTGAATGTTGCTGTGTGTGTTTCTCTCTCATTATGACACTGATCTGTTCAGTAATTTGGTGCTGTCTTTGTTTTTTGTTTTGTTTTGTACACCTATGGTGTGCAGATTGGTAGAATATTATCAATCTTAGTTCACATATCCATCCCATTTTCTTTGACTTGTCTACCTTCAGTATGTGTTTCAAACAGCTTGGTTGCTCCATTCAAAAAAGGCTAAAGAATAAAATAAGTCAATAAGTAAAAACTAAAAGAATTTAAATAAATAAATAAAAATAGAAATTTAAAGACAAAAAGAACAAACATGATTCTTAGAGAACCAAGCGAATCAAGCTGTCAAAGTGAAAACCAAATAATAAACAAAAGTCTAGTTTTTAGGATTAGTACCTAATAATGTCAAGAACGTTAATAATATAAATGATTGAAAGTCAGAAAGTTCTTAAAAGAACCATTATTTTCTTAGTGTGAGGAGCATTAACATCCATGGAAAAATTTAAGTTTCTTAATGATACCATCAATGCCAGTAAAGTGCCTTTATTTTTAAGAGTGTAGGTTGTCGAGATAACATTCCAAATCAGAATTAAGTACAGTGATATATGTCTTTTCATTGAATGAATCTACTAAATGCTCATATGAGAAATATGCACCCTTTAAAGCACTGAGTAGATGTTCACTTTCAAATGGAAATCGTCTTAAATCTCAAAACTACTAATTAAACACACACCTCCTCCCAAAAGGCAACTGTAAATAAACTACATCATCAAAACCCTCTGTAGGTCAACTCATAAAACAAAAACCCAAGATCCCACATCTCTAACCATTTTGTTGTTGTTGTTGCCCATCTGCCCTTGCCTTTCACATGACGAATGTCAAAATTGTATTCCTGCAGCGGCAAATTCTATTTTATCAATCTGTATTCCACATTGTGTCTAGAAAACTATGGAACTGGTTTATAAACTATAATCCATATAGGATGAAACATACACCTTTAAATGCCGAAGGTCAAAGCCCCATTTTCCATGGTGAAGTATTACTGTTGTATAGAATTACACTTCTTTGAATATAATATATAACCAATTTTCCATTCCAGCAGAATCTGTCTACAACAGATACCAGCACCTACACTGAAATAACAAACTGACGGAGTGGTGATGGGTCAGTGAATAAATGCACAGCTAGAAGGTGGATAGTTGGTGGTTCCAAAGGGATTGTCGATTTAATAAGTGTGCTTTGGACAAAAGCAATGTGACATCATAATAGCATTTATACAAATACATAATTTGAAAACTGAACCATCATCCCTTTTATAAACGTTCCATACACCCTTAAAAAAATAAAATGTCTTATTTGCATTGATGGTTCCAAGAACCTTTAACATCCATGGAACCTCTCCATTGCACAAAAGGTTCTTTATACTGAAAAAAGGTTCTTCAGATTATTCAAATATTCTTCACACACACACACAAAACGTTCTTCTACAAACTGTTAACAAAAAGGTTTTATGGAACTCAAAATAGTTCTAATGCATTGCTACAAACCCCCCATTGGAACCTTTATTTTTAAGAGTGTACATCATGTTAATGGTATAGATCAGGGTTCCTCAAATCTTGCCCTGGAGGTCCAATGCACTACAGAGTTTAGCTCCAACCCTGATCAAACTCAGCTACCTGTGATTTTCTAATGATCCTGAAGACATTGATTTGCATGCTCAGGTGTGTTTGATTAGGGTTAGAGCTAAACTCTGCAGGAAAGTGGATCTCGTGGGCCAGATTTGAGGATCCCTGGTATAGATTATGAACATTATTCTGAAATGTTCTAGAATGAAGCTGGAAGGAAATAAAGGATAAATAGGAAGACTTACAACAACATAATGGAAACAATGAACAGATACTCTAATGGTTATTTTAGAAAACCACATGTGTTGTTTTAAAGAAATTAAACCGTTTTAAAAGTTTGCTGTTTTAAAAGTTTCAACTTTCCTGTAAGATGGAATTTCAGCAGCAAGTGGCAATTGTCTTTGTTCAGTCATGATTTGACAAGCCCCCACGAAAATGGTTTTAAATTACAACATACACGAATAATAGGGAAAAAGAGGTGAGCCGGATGACAGTAATTTTATCAGCATGGTTCCTTCTCTGAGTTCTTCGCAGAGACATTATTGCAGTGAAGAGCATGTGGCAGAGAGAGTGGACTCGGTAGGCGGCCCCATCTGAGCAGAGGAAGGGTGGCAGGGATGCCCATCCATTGAGATGAAAGCCACTGCTTTACTGATTAAACTTTGCAGGTTCCAGTTCAGTTTCAGTGATGCCACGTCAATAACTCACAACTCTGTCCACCACCTGCCGTCTTCTATCCACAAATTGCTTGTAATTAATGGAATTTTCTTCGCCAGGCACAATAAGGGTTGAGCTGAGGAAGCTTCGCATCATTAGCTCACGCTCAGAGAATTGGGCAGTGAATTTAGGTAACGTGCCCTTTGTGACTTGATTTGCTATTTAGTCCTGCTGTGTTGCCTACATGCTGAACAAAAGTAATTTAATCAGTCGAACACATCACCCTTTGATAATTTTTTCAGCTCTTTGTTGTTAGACGCTGACCTAAAGCCTGCATTGATTTGGAAGCTGATGACGGTTTATTATGCCACATTGTTTAATGGGCATCACAGCTGTTTAGCGTCTTGCGTTCTAGAATGATATGTTAAACACACTGATCGCAAGCTTATTGATCTTGTTTGATCAGTTTGCCCAACAAAGCAAAGCAAAAGGTACTTGCACATGGTGTTATATTTAAATGAGCAGTATTGGAATTACAACACCAGGAGAACAGCTTGTAAAATATTGGGTCAAATATTTTTCAGCGTAAGTTATGATTATATTTGAAAACTTGACTCATTCCAACATTTTGCTGCAAAACACTCCTGGAAAGAATTGTGTACTTGATAGTGTACCAACAACAGACGCAAAATGCATAGCACACAATATTATTCGATAATAAAAATTTTTTTTTTAAAACGGATCATTTAATTTAAAAGTATAATTAAAAAAGGTGTGTGTGTGTGTGTGTGTGTGTGTGTGCGTGCATATACATATATATATATTTTTTTATTATTATTATTAATTACACCTTTTCTAATTATACTGTATCTAATTATACATTTTAGTATTTTTTTTATTCAGTCTATCATGCTTCTGTGGATTGTGTACATGAGACAAACATTTGATTCACATATGCTTTCTAAATAATACATGTCTCAAAGATATTTGCATTTTACTATCATGTGACCAAGAACGTTTCAGAGATGTATTGTAGATGAGCAATGAAAAAAAATTATAATAATCACACGTTTAATCAGGTTGTAGAATAATAAGCAACGCAACATTTTTCTGTCAGGGTTTTAAGATTACCTATCTAGTCTCTGTGCATGCAGCTGTAGCAGCAGTAAAGTCCAGGTGATATTAAATACACATTATAAGCGGAACAAAATGTTCTGAATAAGGTGACAAACACGTCCCTTGACTTTTCTGTCATGAAAAACATTTTATATAGTCAAGAAACACCTAGTCTCGCGTAGCCAGACCTTCAGACGGACGGCTGAAGATCTGGATTCCATGGCAGCTTTCATTGGCCAAGGCCTGCCCATGAGGCCATTTGACCGACACGTCAAACAACCAATCACAGTTCATTTCGCTCATCGTCACGTTTCGAACGGTGGAAATGTTGCCACAATAACAGGTCGGTGTGTAAAACTCTCTGACATATTTTAAAGATTCTATGCCGCTTTATTTTTTTCACATACTTTTGAAAATCCAGCGTTTAGTTGATCCTGATAAGCGCTCATCATCACAGTTGTAAACGCGACGGCTTTCTTCTTTCGTGATGGGGTTTGGCATCACGGCATCTTTGTTTCCAGGCGGAACGTTAAAGAACGCGACACGCACGTCTCCCGGAAATCCTGTAGAATTCAACCAATCCAATGACGACTTCGAAACTCCTGAAGTGTTTCCACTTTTGTGTGCTGTGTGGGGCATATGCATCAGACGTTTAGCCAATGGTCCGTGGGCGTGACGTCTGAGGCTGAGACTAAGAAACACCATATAAAAGGCTTTTTACATAACCTTACAGTAATGAAATGGTTTCTTTATATTGTTTTGCACGTTTTTACATTTTTGAAATACATTTTTGTATTTGAATTTGAAATGTATTTGTTTAATAAATATATTTTATTTGAAATTTGTTTATTTGTTTGCATAGATTTTTTTATCTTTTAGTTTTCTGTGGTTTAGCATTAGTGTAAGGTCTAACAAGGGTGAAAAATGTAAATCAAAAGAAGTAATTAATAATATATATAAACCTAATTGTGAAATTATGAAATATTAAAATATTATGAAAACACAAAAAGATGTGGGTATTTTCAAAGTACTTTCAATATCAGTTTTTTTTCACCGTGTGAAAAAGGTTTATATGTTTGTTTGTTTTCAAATGTTTCTGGTGCTGTTATTTAATGTTCATGTGAAAGATTTGAATAAATATTCATTATAATTTATTCGAATGTATGATTAATAATGTCAAATGTTAATTAATAAAAGAACAATTTAAAACAAGATAATAAGAAAATGAATAGAATCTAATTAAAAAAAGAAAAGGAAAGAAATGAGCCGAATCCAAAACTTCAATATTGTGTAAGTTGGAAATTCAAAATTTTTTTTTTTTTTTGAGAATGACCCTTATACTACCAGTCAGAGTTTGAACACCAACTCATTGTTTATTACTGCTTTTCACATTTTGAAATAGAGCAGCCAACATAAACCCAGATACAGACAAAAGTGATGAATATCACATTCAAATTAAGATTCCATCTCTAGCTAACAAGTTTAATATAAACCTCGGCAAGGACAGATCTGTGTGTGAAAGCCCTGAGCTCTGTGTTGGACCAGGCCGAAGGCCTCCCATCTCGCCCCTCTAATTGCCATCAGTTTTTATAATCACGTTTAATAGGCTGTAGAGTGTCCTGTCACTGACCCTTCTCAGACCTCCCTTTTCTCATTAAAGCAGGCAGAGAAAGAAAACCCAAGTCTCTCATCGTCTCTAACACACTCTGCCAACAGCCAAATTTAGCAGAATCTTATTAAATCCTGTCATTCAAGTTCTGTGTTTGTTTTTAGAACTGTATTACCATCAATACTGCTGACACAATGATGTTTTACAACATTTTTCTAGACTTTATCATGTTAAGAATCCAAACAAGAGGAATCATGTCTTGTAGATCAGGCTAATTGTCAATAGCAGCTGCTGAAACAGTGATTTCTTGCCACCCGTGGATTACCTCGAAACACAATAACCACAGCTACTACAGATTTTATGGAAGACACAAAACATGTTCTGTACATTCACACAATCATATGCAGAACATTTATTAGTCACCCAGAAGCAATATTCTGATTTTACGTGCTTACATTTGCCAGTTATAAGATAGACCGGGGCTAGTTGTCACATTTTTATGACACTGAAAACTGTATAAACCTCAGAACAGGTTTATAACACTTTTCAAATACTTTTAAAGAAATTAATTTCTACTACTTTTATTACTACTCTTTGAGAAACAAATCAACATGATTTCTGAAGGATCGCGTGACACTGACAACTGGAATAATTGCTGCTGAAAATTCAGCTTTGCTAACGCAGGAATAAATTTAATTTTATTAATTGTATGTCTTTTTATATTGCTATGGGGGCATGTTGTCAGGATACACACACATACACACACACACACACACACACACGCTCACACACATTTAAACACTGAAAACATGTCCCCTTAACAATATAAAAAGACATTGCAATTGCATAATTGGACATTTGACCTGAAACAACTCATAATTACTGAAAAAAGGCCTTCCCAATGTGACAACTTGCCCAGTTTCCCCTACAACCTTTAGGTCAACTGGTAGAGCATAGCGCTAGCAGCGGCAAGGTCATGGGTTTATCATATAATGAATCACACTCATTTCACTGAGTGCAACTAATTGAGGGTTTCTGCCAACTTGCTGTGGTGTCTAACTAATCTGCAGAGTCGGACCATCATGTTCGTTTTTAAAAACACATTAGCTCAAATGGACCTCTTTTTTATGGGTAATTGCTTTCTGGAGAGCTCTGCAGGCCGATCCTCTAAATACCCTCACGCTTTCATCCATCACATATCGCAGTCAAGATCCTAGTTTATTATTCCCCGTTTTCTAATTTTCCCTGCACCTGAGGGGTTCATCTCTTTCCGTATCCTGATGGAATCCGAACAATTACAGACCTGGTCCCCCACCAACACCCACCTCTGTGTTTAACACTTCATAGCTTCAAGGTGACTGTTGATTATTTTCTGTATTTTCCCCTTCCAGCCTTTTCTTTTATGTGTGCGTCAAGGCGAGGAGAGAAAAGTGTCTATCATGCAAAATCAGTTTTCCTCCTCCCAGCTTGCGGGTCAGCAGTCCCACCGGAGTGGGCATATTACATAAATTAAGTTTAGGCTCAATTTTCTTTGCCCTACAAGGAATAGGTCACCTTGAACAAATTCAGCTCAAACTAGCATGCAAGATAATAATCGGCATGTCTTACCAAGACAAATGGAACGCCAGTAAACTCGACTTTATCCATTTCACCGCCGGTCATAATTCCTCAGCCATGGGTTTACCACCCGAGGTCCTGTCTGACAGTATCTTCCTTTTATGATGACTGAGTTTTCAGCTTGTTCCTACAAGGAATAGGTCACCTTGAACAAATTCAGCTCAAACTAGCATGCAAGATAATAATCGGCATGTCTTACCAAGACAAACGCCAGTAAACTCGACTTTATCCATTTCACCGCCGGTCATAATTCCTCAGCCATGGGTTTACCACCCGAGGTCCTGTCTGACAGTATCTTCCTTTTATGATGACTGAGTTTTCAGCTTGTGAGCTACACCGATGTAGGAAGGATAAGGTTTCCAGATGTGTCATATATTTGTGCTGTTTTCTCATGGGTCTTGGAAACCTGAGACCTTCTCATTAATTTTGGAAATACCAAATAAATCAGCTGGGCAGCCAGGAAGTTGCAGAAGGGGACAGAGAAATCCGACTGACCTTTATAGTCACCATGCTTTACTGCAGTGAATGACTTGTGACATTAATCTACCGAAAGTCTGCTAGGAAAAAATTGGATGAGGTAAATCATTAAAAGCTTATGGTGATGGATTTCTGAAGGGGCTTAACTCTGATTCGTCACACTAGTAGAGCATCCTTGCCTTGGTAAACACGTTAAAAAGTGAGTGAGGGAGAGAGAGAAAGAGAGAGAGAGATGGACGACAGGAAGAGATGACAGCATGTGTATGCATCTCTCTCAAATCAAACCAACGTGCAAGAACTTAATATAAAAATATTAAATTGTATATACTGTATGTATACTGCTGTTCAAAAATTTGGAGTCACTCAGATTTTTTTTCCCCCCAAGGAAGAAATGCTCAGGAAGGATGCATTAAATTTATTAAAAGTGACAATAAAGACAGTTATAATGTTACAAAAGATTTCTATTTCAAATAAATGCTGCTCTTTTGAATGTTCTCTTCATCAAAAATTCCTAGAAAAACATATTATGGTTTCCACAAAAAATAGTATCTGTTTACAACACTGATAATAATAAGAAATGCTTCTTGAACATCAAATTTGTATATTATGATTTCTGAAGGATCATGTGACACTGACGACTGGAGTAATGGCTGCTGAAAATTCAGTTTTGCCATAACAGGAATAAATTACATTTTAAAATCTATTAAAATAGAAAACAGTTATTTTATGTTTTAATAATATTTAACATTAAATAAATGCAGCTTTGGTTGGCAGGATGCTTTTGTCTTTGTGTGTCCCATAAATCATGCAGCACATGTAAGCTTACTCTCTTTCTCCTTCAATAAAGTGAACATCCCTACTTTATTACATCCACCCTCAAAGGCAAGCGGTCTGCTGTACACCTGAAGCGAGACTCAATTTATGAGAAAAATATTATTTATTTGTTTTGATAGATAACTATAATTTAATGTTGAGTACAATAAACCTGATACGGCCACAAACAAACACAGACAAAACCAAGACAATAATATCACAAAGCAGCGACTAAATCCCCGCTGCCGTTCAGAATGTTCGGACAATGACATTTCAGAAGTGCTGTCAGTGGATTCAGAAGAACAGATATTGCATTTTACGGAGGTTACAAGAGGACAGTGATGTTTATGATTTCCATAAATATTTCTCAAAGGGGTTCCTGTCATATCAAATAAGGCAAAATGTTTTTCTCACACCCTTGAACGTAGAACTGCCTCTGGCCAACACATATGTAACTCCACAAGTTTTCATCGACAAGTAATTTGTCCATACTGACAGTGAAAATGCTGCAGGGCACATCACAATCACAGCTAATCAGAACGTATTTTATGAATTAATTTGGGACAATGAGATTTCACTGTGGGCGGGGCTAATGCTAAAAATAGAAACCAAGTGACAGTCAACAAACTGAACTTTGTTCTGTACTGAATGTGTCGGTAAAAAGCCTCCAAACTCTAAGAGTAACCATCAAATGCCATTACATTGAATGAGTTATCTTATCCAGCTATAAATATATTGAGTTTAACAAACTTTAACTAATTTAATCATCAATTTTATCCTCCAACTGTTGCTCTACCAAGACAGTTGTTGATGTGCAAGAAACAAATGACTGTATAAATGACTATGCAAATGCTTGTTAAAGCAGCCCATACAACAACATTGAGAAAGTGAGCTTTTCTCTCACTTTATTAATGGGGTTTTGTTTTAAAATGAATCAGTATATTTGAATGAATATTTTTTGGTTAATTAACTGTTTTAGGTTATTTCTATGCACTATGAGTCATTTGATTCATTCACTGAACCGAACTGAACAAACTGCAACATCTCATTTGTGAATAAACTGGGAAATACTGAGTCTCACTCACTAATAATTGCATGGATTATTACTTGTCAAGAAAAAAAATTCTGTGGAATTTAAAACACAGCACATGAATTTGATCTTAACCTTGTTGTAATATTATTGCATTTTTTAATGGAGATAAACCTCTGTTTAAGATATAACGCAACTTTTCACTACATATGATAAAACAGATGAAATATCTGTAAAAAATTAAATCTTAATTTCTAGGAGTATGTGATTTTTGCATGTGTATGGTTTCAGTTTTCCATTAATTGATTTTTGTATGAAAGTTACTGATGAATCATGATTTGTTCATGAGCACAATCATATGCAGATTTCACTCACAAATTCATGTGAACACACTTAGTGAATGAGACCCGTTGTTTGTCTTGTTTGTGAATGAATCAAATGAATCAGGCATCTTGTTCATAAACGGACGTCTATACAAATCTTATATCCTCAGCCGCAGAGCATTCACACAGAAAAAAAAACACCAGTTCTAGTGAACATCCTTAGTACAACATCTGTATCAACCTGTGAGATATGATATTTGACGGACGGGTAGAGATGTAAACAGGCTTGATATTTGCTCATGATTCATTCTTCAGTGCAAATATCAACAGCTTGTGATTTTTAGCAAGCCACCAGTTGTCTTTGACACAATTGTTGCCTTGCACCTAGACGGACCCCCGATCATGAAAGCGCTGTGCCTTGTCATATCCGCCACACACATAGGCAGCCACACACGCACAGCCACATGCCTCAGTGGCGAATGAGAAGGGTGTTTAAAATGCAAACTTTAAAAAGAGCAGCACAGTAAATATCCTCTGCAGAGCGCTGATAAGGTCAACTGTCAGTCTTCAGGCACCATGAGGCAGAGAATGTGAAAATGGGACAATTCATATCCCCTCTTTAAGCTGTCATAGCAGGGCTTGTCATGCATGCCATTACATGGGGCCGGACTGTAACAAGCTCCCTGGGATGTAAAAAGATATGCACATAATAAAAGCGCCCTCACCAGTCTTCCAGTGATTGACTGTGAGTGCAGCCGTGGGCGACACCGGGCTGTGCCCACCTATGGCTTGTGAATAGTTTTTCTATTTATAAAGATATGGAGCCTGCTGTTTTTTGGGGTATGTAGTCTAGGAGAGATGAGATTTAGGGCAGGATAGCACACAAACAGTCTCAAGAATGTCTTGCAGGAGCCATGAGAGAGGGTTTGATCCACAGAGGGAGAAGGGTCAAGTTTTCTCTTGAAAAGATTTGCTTCTTTTGCTCTTTTAAACACACTCTCTGGATGTGCTCTAAACATGCATTGTTAGAGAGCATTCAAGCTCTGGAAAATGAAGATGCTAGTGTGGTCTATTCTTTTGCCCCTTTTGCCCTTGTTCAAGCAAGCTGTTTTTTGTGAGAAAAAAGGCATATAATTTAACAAATTGACTGCTTAGCAGCTAATCTTCAACATGTTTGCCATCAAACATTCATTTTGGATTGATCCATTTTTAGATGTTGCATAGGAGAAAAAAATCTGTTAGATAGTGTCGAGCTCTGAAAAGTGAGGATGCTAATCTGATTTAGCTCCTAGGTTTCCTCAGTTTCCCTAGTTCTTTCTGGAAAGAACACATACAAGATGGCACCGCAGATGGCAGCCACGGTTTGTCGCTCCTTGGTACTTGTACTTTTTTTGTTTGTTTGTCCTGTCTTAAGCAACTTTTCCCAATCAGCTTTACTAGAAACGAACTCATGGACATCAGAAATAGCACACCAAATAACTTTCTGCCGACATTTGAGCATTCAGATGTTTTACTGGACATTTTAGTCGGAGGAGCTGCGTTGCAAGCGAGGGAAGCGCTCGTGAAATTCCGACAGAGTGGTTTTAGGACTCCGCTGCCGAGCATTCATCTGGCGAATCTCCGCTCTCTAGCAAATAAATCAGATGAACTACGACTCATCACCCGCACAAACAAGAACTTTTGAAATGCTGCTGCACTTTGCTTCATGGAAACCTGGCTCCCGGACAGAGCTTTACATCTAACGGGCTTCTAGCTGTTCAGAGCGGACTGCGTCACCGAGTCGTCGGGGAAAATGAGAGGTGGTGGATTATGTTTTTATATCAATGAAGGCTGGTGTACAGACATGACAGTTTTAAAGAAGATGTGCTGCCCAAATTGGGAAGCACTCTTTATTAACTATAAGCCTTTTGATTCATCGCGGGAGTTCTCCTCGTTTGTTTTGGTGAGTGTGTACATTCCTCCTGATGCACGTGTGAACGCGGCGCTAGAACTGTTGGCCGATCAGATCACACACACAGAGCAGCGTTACCCGGACTCTTTCATTATCATTCTCAGTGATTATAATAAAGCTAATCTCACCCGTGAAATGCCTAAATTTAGACAGCACATCACATGCCCCACCAGGGACAGCAATATACTGGACCATTGCTATACTGTTTTAAAGGATGCAAACCACTCTGTCCCCCGAGCAGCTCTGGGACTCTCTGATCACCAGCCTACAGACAGAAACTCAAATCTGCTAAGCCTGTAGTAAGAACTGTAAAGAGATGGACTGTTGAAGCAGAGTGAAATTTACAAGCCTGCTTCGAACTTACTGATTGGAGAGTTTTTGAGGCTGCAGCTACTGATCTGGACGAGCTTACTGACAACGTGACGTCCTACATCAGTTTCTGTGAGGACAGACATGTGTGTTCCCACCAGGACTTTTTTAATATTTAACAACGACAAACCTTAGTTCAGTATAAAACTCAAACTGCTTCGCCAGGCCAAAGAGGACACCTACAGGAGTGGGGACAAAGCCTTGTACAAACAGGCCAAATACATACTGAATAGGGAGATAAGAGTGGCAAAGTTAAACTACTCTGAAAAGCTAAAAAAACAGCTCTCAAGCAACGACTCTACATCAGTGTGGAATGGCCTGAAAGCCATCACCAGCTACAAGACCCCATCCCCCAGCACTAAGGCCAATTAACAACTGGCTGAAGACCTAAACGAGTTCTACTGCAGGTTTGAAAAGCAAAACACTGGTCTGACACCCCACACCCACTCTGACCGTCTCACAGCACAGCCATCAACACCCTCCCCCTCCCCGCCTCCCCCCTACTGTATCTCAGCCTGCACTTAAGATCTGTGAATTTGCTTACTGAGCAAACAGGTCTGTGGATGATGCAGTCAATATGGGATTGCAATACATCCTCCAACATCTGGACAAACCAGGGACTTATGCAAGGATCTTGTTTGTGGACTTCAGCTCCGCTTTCAACACCATCATCCCAGACACCCTTCATAATAAACTGACACAGCTCTCTGTACCCACCTCCATCTGTCAATGGATCACCAGCTTCCTGACAGACAGGCAGCAGCTAGTGAGGCTGGGAAAACTCACATCCAACACCCCACCATCAGCACTTGAGCTCCTCAGGGCTGTGTTCTCTCCCCACTGCTCTTCTTCCTCTACACAAATGACTGCACCTCTAAAGACCCCTCTGTCAAGATCCTGAGGTTTGCAGATGACACTACAGTCATTGGTCTCATCCAGGATGGCGACGAGTCTGCTTACAGACAAGAGGTTGAGCAGATGGCTGTCTGGTGCAGTCATAACAACCTGGAGCTGAACATGCTCAAAACTGTGGAGATGATAGTGGACTTCATGAGAAACCCCCCTGCTCTCCCCATTCTCGCCATCATGGACAGCACTCTGGAGTCATTCAGCTTCCAGGGCACCACCATCTCTCAGGACCTGAAGTGGGACATTCACATTGACTCCATTGTGAAAAAGGCCCAGCAGAGGTTGAACTTCCTTCATCAGCTGAAAAAGTTCAACCTGCCACAGGCACAGATGACACAGTTTTACTCAGCTGTTATTGAATCGGTTCTGTACTCTTCTATAACTGTCTGGTTTGGGTCAGCCAGCAAATCAGATTTAAGAAGACTGCAACGGACTGTTAGGGCAGCAGAAAGGATCACTGGTGTGCACCTGCCCAGCCTTCAGGACTTGTACAACTCCAGAGTGAAGAAACGGGCAGGTAACATCACTGAGGTTTGCAGATGACACTACAGTCATTGGTCTCATCCAGGATGGCGACGAGTCTGCTTACAGACAAGAGGTTGAGCAGATGGCTGTCTGGTGCAGTCATAACAACCTGGAGCTGAACATGCTCAAAACTGTGGAGATGATAGTGGACTTCAGGAGAAACCCCCCTGCTCTCCCCATTCTCGCCATCATGGACAGCACTCTGGAGTCATTCAGCTTCCAGGGCACCACCATCTCGCAGGACCTGAAGTGGGACATTCACATTGACTCCATTGTGAAAAAGGCCCAGCAGAGGTTGAACTTCCTTCATCAGCTGAAAAAGTTCAACCTGCCACAGGCACAGATGACACAGTTTTACTCAGCTGTTATTGAGTCGGTTCTGTGCTCTTCTATAACTGTCTGGTTTGGGTCAGCCAGCAAATCAGATTTAAGAAGACTGCAACGGACAATTAGGACAGCAGAAAGGATCATTGGTGTGCACGTGCCCAGTCTTCAGGACTTGTACAACTCCAGAGTGAAGAAACGGGCAGGTAACATCAAAGACCCCTCTCACCCCGGACACAACCTGTTTGCACTTCTCCCCTCAGGAAGATGCTACAGATCTCTGTGCACTAGAACACCTAGGCATAAAAAAAACGTTTTTTTCCCCATGACATCTCCAGCTTAAACAACTAATACATGAATCATTACCTGTGTTCTGTAATTCATTTCTGTAATTCATTCTCCATCTTTAATTATTGCCTCTTTCTCAAATATTATGTAAATACATATGCATCTCTCTTTTTTTATACAGTTGTATATAGAGTAAATAATGCAGAAGTCTGTACATAAATCTACTGTTCCAGATTCATACACATTATTATTATTATTTATTGTTAAGTCTTACTATTTAAATGTTTTTCTGTTCTCATGTCAAATGTGTATGTATGTATGTATGTACAAGGAGCACCTTAAAAAACCACAACAAATTCCTCGTGTGTTTGCGCACACCTGGCGAATAAAGGTAATTCTGATTCTGATTCTGAAAAGGTTCAGTTATTTTGCCCTTTCAAACATGATCTCCATCTTTAATTATTGCCTCTTTCTCAAATATTATGTAAATACATATGCATCTCTCTTTTTTTATACAGTTGTATATAGAGTAAATAATGCAGAAGTCTGTACATAAATCTACTGTTCCAGATTCATACACATTATTATTATTATTTATTGTTAAGTCTTACTATTTAAATGTTTTTCTGTTCTCATGTCAAATGTGTATGTATGTATGTATGTACAAGGAGCACCTTAAAAAAACACAACAAATTCCTTGTGTGTTTGCGCACACCTGGTGAATAAAGGTAATTCTGATTCTGATTCTGAAAAGGTTCAGTTATTTTGCCCTTTCAAACATGATCTCAACGTGTGCTGTAAACACGCATTGTTAGAGAGTGTTCAAGCTCTGAAAATTGATACTAGTCTGATTTAGCTACGTGTCCTCAGACAATGCCTGCTGAAACTAATTTGCCCAGCTCTGCACTCTCAGAAAAAAAGCTGTCATTGGAGTGCTACCAAAAGCTAAAAGGTACCTTTGTCATTTAAACTTATTTACCCCTAAATGGTACATTTACCACTTAAAGGTACATATTAGCATCACCCCAGTGACAGTTTTGTAACTTTTTTGTGAGAGTGTGGATATGAAGGCCAGAGGTTTATGATTTGTAACAGTGCAATTTGTCTGGCCAAACTAAAGCTGTTTTAGGTACTGCTGATTCCTCCTTTACTTCTGCCCTCTCTCAATGTCCAGCTGTGACCAATTCAATGCATAGGAAAAAAAAAAATTTCTTTGAAAACAACACAACAGTAAAAAATTATCCAAGTTGTAAACGATGTTTTACAAGAAATCCCAATAGAAAGCCCTATTTCACT
The DNA here is from genome assembly GCF_001515645.1 of Sinocyclocheilus grahami. Taxonomy (NCBI): domain Eukaryota; kingdom Metazoa; phylum Chordata; class Actinopteri; order Cypriniformes; family Cyprinidae; genus Sinocyclocheilus; species Sinocyclocheilus grahami. The sequence continues at coordinate 3,120,311 of NW_015505305.1, read as the reverse complement.
CTTTCTACTTAAAATTTTTAAGTTGAATTAAATGTGTTACTTGCCGTTTCAGACGCATCCATTGCCTTTTGTTCAATGCACTTTGGGGTCAAAGGGTTGAAGTTTAGCTGGTTAGCATGGCCTTGGTAACTCACCTATATGGTAGATGCTGGAAGTACTGGCTCTAAAAAACATCTTTATTATTTTAACATCTTGATTGTTATGAAAACAGCATATTTTTAAATGCTTTATTGTTTAGAATAGCATGGACTGATGAACTGTGCACAGTTAGACGAGGGACAAGTAAATAGGGTCAATTTTGATTTCACAATGTCTTTAACTCTGAACTTTTATCCAAGGGTACAGTATCAGATTTGCTCAATTGTTATGCAGAGGCACAGTCTATTAATTCCTCTGTAATGTGAAAACAGCTTCTATGTGTCATCAGACCCCATATATTTCATTAAACTGTCATCAAGCTTGAAACACAAGCTTGAATCGCAAGGCACCGCAGTCTAATTCTGCCCCCCTCCTGTCTCCACTCTCTACACTCACTGTCACTGATATTAAACAAATATTTTCACTCTGGTGGGGGGAAATCTAGCAGCAGCAGGCAGAATTCAATGAGGCTTTGTGTTGGAAGAACGAAAGCCAAAAGAAGAGAAATTAGTTTTTAGCGGTAAAAACAAGACGGAGTGAATTGGCTTCCGAGGATCACTGTTTTAGTTTGTGTAGATGTATTTATACTGCACTTTCATCAGATGTACACTGTAAAAAAATTACTTTTGGAAGACTATTGGACTATGTTTTACAAGAAAACACTATTTCTGCCTTCACATTTAATTCAGTGTGTTACTTGACAATTCTTTGTAATTATTTGTGAAATTTACTATCAATTTATAAGTGAAAGTTGTTTCAGAGAATAATAAATAAATAAAAATAAATAAAAAACAATTTCAGTGTAGCCCAATGAACCTTGGATCAGAAGTAAAGGCATTCAAAGACATTGCATAACTGTGGCAGACAAAAGCATTGAATAGACAATACAATTTTACAGTATTATTTTTGTAACAAATATTTTAATTAATAAATATTAATAATTTTTTTAATAAATTATTTGCATTCAATAGACAATGTAAGTTTAAAGTATTATTAATACTGGTTATAATTAAGGTTATAATGATTTAAATTCAAATATATTTAAATATAAAATGTATTTTAAAATAAATTTATTATAAACACTTTATTAATTATAAAAAAAATTATAAATTAACCCATTAAATTGACATCTGTAAATATATGTATCTGTATCTTTGTTGATGCCAAAAACTATAATTTAATCCACCAAGGATTCAGTCCCCTTAAACCTTCCCTCCAGCACTCTTCCTCACGCAGTGCATCACAAGCAGACAGTTGCGGCCCATCTTTGCTGTTTGTTTAAGCCTCATAATGAATTCTTGGATACAAGAGACACAAATTATGATAAATTCCTGCCTCTGACTTTGTGGTAATGCCGTATTTACCAGAAGTCAATCAATTTGCCATAGCAGCGCGTCACGGAGGGAGTGCACTGTGGGAGAGGAAGAAGAAATGGAGATTGATTCTTAAAGGGTGACCCTCTCTCAATCACCCAGCTGTTGCAGATACAGACTAAAGGATGATGGATGACACTGCTTCGGTGGCTGGCCGGTGTGTCCAGTTAGGGCTAAAGAAGCACACCTGTTCTAGTTTTAATCCTTCCTGTCCAAGGAAATTGATTGTGAGGTTTTCCGTTAATCCTAGTAGAGACCATGAGCCCAAATGGGCTCGAATTTCTGACCTTTTGTTGTCGTATAAAGAAATTAAACGGCAATGCTAGCATTTGTATGGCAGGTTTATCAGAGAATTTGTTTTATACAATTGCCTCTGCAAATGTTTGACAAACAGATTTTTTAAAGGGGTCATACGACATTGCTAAAAAGAACATTATGTTGTGTATTTGGTGTAATGAAATGTGTTTATGCGGTTTAAGGTTAAAAAAACACATTACTTTCCACATACGGTACGTTATTGTTTCTCCTCTATGCCCCGCCTTTCTGAAACGCGTCGATTTTTACAAAGCTCATCGTTCTGAAAAGCGAGGTGTACGCTGATTGGCCAGCTATCTAGTGCACTGTGATTGGCTGAATTCCTCAAGCGTGTGACGGAAATGTGCTCTAGGCATGAAGAAGCAGATATCATCCTATTTAGGAAGGCCAAACATAGTAGTTTCGCTTTCACAACGAAACACACAGCGTCTCCATGACATGGCGGCTGCGGCAACAACAATACTACAACGAGAATAAAAGTTACGCCTTCTTTCTTTGCGAGAACATTTGGGCTGTGAATGCAAATCTTCCCACACAGTGACGTAGACATGTGGGGGCATGTTTGAATGAGGCGTTTTAGGGGGGCGTGGACAAGTCTTAACTTTTATAAAGAATATCTCTTTGGGTTTGAGACTTTAGTCTTTGCAACTTTATGGATCTTGTCTATGCATGAACAGCATGTAACACTCCAAAGAGAAAGGAAAATTTGAAATTGCATCATATGACCCCTTTAATATATATTTGCTTAATAAAATGCAATTTTTATCATTAAATTATTAAAATTCCCTGTGGCTGCCATGATGTAACAAATCAATGTTGTAGATTTCTGCACAATTTTCTGATTCCGACTTTCCGAGTTTAATGGAATGTACCATAACATTCCATAACAGGTCTTAAATGGAGCCTTTTTTTAGCGTGACATTTAATCCCTTATTAAAGCCTACTATTAAGTTATAATAACTTAAGTATCCTATGAACTATCTAAGTGTGGAAGTCTTTTCAAAGCAGCTTAGACTATTATTTCTTTCTTTTGTAGAACACAAAAGAAGATATTTTGAAGCAAAATGGGGTCCAAACGATATTGAAAATCATATGGGTTTGGAAAGATATGAGGGTAAGCAATTGGGAACTATCCCTTTAAGCAAAAATGAACCTGAAATATCACAAGGCAAAGAAAGACAGACTCTAATGAGGGAAAATATGATCAATATTTCTGACCTCCTGGTCTCGCATCAATTTTGAAAGGTCAGAGATCAAGTAGGCTTGAGCTTTCTTGTTAAGATGTCATTAACACTTTAAGTGGAGCATCATTGTCTTGTGTCTCTCTATTTCTTTAAGGTTAATTGAGTGAGGGCACATCCTGTCACTGAGCTCACAATTAATATATTATTTTCTTAACAACACAAATCTCTTGAGGGAACATGCCGGCCCCCCAGCACACATTTTAATTATATTAGAAAAGCTGTGATTGAGGCTTTTTTTTTTTTGATTATCGAGACCCACGTCGAGACTCAATGTCAACATTCATTAAGTAGGCTTGCATTTCAATTAGCAAATATTTAACCTGGGCTACATTTTCATTATTAACGGATTCTGCCTGATCTTATTAGACACACCTTCTTATTATTTCTCTTTTCTTTTTCCTTTCTCCTCTTCTTTTAATGTTTTCAGGAGACTGCAGCATCTACCTCTCCAAGTTCTATAGTAACACAGCCTGGATTTGTGGTCTAGTCCTGCCATTAACTGCAGCAGAAACAGAGGCAGCCTAAGGCATCACAGATGCGTTATAAGCGGCTCCAGAGAGGCAGAGCACTGTCAGAGCCCACCCAGCCCGCAGGTGCACATCCACATCCACAGACATTCAGCTGCCAAAGAGTGCCGTCATTATGAGAGAAAAAAGAAAGCAAGAGAATCAGACAAAGAGACAGATGGAGAGAAGCAGAATGAAGAAAGAGGAGATGCGTCGAAAAGAGAGAGAGAGAAAGAGGTCTATGTTCAGAATGAAATAGCATACAGATACTACAGATACTACTTATACTACACATTTAACTGTAAGCAATATGGAATGATAATAATCATGAATACTGAATACTGAATCATGAAAAAATTTATATTTAAAAAAACTTTTACATATATTATATTATATTATATTATATAACATTACATTTGTTTTTTTTCCTCAAATTTTTTGCGGACCCCAGTTAAATTTTTTTTTTTTTTATGACAAAGTTGTGCATTAAAACATAGCTGGTATTATATATGAATATGGGAGCATATTTGATATATTAATTATTATTAATATATTATATTATTATTATTAATATATTATTGATAATAAAAATAATAAACATGGGTACTTTCCATTTTGCAGAGCGCACTGCATTGTGGGGAAACAGTATTAAGAGCAATGTGTTATGTAGTATAATGCACATTTTGACAATTATATTTTATACAAATAATTGCATACTGTGCTCCGTATACATAGGCTACTTTGTTCTGCAGAAATGGTGTGAGTAGTATGTTATTTCCAGCATAGCCAAGAGAGGTTTTTAGTATTCTACAAACAGACTTTGATCACTCCATTTCTAAATTAAACATATGATATTGTGTTTTCTTACAGACTAGACAAACGAAATACAAATTGTTACCAGATATGTCAGTCTGACGCAATTTTATGTAATGTGTGTATGGATGTGTGTGTACTCAGCAGACGTGGAGAGCTTTTTGTGTCACCTGTGAGGACAAAGAGAAAAAAATATTGGTTTTAATCCCCACGACTTGACGGACACAGCAAGAGTAAGGCAACTCTCCCATAAACAAGAACACCACTGGATACAAAACACGCTATCATACATCACAAAGTCTCAGGGTGCTTTTTCAGCTAATCCTAGCCTATTCTCACATTTGTATTCCCCTGCAGTCACGCAAACTGAATTTATTCGATTGCTTCTCGCCATACATGGAGTTGTTACAGATTGAAAAATGAGAGACTTGGGTGTCTTTGTTGTAACCATGGCAACATGTCCATGTCCACACTGTTAACATGTAGACGCTCTTCTTGTGCATGTTATATTATATTACAGACAACCATGTTTTCTCTTCACACTAATTCTGTGATTCTTCATTTCCTACTCACAAAATGATATTTGCTGATTTTACTCTGTACACACAGTTAGAGGTTTGTAATCTCTTATGACTAATTCAACTCAAATACTTGAATACAAAATCAATTAACCCAAAATCACGTTTTCATTGTCAGTTTACATTTATAGGTCACATTTATAGGCCACAACATTATAAATATTAGTACTCACCTTTCCAAAAACCGATGAGCTGGTTAACTAGACACTTCAAGTCATCATAGGCATAATCCTAATGTGAAGGCTGTTCCAAGCACATGTTTTGAATTATATGTCACCACCATATGTATCCTTTGAAGGTAAAGCAATCCCAGAATGCACTACAACAAAGTGAAAAAAGTGATTTTAGTAAATTAGCTGAATATAATCAAAAATTGTCTATTTTGCTGATTATTTATGTGTACTATGTATTGTGTGTGTGTGGGTGTGTGTGTGTGTTGTTGTTGTTATTAGCTTAGCAATGCTCATATTAGACACTAAAGCTGTTCTGTTTATAGTCCTGACAAGAAGACAATTATAATTTTCGAGTCTGGATCCTCTGGGTTTTCATATTAGCTTTTGATTTATTGCGGCTAGCACTCTACAGTTACACCTCAAATATGAATTTTGAAGCTGTATTTTGTTAAAAATGTTAAGTTGCTATAAAAGATCTACAAGTACCACAAGGATATAAATTTACATGCTAGGCAAATCAGACAACCTTTGTAGTCAGTTATAGCAGTAACCTACGATGCAGCAACTTCTTACCATTTTAGAAAATAATAATAACAATAATATATCCTCTTCAAAATTCATGCTAATGCATACTAACATTATAGGTGATAATCAAAAACAACTATTCTGAAAACCCAGAGGATACAAACTTGAAAATGTTGCGTTCCTGGTTTGAGGACTACAAACAGAACAGCTGTAGTGTCTTATGTTAGCATGCTGCTAAGCTAACAAGTCATAGATATACCTCATTAATAGCTGTTTCTATGGACTGCTATATGTAAGCCGTCCGCCATATTGGAACGGTCAAAGTCGGACTGTGTACATTTGAGAGCAAGTTGGCTGTGCTAAAGTTATGTATGAATATATATCTGCAATAGACTTAAGATGATTTTGCAAAACTAACACAATACAGCAACATTAAGACGTCAGCTTACACAACATTAAAAATATACCATAGTTTACCTGTAATATTAAATTAATACATATAAAAACACAAAACAACAAATTCTGACCTGTGAAAAGTTATCCCATTTCTTTTACATTTTTACTGTGAGTGATATGTTGACCATTCCAAGATGGCAGACACGTTGACGTGCCTGGAGCGGTCAAATGTGGCACCTACGTATACTTATCTATGGTTATAATTAATTAGGATGCTATCTTACAAGATTGCTGACTATATTAGGTTTTGGAACAAAGATCTTGACTCTAGCTGCTGGTTTCATTCAGCAGCATTAATTAAACACTGTGCTGTAATCAAATGAAAGGAGGAATCATTGGCTGCAGTACAGCATGACACTGTTGGCTGGTCTCCATAACGATCTGCCCTTGAAACATCTTCAAAGAGGATAAATAATAGTCTAAAGAACGTTAATCACACTCAACAAAAGAAGGTTAGAAGCAGATGCTTGGATTACTAAAGACTGGCCATGAGGAAAAATAATGTGATATTCTCCAAGAATAAAACCAGGTTTTCTTTTAATGTTTGAAAACATTGCTGCTTTTCTGTTTATGTCATTACACCATTCATTAAGATGTTTCATATGCTTGATGTCTTTCAAATATAGCCTACAGTACACACGCACACATATTATTTTATTCCATTCATACATACACCAAATCCTGAATCAATCTTTGCTTGAGTTGCTTGTTCTCTAAATTCAGCTATTTGTTGATTCCAAGCCAGGAATGAATAACTAGCTGAATTTGGAGAACAAGCTCTAATGAAACATCTGTGAGAAGCTTAAACCAGGAGTTGTTTTTAAGGTGGCAAAACCCTCACTGCCATTCAAAGAAGTCCCTCCAGATGGTGGCCCACTGTTTGAGCGGAGCATGATGGGAATAGCAAAGACCTCTGCTCTGTTTGTTTTCAGTTAGTATGGATCTCACGAGCATCTCCTGGAAGAGGTAGAAGGGAAGGGAGAGAGACAAGCGTCTGACAGTATGTTTACCTGTGTGTTTATTCACAATCGCTCTGGGGAGTCCAGGTTTAGGAACCGTTTTCTGGTGACAGATGTTCAATGCTTTTCTTGGAACTGACCTGTTGTTCCTGATATTTCTGGATTGCTAATGCTTTAAATGAAACTTAAAGCATTTTGTTGCATGAAATAGTACTTGTTTTGTACCTCTTAAATGCTTTAAGCTTTAAATGCTAATTACTCCACATTTCATGTTTTAGAGTTTAAAAAAACAGTCGTTTAATCTTTGTAATCTCCTCAGATGACAATGTAGATGCCTGACAAACGTTGTTGCGATCATAAACTGTATGGATGTGATTGTAACACGCTGCTTTTTTCGCCCTGAAGAAGATATCACAGGTTCATCAAGTTCGTCGAAATTATCCTTCCTCGATCACTTTTATTCAGCTGACGAAAATCCTCTCAGCCAGCACGTCTTTTCAAAGTGTGAAAGTAGTCTTGTCACCTGACCTGAATACAGCGCGCTGATTCGCTAAAATGGATTTATCGGCTTCTGTTCAAAAACAACAAGGGTTCTTGTCGGCTTCTGCAGTAAAACGTGAACTCGCGATGCCTTGAAAGTGGACAAAACCGGCTTTTTTGACAAAAGGTGTTTAGGGTTCAGATCACGCAATATGTGGAGAATAATGCACGGCAATCAGCTCTTTTTTTTTTTTTTAAAGTGGCGTTTATCGGTTTTTGCAAATTAACTCTGCATATATATATATACACACACACACAGACACACACTGAGAGAGAGAGAGATTTATTTGAAATAAAAATGTATCATCATAAATATAAAATAAAAATATGAATAAATAAGACTTTAGTCACTTTTGTTCAGTTAACTTTTTTTTAAAAGTATACATTTCTTCTTAAAAAGAAAAAGACACTTGTTTCAAAGAATATAACATCATTGATTGATTGATTATTTATTTCATAAACCCCACAAAATTTTCTTGTAATTCATGACAGGGGGGAAAAAAAGAAAAGTAAAACAAGTCATAATATCTTAAAAGGTCATATGACATTGCTAAAAAGAACATTATTTTGTGCATTTGGTGTAATGAAATGTGTTTATGCGGTTTAAAGTTAAAAAAAACATTATTTTCCACATACTGTACATTATTGTTTCTCCTCTATGCCCCGCCTTTCTGAAACGTGTCGATTTTTACAAAGCTCATCGGTCTGAAAAAGCTAGGTGTGCTCTGATTGGCCAGCTATCCAATGCGTTGTGATTGGCCGAATACCTCAAGCGTGAGACGGAAATGTTACGGCCCTCACATACTGTTGATGCTGGTAGTGATGGGAAGTTCGGATAATTTTACCGACTCGGACCTTTGAGTCTCGTTCAGCAAAAGAGACCCATAGGATGTTGCGCATGCGCGACTGAACGAATCACTCCCCGAGACGACTCGTTCTTCCCGAGTCACATTAAAGATTCGTTCAAAACGAACAAATCGTTCAAGAACGACCCAACACTAGTGTCCGGCCGGAGCGACGAGACATAAACATTAAAACCCATTACAAACGAGGCATTTGTTGCATCCAGTGGGGACATAATTACTGATTATAATGACTTATACTGTTTTTTTACGCGTTGCGTTGCATTGCATCGCGCCGCGTAAACATAAAACTCTGTCTGCATTTGTGATTGGAGAAATGACAAACAACAAGTGCTACTCTACTGCCCAAAACTCGCGTTTGAATCATCAGTGGCAACGAAAAACACAGCGGCCTAGCGTGAGGGGAAGCCCCGGCTTAGCCTGTGCTGAGGCAGGCTGGACTCCGCTTTGTCCACTGTGAAAATTTATTTATTCCCTCAGCAACCAGCACAGATCAGCTCTAGGCATGACGAAGCAGATATCGTCCTCTTTTGGAAGAACAAAAAAGGTAGTTTCGCTTTCACAACGAAGCACACAGAGTCTTCAGGACATGGCTGCAGTGTCAACAATACTACAGTGAGAATAAAAGTTACGCCTTCTTTCTTTGCGTGAACATCTGGGTGGCGTTATGCAAATCTTCCCAGATCGTGACGTAGGTATGTGGGGGCGTGTTAGAACGAGAATTTTAGGTAGGCGTGGTTAACTCTTAACTTTCATAAAGAATATCTCTTTGGTTTTGAGACTTTAGTCTTTGCAACTTTACAGATCTTCTTTATGCACCAAGAGCTTGTAACACTCCAAAGAGAAAGGAAAACTTGAAATCGCATCATATGACCCCTTTAAGAAATTCTGATATTTTTTGCAAGGACAAAATTAACATTTTGCAATTAAATTCATTTGGCTTTTGTGCAAAAAAAACAAAAAAAACTTTTGTAAGGTTTCTTTTATACATATATTCATTTTTCATATATATTTTAATCATTTTAAAGGTGGGATGTAAGCAAGATTAAAGTTAAAAACTCGAATTTCACAGTTTGCTTCATGTAATTTTTGTAAACAATTTATCTATTCATAATTTATAATTTTTAAACAATCTGTTCTTTTATACTTTAAAATAAGCATTTTCAAAAAAGTGTAGAATTTATTTAGACCACACACACACACACACACACACACACGCACACACAAACTAATAAATAACTAATTTCACTCTAATTTTGTAGTAGACAAAGATGAAAACAAAAGGCTAAAAATATTAACATATTTATTGGACACAATGTTTAAAATGCATACAATTCAACAAGAACTTTATGAAATAATAACCAAACTGGTACACAAAGGAGCACAATGTTGAAAATCCAAAACAAAAGATACACAGAAAATTAGAGGTAACATCTTCAGGTACTGACTGAGGACCTGGTTTGCTAAAGTCAATGACTCGGTGACCTTTCATGGAGTTATCTGATCATGTATCCATTACTAACCTCGTGCAAGCCAGAGAAGCTTTTAACACTCAGGGCTGAAGTACTCCAGTTTAGAAGTGGTTGGCAAAGTGCATCACATGTGTACACTTCAACGCAAGTACACCAGGTATGATTTAATTATGTAATGCACTGTTCGGTTACCCGTACAACAAAACAACAGTCCTGATTGGTACAGAGTGAGTTACAGAGGCCGACTTCAAAACCATCCAACGATTGTGTAATACTGAATCTTTCAGCCACAAGAGAGTGGCCTCCTTTACAGTTTAATTCTTGACTTCCAGACACATCATTAATATTTTTCAAACAGCGCTACACGTCTCGACCGCCGAGTGACATATTTATCCTCCCGTCTCACTGCTAATCCTGGATGATATTCAAACCTGGCAATCAAAGTTTAAGTTGCGTGCCCACTATCGTGTCTAAAAATGTCTAACCCAGGTCCTGATGCAATGTGCAGGTAACCAAGTAACAGGTAGTGTGGACTGTGTAAACTTCCAGACCGAAGTATGCATGATATTATTGAGTATAATAACAGTACATCACAAAATGAAACAAACACTGGCATTTATTATTTCGAAAAATCAAAAGGAATGTCAAAAATGCTTCAAGACAATGTTTACTGCGTTGAACTGTGCATGTTTGTGACAATAGAGAACTATAAGCTAAAAATTTGATAGATAAGAACTTTGAAATCACTCCAAGAATTCAAAAGTGTATTGTTTTGGGTTGGAAGATGCTTTTTGCAACGCCTCATTAAATTATTCGCTGTTATTGTTGCCGCATGGGAAATTACAAATCGGAATAGGCACATATGTTTCAGTAATTTGACAATTAGGAATAGCTCCTAATTAAGAATTACTAAAAGGAGAGAGCAGATGTGCCTATTATTACAATTATAACCTTGACTTTCATCAATAAATATTCGGAAGAAATAAACATTCTTCATTATCGTTTCAATTAAATGAGCCAAAGGAACATTTTCCCACAAGAGGTCACAGAATGAGAGGATAACACTGTTTTTGTTTCTTCTGCATCACTTAGAAAATGTCTGCCAACATTAACATTATAAATAATGTGGGGGAAAAAATCATGCTTGATCTTTTATTGAATTTTATTTAGCATTTTGCTTACTCTGAGTGCCCAGGTTGTTCTTATTAAATCAATACAGTTTCACCTAAAACGGTTTGCATCTGCACTGCAAAAAACTGTCTTGTTTTCCAATAAAATATTTTTTGAAACATCCTTAAAACAAGATAAATTCATAAAGATAAGACAATATATTGTTCAAAAGTTCGGGGTATATCATATTTTTTATGTTTTGGGAAAAAGTCTCTTCTGCTCACCAAGGCTACATTTATTGGCTCAAAAATACAGTAAAAACAGCAATATTGTGAAATATTATTAGAATTTATTATAACCATTTCTTTTTGATTATGTTTTAAAACATCATTTATTCCTGTGATGGCAAAGCTGAATTTTCAGCAGCCATTACTCCAGTCTTCAGTGTCACAAAATACAAAATAAATGTCTTTATTGTCCCTTTTGATTAATTTAATACATCCTTGATGAAAGAGGTATTCATTTCTTTAAAAAAAAAAAGATCTAGCTGATCTCAAACTTTTGAACAGTGGTGTAAATTGTAAAAGATATTATGTTTCAGAGAGTATCTTGTATTTTTTGTACGAAATTGACAAACTGTTTTCTTTTTAAGCATAAAACCCACAAATTTTTCTTAGATTCAGAACAGAAAAATAAATAATTTTAAGGAAAACAAGTCTTAAAATCCTAAGCAATTCTGATGTTTAGATATATTCTACTGGAAAACAAGACAAAAATATAGTGTATAAATGGAGGACTTGTGATGACAAACCTTAAATAAGAACAATGAAACTGAAAGGCATCGAACAGGAAGTGTATCCGTGGACGACAGAACTGAGCTGGTAGTTCTGTCTGATCGGCTGCCATATTGAAATCGTGTATCAGTGACAAACAACAATCCTGAGAATGCTTAGCTTTCCCCAACACTTTAAAGCTAAATTATCCATTACATTCTACAGCCTCACAATCCTCATCTGTCCAAAGCTAGAGTTGAAGGTTAAAATAAGAGTTACCACCTTGCCTTAATTTACAACTGACAAAAACCTTCAAAACACTAAGTCATTACTGTACAAATACAATAACCAACACTGTACAATGTCTCAATTTCTACTGCAATACAATCGTTTCTTCTTCAATCACACGTTTCCAAGCACGGAACAAAGCACTGCCAAGAATCTTGGGGCAAGAAACCAGAAAATGGAGGATGAAGCTATGTTTAAAGCACCAGCATCTGTTGTGGACACCTTTTTACACGGGATTGTGAACATGGTGCATGAAATGACATGGAAAGTGTATCCTAAAATGTTTAAGCTCCTCCATTCTGTTATCAGATCATATGGAAACGTAATCTGAAGGTACCAAGCACTCGGTAAGCACCAGAGATCTACGCTAAATGAGGTCCAACACAAATATAGGTTCAACAGTCCACGGAGTGCAGCTCCATCAACACCAGGATGATTTAGGAATAAAGTCTCCCTCATAAAAACTTCAACACATATCCTTCCTCCTTCCAAAAAAGATGTTCATGTTTGTGATGAAGCGCATGTAATGAGGAGAAATTACTTTAAATAGGCAATGAAATTAGAAGGAAAGCCACATCAAATGAAGCGGCTCCACATCAACGTGTTGAAAAAGACGACTGAAAGTTGCTGCCAGTGTGAAGGAAGGACGACATCTGCCCCTTGTCAGGTCTCTGTTTGTGAAGCAACGATTACTTTTCATTCCTTAAATGTCTCTCGTTTCTGTTGCTGCACATTGGATGTCAGAACTTGTCAAAAGTGACAAGCGTGGGCACTCTAAACTCGAAGATCTCCACGGTGGAATTAACATATTCCAAAGACGCTGCCGAGGGCTTGACGGGAGCAGGCCGGAGTGGAATTCGGGGTCAAGGAGTGGCCCTTCTATGTAGCGTTTAAATGTGTGCGTATGTACGAAAGAGAGATCAGTGCTTCATTGCTTTTTAAAGGCGAGTCTGAATGTTTCTAAACTATTTCCACATACACAAGTTTGCAAGAACATCTCGCTGAAGCTTTCCTCATCCTCGCAGTTCACATTAAGTGTTTTATTGAAGAAAATCTTACTAGTATCGCTCTCAGAACAGTTAAAAGATTCACAAGACACAATCGGTGTTTCTTCTCAAGGTCTTCTGTACAAAGAGGAGTGAAGCGTGATGTTCACAGTGCTGTGATGTCACATGGTGTTGATTCTTGTCCTTACTTTACTTGGATCGATTGATATCCACTTTTAAAGTCCACAATCTCGGACATCCGCAGCGATCTACTTCCTTTCTGGATGCGGATCACAAAGGGGAAGGTACCGGCCCATTCTCCTGTAGGGCTGATGAACTTCAGTGCTGGTAGAGAGATAAAACGGAGTCATTTTGCAGCAAGACACTTCCATGTGGCAAGAATGCCACCAGCCTCCTCCTCGATGGAAGTGGAACAGGTTTGAGAACGTTGAGGTGATGCGCTATACCTGAACCTGTGTCCCATGGTGTGACTGAAGACACTGGATACTAGACAAGATCTTTTTCTGATGGCCTGTCATTGCTACGCCCATCTTATCCAGTTCACTGTGAGAGAAAGGAAAGTGACAGAAGAAAATGCTTTAGCAAATGGTGGTTATGTTCACAGTAGCATACCACTCATACTATTTTTACAGTATTCAGTGTGTTAACTATGTACAGTGTGCAGATGTTTAGAGCACACATATGGTATCGAACACCCAGCCTCCTCCTCGATGGAAGTGGAACAGGTTTGAGGACGTTGAGGTGATGCGCTATACCTGAACCTGTGTCCCATGGTGTGCCTGAAGACACTGGATACTAGACAAGATCTTTTTCTGATGGCCTGTCATTGCTACGCCCATCTTATCCAGTTCACTGTGAGAGAAAGGAAAGTGACAGAAGAAAATGCTTTAGCAAATGGTGGTTATGTTCACAGTAGCATACCACTCATACTATTTTTACAGTATTCAGTGTGTTAACTATGTACAGTGTGCAGATGTTTAGAGCACACATATGGTATCGAACAATGCAATGCATTCCATTATTGTTTGACACCATATTTGATAAACTGACAAAAATGACAGTACTTTTACACAAAAGTAACAAGCAATAACTTTAAAGTATTGCATACTGTTTTACATACTTTTTACAAAGTAGTAGGCAGTGCATAATATGCAGTAAATAGCATTCAATTTTGTAACATAGCTCGGTATATTTGGAATGCTATACTACTCATACTATTTTTACAGTATGTTTTATGTTAATTGTATACAGTTAGCAGGTTTTCTGTATGCATGGAAGCACAGCACACATTGAATCCCATAATGCAATGCACTCAACTTCCATTTACAGTGATGAATCATAACTAAAGATATTTTTTACTTTTTTTGACAATATTTGAATAAAGTGCCAAAAGTTACAACATTTCTACCCAAAACTGAATTGAAAATGGATAATCATTTAAGTTGAACTCATGAGGTCATGTGACATTTAAGCATACTACTGTTGCATACTAATGCCTGTGGAATATTGTACTCCCATAATGCAATGAGAAATGCAAATGAAACCTCTTTGTGGACTCATTTTGATTTGCAAAATAATTCTTACACATATTTGGATGAAAACGTGAAACAATCATGTTTATTTTCGATAATATAACTGGATGCCGTTTGCTGAATTAAACATGCAAAGTAATGAGGTCACGTCATAATATTTTTTACACAGTTTAACACTGTATATTTTATATGGTTTTGCATACTTTTTTAAAAAATAGTAGGCAGTGTACAATGTATTCAAGAATTCGGTTTCCAACATGATATGGTATGTTTGGAATGCCATACTGCTTTTTGGAGCTTTATACAGTGCAGTTTGTAAACTCTCAGTTTGATTCTTAGTATGCAGTAAGATAATATACCACTGAGAAGTGTCTTTTGAATTAGTGTAGCTTTTATTTACCTGGTGCTGACGTACAGAACTGAGTCCAGGGTGACGTAGCCGGCGCTGGAAAAGTGTTCCTTGTACTGACCCATTTTAATCAAGTCCAGCCAGTCTTCCACCGTGCTGACTCCCGCCTCAGGAGTCACTGGGTCCTCCCTATGATTGGAGGAGGAAGTGCAGTCAGAATAACGGTCTTTTATAACCATGTCATTTCACATCTACAGTAATATTGCATATGCTAGAATTGTCATGAAGAAAGCATTCTGCACTGGTCTGTGAGGATGTCAGATTTATGTATCCATTTGATGTTGTGTTTTTTGGTAAAATTCCATTTAGATTTATGCTGTTTTCTCATACTTTCAATGTAAGTGTTTCAATGATGCGAGCACTTACAAACACAGTTTCGTAATGGGAAAGAAACCAGCTTTTTTTCATGCATTCAAGTGTGCGTGTTTGTGTCAGCTTATCAAAAGCTTATCCTTGCCTGGACATGTTAGGCTTTCCAAATCCAGAAGGGAGGCGGATTGCCTCAAATCATGTCTCTGTCACTCTCTCCTTCTCTGTTGCATAGCCTCCATTATAACACACAATCCTGAGTAATTTAGATTTAAACCTATTTTATTTAATAGCAAGGGCACTATAGGCGGAGTTTTCCCAGTGGTTTGTGAGAAAATTTAGTTTGCACATTCTGCTTTAACTGTGGCAAGCACTGGCTAAACAATCCAGCGCCCATCTGCCTCCTATTTGGCAACCCTCGAAATGCGGCAGAGGGATAGACAGGCAATCAGATATCAGCCAAGACCACCGCAAACCCCCCTCCTGACTGAGAGAAACATGCACTGGAAGGAAGAGTTTCATACTGACGTACATCTGGCTTCAATCTAGATTAGCCGGATATCAGTTTCGTTTATTTTTAATTTATTGGATTACTGCAAAAAACACCTCAGATTTTAATCACACACCTGAGAAACATCATAACACACTTCATGAGCTATATATTGCAAACCGCCACACACATCCCAGCGGATCAACTCTATTGAATTCAGATCTAATCTGCAGAGGGCATTTGGCTCACCAGACTGCAGTGTTGGCCAGCTGCTTCATGCTGCTTGGGTTCTGGATCAGCCTGTCCAGGGTACTGACAATCTGCCCGAATTTTGGCCGATCGCTGCGGTTCTTTTCCCAGCAGTCTAGCATGAGCTGGTGAAGCACCACCGGACAGTCCATTGGAGCCGGTAGCCTGTAGCCTTCATCTATAGCCTTTATCACCTGGAGGGAAGAAGGTTCCGCACTAAAAATCATACATTAGCAGCATCTACACTTCATGAATACTGAGCAGATTTATTCTCTCGCTTAAGCATTTAGCTTTTGTGTGGGGTTAAACTAATTCATTTTTTTATCCATCTGTGACTGAAGTGAGAATGAGATTTCGGGTCAGACCGTCTTTGTTAGTGCAAGAGGGGAGCTGTTTAATTTAGTCCCTTTTATGAAATGATACCGCTGTAAGAAAAGGTAATAAAGGCTAATAAAATTCATATTATCTTAACTCTTGCCTGGAAGACTGTAACCGTCGAAACGCTCCATTGCTTGTTACAATGGCAAGGGAAGGAAGACAGATGGATTTTGTGGTTTACGCCTTGAATGGAACTTTCGAATTCCGCTCTCTCGACACAATAAAAGTTCATCCGCTAACAATCATGCAAACGTTTTTGCGTTCCACTTTAAAATGTCGAGTATACAGGATCGAATCATTCCCAAATGTCTCCATCTCTTTCCAGAGCAGCCTCTTTCCAAATCCCAAGCAAAGATCTCTTCCCAAGGTGATAATAAATAAATGAAAATGGTTTCTGGTGTGGAAAATCTGCCAAGAACCCACTGACACGGATTCAAATTCCCTCTTTTAAAAAGGCCTGTGAATTGAAATCTGAAAACGTTCACCCTCCAGATGCATTTAATCTTTTTACCTTTGTAAGCTTGGGAGTTTTTTTTTTTTTTTTTTTTAATTCCAGTCCCAGTGAAGTGTTCTGGCAGAGGTCTTTTATTACAAATCGATGAGGATTCACAAGTTTAAAAAATAAAGTGGCCAGTGGCAATGGTTAACAGAGTTGTTACTGTTAACTAAAACTATTAATTGAAAATAAAGCCTAAATAAAATAAAAATGTAAATATTAGACGAAAACATCTTAGAAATACTGCTTTGGCAACTAACTGAAATAAAATCGGCTGAAGTACTAAAATTAATAAAACAAATAAAAATAAAGCTAAATAGAATTACTATAAAAAAACTAATAAACACAAGGACTAAAACGTAAACTAAAATGAAAACTGAAAATATTAAAATAAAAGCTAATTCAAAATATGAATAAATACTATAATAGCACATATATAATAAAATAACACTAATGGTTATACCATTCTTAATTCTTAAAACTTCCGTTTTCTGTTTACTGTGAGATCTTTGTTCAGTGAAACTATGGTAACATTATATTCAGAATTTACTCACGTCCTGATTGGACATTTCCCAGTACGGTCGTTCCCCATAGGATAGCACCTCCCACATGACAATGCCGTAACTCCACACATCACTGGCTGATGTGAACTTCCTGTAGGTGATGGCCTCAGGGGCTGTCCATCGAATAGGAATCTTACCCCCCTAAAAACCAGCAAAAAAAAAATCAGTGATTAGCAATGTTGTGAAGCAGCATCACTACAAAGCTATTAGGTGATCACCATCAACGTGCTAGCACTGCTATTTTTAAAATCATGCAGCTTTATAGTAGTGAAGCTATTTTATTATCTTAAGTTGTGGAATAGCTTAATAGCAAGCTATTTTTGAAATGTACAGTTGTTGTTTTTTTTGAGTAGCTTGCCCAAAACTAGTGATTAGCGGTAAGCAGTTTTTATCAACATGAATCACATGAATGTTTGGACAATTAAGGAGGAGACAAACCACTTGTTGAAACATAACTGGGCGTAATTGCAAAACTCAACAAGGCGGCTGTGGTAAAGGAAGTCCTTCCTTTCAAGTAAAAAAAGCCATTTCTTGGTATTTTTGCTCTAGAATGCTGGTCCAACCTTTATTTTTTTAAACTCATCTTTCAGCAAAACCATGTACAAATGCATTCACAGGCAGGGAAAGGCACACACACCACATTGAGTAGATGTTTAGCCATCCATCAGTCTGTATAGCTGTTATGACAGTCCTGTGTGACCTCATTTCCAGACTACAGGTCAGCAAGAATATATCTCGCTGTGTCTGATTTTTTTCCCCCTACAAAATCAAATCATATTTCTTTTAAACAAAAAGCTGAACCAGCTTAACAGATCACAACAAAACTGTTGCATAGGAAATCTAGTTAAAATGAGACTGGAGACCAGAGTAGAAGCATGACCTCTCACCCGTGTAGTGTACTCCGCCTCGGGATCGTCCTCTAACACGCGCGACAGCCCGAAGTCAGACACTTTACACACCAGGTTTCCGTTCACCAGAATGTTCCGTGCCGCCAAATCCCGGTGCACATAGTTCATCTCTGAGAGGTACTGCATCCCCGTGGCTATCCCACGCATCATTCCCACCAGCTGGATCACCGTGAACTGCCCATCGTGTTTCTGCACAAAATGAAGAGTTCTCATGTCAAATTCTCATCCCTGTGGCCTTGTTCAACCTCTGTGGATCCTGGCACAGTCTGTCATGTTCGAATGTGTCTCGTGAGTAATTCATAATTCATTGGCTCCATAATTAATAGCGTTGCTCACATGTTACAGGGCATGAGCTATTAACTGCAATCAGGGGCGAATTTAGTGATTTGGGGGCCCCAGGCTAAATACAGGAATAGGGCCCTATACAATTTCACACATTTACAACCTTGAGGTTCCTTTCACAGTCCCATAGTTGTGTCTAATCTTTTAGATTTTTCATGAACATGTTATAAATAAAGGATTTCTTTTATGTTGTAAATCCTTTGTGCACATTTAAAGTATTAGAGTAGGTTGGACACTAGGTGGTGCATTAGGGTAATTTTCACTATGCAATTGTCTACACAACGCAAGGCTGTCTAATTCTAAACGTTAAAATATAATTTTTTTAATTGATTTTAATTGCACATTTAAATTAAACTGAAGGAAATTATAAATTTTCATGCTTAAGGATTATTTCAACCAAACATGAAGTGTGCCTGTGTGGAAAGTGACTGTGCATGGTCTTTCTTGGGTCTTTCACAAAAACGAGTGAACGCCATTTAAAAAAATTTAAATGGGCCCTATATAATATGCACTGTTGCTTAGTATTACAATTATAGCTTCAGATGCATGATATTTGTAGGGCCCTACGAAATCCATTTTATTTTTCCCAAATTAGCCTAAGTTTTATATTTTCCAAAATCTTTTTTTTTCAGTTTATTTTTCCAGATTCATTTTTTATTTTTTTTATTCGGTTTTAATCTTTCTGGATGATTATATTAAATTTTCACAAAAAACGTCTAATTAATTAAAATCATGAAACTTGTTTAATTTAACAGCAATTTAGGCCTATTAAAAGTTGAACAAAAATTACATTATAGGGCCCAAATTCTGCGCTTTCCATTTTAATGGTTTAATCAAAAACATATCTAATTAATTGAATTCATGAAAACAACTTAATTTATTAATTTGTATACAATAATAGGGCCCTATGAAATTTTAATTGTAATTACTTATTTTTTTTAAATTCTGTGTTGTGTATTTTAATTTTTCTGGTAATCAAATGAAGGCAAAAACATTAATCTATCTTTTATTCCAATGAGAATTAAACAAACCCTTTAATTTTTGTACATTCAAAATGCTACACAACAGAAGTTTACTGTGTAACGAGCAATGTCACAGAATTCGTCAAATATTGAATGAATAAATCAAATGCTATCAAATTCAATTAAATCAAACCGATATGGACTAGTGTATGTGAATATTAAATGTCAAAATACTATTTAGCTACTACAGACGACAACCGCGAGCGTTGCAGGTGCTTAAATAGCAAACTGGCAAACGAAACACATGTCTGCGCCGTTCATTCCGTCACATTTTGCGTTACACAGTAAATTCCGTTTTTATGAATAGATTCTGGGATTTCGTCCCCATTTTCTACGTCGCCCTACTTTTCTAAGAAGCACGTTCAACGCGGACGCACATACGGTTGTCGTGGTAATGAACACCACAGCAACCACTTGTGCGTCCGCACTGAACGCGCATCTTGCATATAAAAAGCATTTTAGGGGGCCCTTGGCTTTTGGGGGCCCAAGGCGGTTGCCTACCTTTGCCTAATGGTTAAATCCGCCTCTGATTGCAATCACTGTATAATCATTCAGGCTTTTATGCAACCAATGGCAAGTAACCAACCAACTAACCAAATTATGATGTTATATACCCTGTGGCAAGAAAACGTAATGTTTTGATTGTTAACTATGTTTGCATGGTAATATTGGGGTAATAATGGGATGCTGGTTTGTTAGAGCAGGGGTTTCCAATTAATACCTATCTGATATATTATGTATGTTAATATGTATATTATGTGTATGTGTGTATAAATAATTAGATGGATATTAATTGAATATTTTAATGTAATAAATTCATATAATACTTTAAGATATGTATAAAATTCAACATTATTATGGCTTCATTTTGCTTGTAAAAGATGGGTCAGAAATCATGGGACTATTTATGATTTTTTTTATTCAAAATATAATTAAATGGCCGTTTTTATTAGTTTTTAAATATTTTTTGTAGTTTTTAATAAAGAAAAGGGGCAATAATATCTGTAAAATCACTTTGTATAATCAATTTACTGTGAAAAGTGCTATAAATAATACATTTAAATTTAAAATATTCTCTTCAAATTATAATAGGTAGAAGACACTGTCAATATAATAGAAAGTAAATATTTTCAGGATAATATTTCCATATTTTGCTTTGACTTTAGTATAATAATGTAAAAAAAAATTGAAATAACATATCTTTATAATACCACTCTTACTATTTTTCTCACACAGTACAAATGATTTGCATATCCACTATACAGTAATTTGGCATCAATACACCTGAAAAACCTTGTGGCTAGTGTCTCCATAAAGCTTCTAAACTAGCTTGACCAGCAAGTCAACCAGCGTTATCAGAAAGACCATGCTGGTAGACTATCTCCACCAGATAAGATTTGCTCATGAACATAATGATCCAAACCAGCATAAACCATGGTGGGCTGAGCTGGGAAACAAAACACAAGCTGAGGGACACAAAGATAAACCAGGCATAGAGAGGTGTGAACATGTGAGTTGTGGAGCCCAATCTGGAAGAGCCGGATGACTGCTTTGTGTTCCTGTGATATTTCACAGCATTTCCTTTGGTGCAAATTGGCCTCCATCATTCTTGGCAAAATAGAGCACGCTCACCTTCAAAAAAGTGTCCAGAGATCCATTTTCCATGTACTCTGTCACAATCATCACAGGCTTACCTAAGGCACGGAGAAAGAGGAGACAAAATGGGAAGTGTGAAATATTGCGGGAAAATATAGAGTGAGAGAGAGAGAAGGAAAGCAGAACCGAGAGAAAGACGTTTAATTTTTTTCACAGGCGAATAAGAAAAGACTTTTGTGTCCTATATTTAATTCATTTCCAAGTTGACAGAGAAAAACATGCAGATAAAGAGAGCGGACACCTCCCCCACTCCCCGCGACTTCACAGAACCTTGTTGCAGTTTTCGTTCGCCTCTACCTGCTGCCTGTTACTCATAGAGACAGCCCCTAATCAAAGCTCTCAATAACAGTCAGGCAGATAATTAGACTGAGCTGTCCATTGAGAATATCTTTGTCCAGAAATACCTAAAATGGTAATGAGTTCCTTTAGGAGGGAGGATGATGAAGGGGGGAGACAAGTGAGGGGGAAGGTTTTAAGGGAGTGTGGTGTGGTGGAGTGTGGTGATTAACTGCCCTGGGGGGGGGTGCCCTGGGGGTGTTGAAGATGAAGGGGTGTAAAGATCTGCTAATGGGAAAAGTGTTCAACTCTTTGCTATGTTGCAGACACAGCTGCAAGAGGCTCATATGGGGAGCTCGCACCTGCGTTACTGAAAGTAATTAAAAATGATCCCTTGATTCCACCTAAATAAGACGCTGTCAATCAGAGAGACCCCCTTCTCACCTCGCATGTGACAGGGAAGAGCACATGCTAATCCATCCCGATTATCAGAGATGCTTGATGGATGTAATGTACAGCAGAAATGTTCACCTCATGGCACCAGAGGCAGATGCCGTTTAGCCCTAGAGATGTTAACCATTTCTGTGAGCAGCCCTTTATTTTGTAGCCTGTAGCCTAGCCTTACAGGTTATATGTTTGAATGATGCGAGGTGATCCTTGAGGTATCACTATTGTGACATTGAGGAAACAACGTAAACGCAGTTTGCTCCATGGGGACTGTTTATGTAAATTATTAGAGTAATTTTTAAAATAATTAAATTAAATAAACTGGTCCAGTTAATATGCATTTTCTAGAGAAAACAAAATCAACCAACCAAACAAACAAATAATATGAACATTTGTTTCTATTTTACGATTTGATTAGTGATGTCAAAAAGTGACTTTTTTTTCTTATTTATTTAATACATTATGGCCCGGTTTTCACAGACGGGGCTTAGACTAAGCCATGATTAGATCATAGTTCAAAGACATTTAAGCAATTTTCATAAACGTGCTTAGAAAAAAACATTACTGGTGTGCATCTTGAGACAAAACAAAGGCACTGATATATTTTAAGATCAGTCAATGCAAGTTTCTTTCAGTTAAAATAGCTCAAACTTACATTTTAGTCTAGCACTAGGCTTAAGCCTGCATGATCTCTGAAACCGGGGGAAAGTGTAATATATTATTATTATTATTATTATTATATTGTTCCTGTAAATTAATAGGTTATCGTTTTTATATTTTTATTTATTTTCATTCATTTTATTTTTAGATTAAAATAATATAAATTAAACTGAATGAATTTTTTTTTTACTGAAGATAGGCTGGTCCAATTAATATGCATGCATTTTCTAGGGATAACTAAACTTTTTTTTTCATTTGATTAATTGATTAGTGATGTTTTTTCATATTTATTTTATTATGCTACAGATATTATATTATTATTATAAAATACCACAGCCATATCACCGTGCAGCCCACTGAAGCTAAGCAGAGTTGAGCCTGGTCAGTACCTGGATGGGAGACCTCCTGGGAAAACTAGGTTGCTGTTGGAAGAGGTGTTAGTGAGACCAGCAAGGTGGTGCTCACCCTGTGGTCTGTGTGGGTCCTAACGCCCCAGTATAGTGACGGGGACACTATACTGTCAAAAAGCACCGTCTTTCGGATGAGATGTTAAACCGAGGTCCTGACTCTCTGTGGTCATTAAAAATCCCATGGCACTTCTCGTAAAGTGTAGGGGTGTAACCCCGGTGTCCTGGCCAAAACTGCCCCCCTGGCCTTTGTCAATCATTGCCTCCTAATAATCCCCATCCACTTGATTGGCTCTATGACTCTCTCTCCTATCCACTTGTAGCTGGTGTGTGGTGAGTGCACTGGCGCCGTTGTCCTGTGGCTGCCATCGCATCATCCAAGTGGATGCTGCACACTGCTGGTGGTTGAGGAGAGACCCCCTCATACGATTGTAAAGTGCTTTGGGTGTACAAAAATACACAATAAAGCGCTATATAAATCCATCATTTATTCAAAATATATTATTATAATATACTGTCCCTGTAAAATTAATATTTTAATTTTAGTATTTTTTCTATTTTCATTCATTTTATTTTTAAATTAAAATAATTCAATTCAATTCAATCGAATGAAAAATAAATACAAATTAAAAGAAAATAAATTTAGGATGGTCCATTTAATAATTATAATTAATTTTATAGAAAAAAACAAAGAAAGTCATGAACATTTTTTCCCTTTGACAAATTGATTAGCGAGTTTTTTGTTTGTTTGTTATATTTCATATAGTATAATATATTTTTTGTACTTTATTATGTTGTGCTTCAGCTGTTAAACAGTTTGCATGGAAACCATTTAAAAAGTTGCATCATTAAAGCACCATTTCTACTGCAATATGAACGCAGGCGGACATCACTGGCCTCTGCATTGCGACTTTTGCACATCTCAAGCTGCAATACAAGAAGTAAAAAGAAAATGTTAGCAGAAGACCTTGAGGACAAAGATAAGACATCTGCCCTGTCAATTTCAAAATTTAAGCCTGCATACTGGAGATTTGCGAGTGAGGCTATAAGCAAAGAGTCAATGGTTTCATTATGGTTTTGTAATCTTTACTTCAGCAAAGCACAAAGAAATAGAAACCCAATTGAATTCAATAAAACCCCATTCAACCCTAACAAGCTATTTATAGCACCAAGCCCTAAGACGTTGCCATTTGTGGTTTCAGATGAATGGGGGTTGCACTGTATGTCCTAGCTGTCACTGTAAGTAAATCACAAATGTATCGGTCACATCATTTAGAATCGAAGCCACACGACAAGCGTGGCGAAGGATATCCGAAAGGATCACGCATTAGCTTATCAACGTGGGACAAATTACTTTGACACTGAGCTAGCTGGATGACGTGGCCTCCTTGCCTCAACCTACAATTGTTTGGCCACCAGAACTGAAATATAGAGCGCATTCAAAAATAAACCGCAACATCTCCCTGACATTGCTGTTGTGCGCACTATCAGATCAAACAGATGTGCATTTCTGCACTCTAGCCGTTGAGCTAGAGTATGGCTGACAGTTGTTAATGAAATTACCTAGCAACTTATCCATGCATGCACATTTAAGGGTGATTGATGCTGCAGCAGTTTTACGAGCGCTTTAGACAGTATTCACACTAGGGATGTAACGATTACCGGTTTCACGATAAATCACGATAAAATGCACTGACGGTTAGTATTACCGTTTAAAATTTAATTATCATCAAAACCGTGTTTGATTATCGCGCTTTTGAAAACTCGCGGTAAATCCTGTCCAGCCAGCATCAGTCTGACGCAGAAGCAGCATGCAGTGTTGTTGTTTTTTTGTTGCACGAGACGAAATGGCGGAAGGCAGTGACAGCGCTCGGGAGATTTTTCAGCCATCTAAGAGGACCAAATCGGTGGTCTGGTTGTATTTTGACTTTTACAAGAGTCCTGAAGGCAATTTAATCGAGGACGGTCACCCTGTCTGCCGATCTTGCAAGAAGAAAGTCGCTGCAAAAGGGGGAAACGCATC
>NW_015505305.1:3057541-3092639 GCF_001515645.1 Sinocyclocheilus grahami | reverse complement strand
GTCTTACATTAAAATAGACAAATTTAATTAGCCTATTCTATTTATGTTTGTATGTGAACTCGAAATCAACCCCAACTTTGCTTTAAAAAGCATCACAAGATCTCCTAACCGAAGATCACATGATCTTCAAGTGATTTATTATTATTATTATTATTATTATTATTATTATTAGGGCTTCATGTTAATGTTCATTTAATGTTTATGCTAAAAAAAAGTGCATATAGCTGCCAATTGTATTAGTTGTTTGTTGATTTTCAAATATAAAACTTATTGAAATGTTTTCAGTGTGTGTATCAGTTCTTTTTGAACGTTTTCATCTAATTTGAACAAAACCATGATAATATTGATAATCGTGATAACTTTGGTCACTATAATCGTGATATGAAATTTTCATACCGTTACATCCCTAATTCACACACACACACACACACTCAAACCAGTGTTGCCAGATTGGGCGGTTTTGAACTGGATTGTGTGGGTAAAAAATTGTTTGGGTGGGTGGACAAAATTTGGGCTGGTTTGGGGTCAGGTTAGTCTCAGCCTCAAATATCACACCTATGGACCGTTGGATGAACATCTGATGCATACGGCACACAAACTTGGAAACACTTCGGGAGTTTCATCAGATTGGTTGAATTATACAGGATTTCCAGGAGACGTGCGTGTCGCATTCTTTAATGTTCCACCTGGAAACAAATACGCCGTGACGTCAAACCCCCTCATGTTAGAAGCAACCTGTCGTGTTTACAATTGTGATAATGAGCGCTTATCAGGATCAACTAAACGCTGGATGTTCAAAAGTATGTGAAATACTTAAAGTTCGCGGCATAGAGTCTTTAAAATACGTCCAAGAGTTTTACACATGGTCTGTTATTGTGGGGACATTTCCACGCCCCTAAACATGACACGGCACAAAACGAAACGTGATTGGTTGCTTTATCTGTCAGTCATATGGCCTCTTGGGCGGGCCTTGCCATTCAAAGCGGCCAAGGTTCCCAGACCTTCTGCCGCGAGTCTGAAGGTCTGGCTACACGAGACTAGGGTCAGTTTGGTGGTTTTCAAACATCTAAACTGTATAGGCTAATTGATCAAAAAAACAAAACCCAAGTGTGCATGTACGGCATCCAATCAATCAACAGGGTGCTAATACTGGTATTGCCTGCCACACTTTTAGCCAATCATGAAGGATCAGCAGACAGACATGATGATTCATGAGTGATGGTTTTTAGTGCGATAAGGGATCCGATTTTGAACGTATAGTTGTATATTCAAGCGATCACAATGCCAGAGTTGCCTAAATATAAGTTACAAGGTAAAGAGTGGGACAGTGACTTGACTCTCACAACCTGAATTACACCTGTGGAGGGAGATGGTGCGAAGGCTCTTAGTTGATATCAGTGTAACTGA
Source organism: Sinocyclocheilus grahami (assembly GCF_001515645.1). Lineage (NCBI taxonomy): Eukaryota > Metazoa > Chordata > Actinopteri > Cypriniformes > Cyprinidae > Sinocyclocheilus > Sinocyclocheilus grahami. The sequence goes on along the minus strand of NW_015505305.1, from coordinate 3,091,232 downwards.
AATCAGAGCACAGTTAAACAATTTAACCAAAATCTAAACTGAATATGGGACTATACGATCCTGTCCTGCATTAGAAAGCTGGTGGACCTGATTAGTTTTGACTGTGCAAAGTTCTGTATTATGTTCAACAATGCACTTCACGAAAGACATGCTGTAGTTGTCTGAAGTTTTGTCATCTTTATTTTGTTTTAAGGAGTTAAAATTGGTCCTTATCAACCTTGATTGACATGACAATAAAATTATATCACATTTTGACAGTTAAAGTTTTGGGCAGTTTTTTGTTGGATTGGGCGGGTTTTGGTGAGCTTTTGGGCTGGATATCCTCCACCCGATCTGGCAACACTGACTCAAACGTCCATTGCGTCCCACGGTGAGCCGATCTACTCTAAATGTCTGTGGAAAGGCCGTAATTATGGTCATTATCACAGGAGCAAGGAATCCATACATGCATTTAAGGGAATCTGAAAAAGGCGATATACATTAAAAGACCTACAAATTCAGTATGTACTCTGTACATCATCTGTAATCACATGCTTTGGAGGTATTTGATTAAATGACAGCAATTTGTTATGAAATATCAGAGGATAAAGGAATTTTAGGGCTCTAAACAAGTAAAGCTCTATCTTAAAAGCACACATTACTCTGAACAAAGCAATACTTTCAATGATTTAGAAAATACATCCTCTTAGCTATTGTTCCCACTGTTGATGGCACAAAGAAAAACATTTCTTGAGGACTCAGCTGGAATGAACCTGAAAATACAGCCGATGATGGCGAACGTTATCAGATAGCACATTGCAGTTAGCTAATCTGATAGTTATATGCAAAATGGGTTTATAATAGAGACGATGACAGCTCTGTGTTTTTGTAAAGATGGGGATAAAGAACTGAATGGGGCATTAAGGTCTATTCTGATTCCATTCTCTGAGCTGCTTATACATTTGCATTACAAAAAGCTCAATCACGGTCTAATTTTTTGCCGTCTGAGGTGGTAATGATAGAGCGCCTCTCTGAAAGCTGTGTTATGTGACAGATGCTTTTCATATTACAGCGCAAAACTCTTTGTCTTTCTCGCCGGCGCTCCATCAGGCAGCATAAACACTCTTCAGCCTCTTTAATGCATCTCTGCTCAGCTCCATCAGCGCTGTGATTAGTCTGTGCGTACGAGGAGGGGGCTGGATTGACAGCTGCTTCAGTAATGCAGTGCTGAAGGGTCGCTGACCTCTCCTGTCCCCATTCCCTACACCATCAGGCTGATCTGTGACCTGTGAAATTACTCCGGCTATCATATCTCACCCAATCAGAGGCAGACGAGGACATGTTCGCAAACCGACACACGCACACACGTGTGTTATATTACCTGCCAGAAAGAGCAATATGGAAGATACATAATCTGACAGTTTCATTGAGCCTCACTCGCAAAAAGTGTTTACATATGTGCGCAGAAAAAGTTCTCATGCAACTTTCCACAAGTACATTCACACATTTTGTTTGTATTCTTATTCGATTGTTTATGAATCAGGATTCTGCTAAATTAGGGAGTGTGTGCCATACAGTTATTAATTAGTATATATATATATATATATATATATATATATAGTCACTCTATTTTTTCAGCTCTCACTATTAATTATCTATTAACTATGACTTTTGCCTCAAACTCTTAATTTGCTGCTTATTAATAGTTAGTAAGGTAATTGTTAAGTTTAAATATGCAGTAGGATTAAAATATCTAAAATATGGTCATGCAGAATAAGACATAAAAATTTACTTTATAAATACTAATAAACGGCCATTATGCTAGTAATATGCATGCTTGTTAAATGTGAGAATTTGTCATTAAAATAAAGTGGTAATTGTTATATATATATATATATATATACTGTATATATACGCAAACACATTATGTATAATTATGCATTATTATGTATAATTATTAGAATTATTATATGCATTTTCTTACATTATTTCATTTTATAAAACACACACACACACGTATAGGGATATAACGATTACCGGTTTGATGATAAATCGTGATAAAATACCCCACGGTTAGTATTACCGTTTCATATTTTAATTATCACTATAACCGTATTCGATTACCGTGATTTGAACAACTGAGGATAAATAAATACTGTACTGCGCATGGCTCCAGTGTGCGACCAAATGGGCGCATTTTGTGATAATTTTTTCTGTCTGTGCGACTAAATTTTGTGTGCGGTCACACTGGAGCAAACACCGCATTGTTTAACTCATAAGCGCTGCATTTCTGTTGCATGTGAGAAACATCAAACGGCAAACGAAACTGAAAGCATAACGAAACCGCGCTACTCGTTTGAGCTGCGCAGCGCTTCGAGTCACACACACACACACACACACACATATATATAAACCCATATATATATATATATATATATATATATATAAACAAATGTTTTCTTTTTTTTTATTCCTATGTCCATGTAAAATATTAATCTTGCCATAACATTAATTAATGAGAGCCATTATGAGGGCTACAGGGATTATGTGTGCCTTTGGACAATCCATGCATGCCTACAATAATGAAAGCCTTTCACTGACATATTTGTTGAATCAAGACATTCATAACCTAATAATTACGTTGCAACAGCACATAATTAAAAAAGGAGAAAATTACTGTACTTTTACTTAATAAGAAAGGAAAAGCTGTACTGCCAACATTAATAATAACTATTTGAACTGCATCAAACTAAAGGCCACCATTAGCATTTTGCATGAGTAAGAGGGACTGGGTGGAAATGTCGAGAGGATTAATGTTAATAATTCTGACACTGAATATTCATGATCCCTCCAAAAACTCACATCCAATTACATGTTTGTATTATCGATATTCATGCAGCTGGCATGAATATGGATGGTCCTTTTGTTGTAGACCCTGTCAGTCTAATCCACAGAGGCTTGAAGGAGGGAAAAAATCATAAGAGAGATCAGCAGAGGAAATTACCACTCAATAGTGACCAAAACACCTGTTGCAAGATACTGCTTTTTTAAACAAAGACAGCCTAATAGTCTAAATAGCCTTGAAATGAACACAATGGTAACATCACTCTCAATAAGCTGGCAAATTCAGGCAAGGTTCAGTAGCGCTATTCTAATCACGGCCAATATTAGCATCCTCATTATCAGCGAGCAGCGCACATCAATTTTAGATTCTCAGGAGTGGTGATACAAGCAATCAGAGGAAATACAGACCTAATATGCCTTTATGAAATCCAAAGTTCAACAAAACAGTTTTTTTTTTTTTTTTCTCCCTTCAAACAATTTAAGCTAACTCTCGGCATGATGATGTGTTATCTGTGACCTTTCCGAAGACATTATCTTACCAGTTGTCTTACAGTGATAATTCAAAGCGATAAAAGCAAATTCAAAGGCATACTGTCATAGCACATTTGTATTCTAAAGTAAAAGTAGGGCAGAAAATCACTGATATAAATATTGTCATACATATTTATTCTAATGAATATTCATGAACTGTGCTATTTTGTTTTTGTTGAAGATAAGATTGTAAGGTCAATTATCTCTGTGTGGAAAACACAGGGGGTACAAATTATTTCCAGCAATAGATGTTACATGTGCAAATGTGTTTTGGATGTAAATGCTTACATCTGGTGACAACTCCCTCCAGTCGAATGATGTTGGGATGGTCGAATTGGCCCATGATGCTGGCCTCACTCAGAAAGTCACGTCTCTGCTGCTCTGAATATCCGGCTTTCAGACTCTTGATGGCCACCTGGATCTCCCTCTTACTGGGCAGCCTCAGACGGCCACTGCAGACCTCACCAAACTCACCTGGGAGTCAAGCAAGAGCCTGTCAACTAACTGAATTTACCTTCAATCCCTTATTTCATTTCATTACAATCCCTGGAGAGCTGTTCAAGTGGTTTACACAAGTAGGGCATGTTTTTGAGTGATTCATTTTGACTTACCGGCCCCAATAACTCTTTCAATCCGTATGTTGGAAACTTCGATCTCTTTGGCGAAGTCTCGCACTGCCTGGTTGGGGTCCTCGTACGTATGCGGGTGAATGTATGTGCGGGTTTCGGGAAGTTTGACTGCAATGCAAGAACACGGTAGGAGTGAGGATAACGGTCGGGTTGTTTTACAGTCACTTTAGTTACCTAGACTGAACCATCCATTTTCCTAAAAGGAGGGGAGTGCCGCATTTTCAACCTCATTAAACATTGTCTTTGGCAGGCAGGAAAAGTGTCATTAGAGAAAACACACATTAGGCAACTAGTGCGATCAGAGACATCATTTATCAGCAGCTGCATCAGAGGCTCTGTTCACTAACCGACAATTTGCTGGAAAAACATGCATTTCTTTATTCATCTATCCAGCCAGACCGAATTATGTTCACCGTCTGACTGGCCAGAGAAAATACTATCCTGATTTGATGACATTTCTCAAACTATGTTCTTTGAACGCACTACATTAGACATCTTAAAAAGTTTTGCCCAATATTTTGCTGATTACTCTTTTCCAAGACCAAAAAAACCTGTGTGCATTACCTCGTCCATGCTGAAACTGCATTTTCTCTTCCTCAGGGTCTTGCTTTGCTTTAATATATCCACAGCGCCTGGAACAATGGGATAAGTACAATTAAAACAGTCCGACACAATGAAATACATGCTTTCTCTCACACTAAATCAACCAACCAATCCCCTAAGACTAAGAAAATGTTGATGACTGTAGAATCAAATCTACAGCGGCCTGGTCTGGTCACATATATCTTCTATTTACAGTGTAGTTTAACCATAATGTGTCTTTAGAGGCCGGTTTTCCCACCTAGTAAAGGATTTCACTGCTCTAATCCGCTCTTTAGCACTGGGAAAATTCAATCCTGTCACCTCTGACTTTATCATTAACTACATCATTCCTCCCACAGCAGGATCATGAATAAGGAAATGCCCCAGATAATGAATATTCCAATACACTGGGGAGGAAAGGTGGCCAGCGTAGGACTGATAATTATGTTCATTATTCATTTAATCCTCGTAGTGACACACGCTCACACATTCCCTTTTCCTGTCATGTCTTTAACAATAACGTATTGCCAAAAATGAAATGTCCCAAGCTGACTAGCCATAGTAATTACACAGCATGTTGAAATGTGGAGAATGGATGCAAAATGTCTACAGACTGGCACATTTGATGGGGACCAGGTGGAAAAAGCCATCCTAAATGGGTTTCTAGAGGACATTGGCATAATATGGGTGACTATTCATTTATGAATAGAAATGCAAGCTGGAGTCTCTATTGTGCTATAGCAGATGACAAAATGCAAGGCATTTCCTGTAACTGCAGGTAAAGAAAGCTAAAAGGTCAACAATGGAGAGACAGTGTTATGAGTCAAAAACCTTTGGGGGAATTCACACAGAACTCGTTCTTGCATCCAAAACCAGCTAGAGTGCAAGGGAATGGAACACATTGCAGGGGTCATGAGGTATGAGGTGAACATTTTAAAAGTTAGATATTTTTATACTGACATACCTTTTTAAAAAATGCAACAAGCAGACAGATACCACACAGTTGCCAAAAAGGACACAGATGACCAAAATTAAAACTGTAAATGTCCCTTTAGAAATCCTGTAATCCATGGATGAATGCCATTCAGAACTGAATTAACTATGCTTCCTTAATTCCAGTTCAAATGCTGAACTTGAAATGAGGGATGCAGAACTGCTATTTAAATTTTGGTGTTATAATATGATAGATAGAATTGCAGAATTGCTATTTTAATTTGGAGTTAGAAAAGCAGATATCTAGATCAATATCTAGAATAATAGAATGATAGTACAACACATAGAACTAAAGAATGATAGATAGAATGACATATAGACAGAACAACAGAATGGTAGAATGACAGATTAAATGATAAAACGACAGAACGATATATAGAATAACAAAGACAGAACAATACAACAACAAATAGAACATTGGATAAAACAACAGATAGAAAGACAGAGAGAATGACAGAGTGACACATAGAAGGACAGAGCGACCGATACGGCAGAATGATATCTAGATCGATAGAACGATATAGATTGACAGAACAATATCTAGTACTACAGATAGACAGAACGATAAAATGACAAACAGAATGAAAGATAAAATGACAGACAGAATGTTAGAACAACAGAACGACAAACAGAAGGATAGAGTGACAGACAGAACAACAGAATGATATCTAGATCAATAGAACTATATCTATTTCAATCATGACAACTCTCTGAAGATTTAACATGGTGATGGATATGACAATGTTAATGTATTTGGTCTTGGCGGAATAGATCTGCTACGCTGCTGCTGTTGGTTATTGCTGTAGTTGTAGATTATTGCTGCTGCTGTAAGCAAGTACAGGAACTTGCTACTGCCAATGCATACGGCGATACGGTGCCGTGAGTATTTAAGACATACTGCTGCTGCACAAATAGCATATAAAATAACCCGTAGCAGAACTATACAGGTGGAGCTGGGGAAGGTGGAATGTTTCAGAGAAACTCTGAAAGTGCGCTGCAGGAATCTCTAGTGAATGCTAGCCAGCCATATAAATGCAAGGCAGTAAGCTCATTGGCTGCATAGCAGCATGAACCAATCAGCTTGTGCCAAGTCATTTAACTCTCTGAATAGCATCAGTTACATTAACAACCCGTCAGCCTGCGCCATTTAGAGTTTCATGACTGAACTATATATATTAACAACAATATCTAGACCGATTTAACTATATCTAGACTGATAGATGTATTATATGAGTTACAGAATGATAGATAGAATTATTGAATGATAGACAGAATGACAGATACAATAATAGATAGAATGACAGAAGGATAGAGCGACAGATAGAACAATAAAATATCTAAACTGGCAGAATGATATCTAGATTGATAGAACTAGATCTAGATTGACAGAACAATATCTAAAACGATCAAGCAACAGATAGATAGAATGATAAGAGCGACTAAGAACGACAGATAGATAAATGGATAGATGGACAGATTCAATTCAAATTGACACTCAGGAACTCTGAATTCTGCACTGCAATCAGACCATAATGACAGTGAGAAATCCCCAAAATCCTGCAATCAAACCGCTAAGCCAGTAATACTCCTGAAGCAGCTGTGGAAATGATCATGCATCAGTGTTACCAGTATGTTGGTTCTGGTATTGATTTTATACACAGTTAACAATGCTAATCAATACAGGATACAGGGTCCCCTTCATTCAAGAGCCAGAGCGTGCTCAGCTGCCACAGAGCGGTCAAAGCATTGGGGCCCGAGGCAGGGGTTGGGGCAAGAGCAGACATGGGGGTCTATTACATAATGGGAAGACCGCTGGGTTCATTCATGCCCCCTCTAATCCGGTCTGTTGCATCTCCCTGTGGAGTTGCGGGGGGGTGAATCTCTCCCTTTCAGCTGTTGTACAGGCCCGTCTGGTGGGGGGTTCAGAGGTACTTGTGTGTCGTTTCCTCTCAGCAGCTTTTAATGAGACTGGGGGTCTCAAGAGAGACCCCACCTGTTCATCAGCCACACATACACATGCACCCCCCTAAATAAATGCCCAGGGCCTAGTGTGCATCTGTGTGCAGGTACAACCCCCCAACCATTCCGATCTTTAACCGACCCATGTGCGAAACACAGTCTATTAAGTGCAACACGCTTGCACAGGGGGTGCAGCGCTGGAGGGGTTCGCAGAGGAGGGCCGCCCCGACTGAAGCATGTGGTAATCAGGGAGAGTAAATCGACTCTGAAACCGACCCCACTTGCTCTCTAACCTGCCCTGCCATCCCTCGAGGTCCCGCAGACGGATCCCCTCCCCCTTGCACCTGCTGCAGCGCTGCTCAACACGCTGATGAAACACTTTTCGTGCTGCAGCGGGAGATCCGGGAGTTTCTAAAGTGAAGCGTAATCCCACCCTTCAACCTTCCTGTCACTCATTTGAATGCAATATGCACACTGCGCCGCTATTTGCATATTCTGTTATAATGGCGGATAAAACGAAAAAACTAAATGTGACAGACTAGCGTCTAGGACTCTGCAATTAACAAATTTTTCAACTCCGAAGCATTCCTCAAATCCCTTTTGTGCGGTGATAAAGACGTTTCGCAGCCCTACACCACTGGAAGCCCTTTTGTCTATGACCCAGTTTCTTTTTCCTTTCTTCTTCCACTCTTTTGTCTTTCTCCCGCTCTCGCAGTGTGAAGCTTGTATCTGCAGGTGACAGTGCAGCGGTGCAGCTTTGTATCTGCTGACAGGGTTCACATCTTTCTCTGTGCCTTTGAGAAAGGGATGTTGAATGTCATGGTGCAAAAGCAGAGAGACTATTAAACTGTCTGGCCATCTTGAGGGAACTATGAGTGAGAGCTGACTCAGAGTCTGCCATAAGCATTAAGAGAAAGATGTAATGGAGAGATTGAGGAAATAGATATTTAGTACTTGTCAACAATATTATTGCTAATACAAACCTTAAGTATTAAATGTTGCCATGTAACTCATCCTATAGTGTCTATGCTACAGACATTAAAGAGTTAGTTCACCCAAAAATGAAAATTAGCACATACATTTCTCACCCTCAAGTCATCCTAGCTGTACACGAGACTCACCGGCGCATGCGCAGCACTGACCTAATACGTCATCCGCCCGGAACTGCTTCCAGTGTACAGAGGAGCCGAGTCGTACCACGCAGTGGAAAAGCGCCATAAGGTACTACTATGCACTATTTAGGTGTAGATGAAATACAAAGTTGTCTCTTTAAGGGTACTACACTAGTGACAAGCTGTTCTGACAGTGCAACATTTGCAAGCTTTTTCTTTTGCCGTAATTGATTTTTGAGCCTATATGCACATAAATAATGTGACTATAAACTAGATCCCATCAGACAAAGAACCAAGTGGTTTCCTTCAACAACCAGCATGAGATGATGTGCTACGAGCATAAAACACTGTCGTTTTAATGTGGCAATTCTGTCCTCTGACCCTCAAACTAGTTCATTACATAATGATACTCCAGCTCATTGAGCTAATGAGGTAAAGCAGCTTCCAGCTGGGTTTCGAGATCTGTTCAGCATGTAGCAGACGGCAGACCAGCTCTGGCTTTCACCTGCTACAAGGACATGCCAAGCCACTGGCATGGTCAATACATCCCAGTAGGGTGGCAAGAACAACAGAACAAAATTCAACTGATGTCCTTGCATGTTGCCACGTGTCTGTTCTCCTAAAGGACAGTGTTAATTTGGAACGGTTCACTGAAGCATGTATTTTATCTGGAAAACTCAGTAAAGAAAGTCAACACAGAGGAGCCGAGTCGTACCACGCAGTGGAAAAGCGCCATAAGGTACTACTATGCACTATTTAGGTGTAGATGAAATACAAAGTTGTCTCTTTAAGGGTACTACCCTAGTGACAAGCTGTTCTGGCAGTGCAACATTTGCAAGCTTTTTCTTTTGCTGTAATTGATTTTTGAGCCTATATGCACATAAATAATGTGACTATAAACTAGATCCCATCAGACAAAGAACCAAGTGGTTTCCTTCAACAACCAGCATGAGATGATGTGCTACGAGCATAAAACACTATCGTTTTAATGTGGCAATTCTGTCCTCTGACCCTCAAACTAGTTCATTACATAATGATACTCCAGCTCATTGAGCTAATGAGGTAAAGCAGCTTCCAGCTGGGTTTCGAGATCTGTTCAGCATGTAGCAGACGGCAGACCAGCTCTGGCTTTCACCTGCTACAAGGACATGCCAAGCCACTGGCATGGTCAATACATCCCAGTAGGCTGGCATGAACAACAGAACAGAATAGAACTGATGTCTTTGCATGTTACCATGTGCCTGTTCTCCTAAAAGATAGTGCTAATTTGGAACAGTTCACTGAAGCATGCATTTTATCTGAAGAAAAAAAAATCTGTAAAGAAAGATGCATCCGTGAGCCATAACGTTTGCTGGTCAATATCATGGATTATTAATGATTTCTCTCCAGAAGTTTGTAATTTTGTAAGCTTTTTCAGAGAAGCACAAGGACATATTTACACATCTGATGAAGACAAACCGTCAGACCAAAATAAATCTATCATTACCAAAAAAACTGTTATTATATTCTGCTATATTTTTAAGCATAACTGAGAGGTCATAGTATAATCTTATTATTTAACATACAAATAAATAAAGATTGCTAAAGAATACAGAACTAATAACAACAAAATGACAAAACGTGGATATACTACCTTTTATATATACTGTAAATAACAACTTTTGATTCCAAGTGTATCAGAAAATATAGAAAGTAATTCCAAATTATTTGTAATACTTTCTCTCTTTTTGTTTTTAACCAGAGGATTATTGGCAAATTAGTGATAATAGTAAATCAGAACAATTTTTTATTATTTTTTTGCAACTAGAAATTGACAGTGTGGTCCCTTGAGAAATCGCTAAAAACCTTTCCTCCTACCTGAGAATAAAAAATAGATTTACAATCTGGCTAATTACAAAATAGAGGAAATGATCGTGTGTTTGGAGGAAATGGACACTCATAAATTCTAAGCTCCTGTGACAGGTGTTTTAAAAACACTGACTCTATCATTTGAGAAGGGTTCATTACGCTAATTGAAATCCAGAAGAAAATCGAGCTAATTGATTGCGCATCCTGTTCTCATCTCCAGCCTGTGCACATGCATCCAACATATCATCCACCTCTATATTCCGGAATGTTCTGCTGACGCGTTCAGACACATCTACAGCTGGCCTTCCTTCAAACAAATGGAAATGAAATTCTAAGAGAAGTTGCAATGCATGCTGAGAGTGAGTGAGTCATGATGTGCTCAGGGGCTACACGGCCAGCGATTTCTGCCTGGAAAGGCTCTGGAATAGCCAGATGGAACAGTTTGTAAAAAAACAACAAACCTGTTTAACAGCCGAACATGCTCATGCAACCATTTTGGAATGGCATAATAATTCCATTTTGTGTGTATACTTGCATATGTTGCTATATTTCTCTGTTAAACACAAACAAATGGACTGACTAAACAGTTACGGTACGGTATCAAACCCCAGGTAATGTCTGCACTAAATCAACCAAACAAGACCCATTAAGACCTCGGCTGTGCCTCCAAAGCATGATCTACACTGTTCAAACAAAGAACTGAATAACAAAACACATTTACAAGCTACATTCACTCACGTTGGTAGATTGTGAACAAAAACTACTTCCCCTAAACGGCATCAGTTACACAACACTGTGGGTTTTCACTAAACAGAGAGAAATGTGGCACTGAAATCTCTTAGTTTATTATTGTATATGTCTGTTTTCAGCTGCTATGTAACAAATAGTTAGATTTCATCCACCAAACTGTTTTTTTTTACCCATTGATAGTTTCTGAGATGCTCTCAAAACTAGTAAAAACCAGCACAGGGAAACAGCAGCCTGTGCCATTTTTTGTTGTAATGTTTGCAGTCTGAAATGGATAATTTTGTGGTGTTGCAATTTGATAGAATTGAATAATTTACTCATTTTTGAAGAGTCCCATAGAATATTCAACCATCAGAGAGCAGCTGTTATATGGGGTGCACTTATTTTATTACACAATATATCATATTTTTCCCCTTCTTGAATGATTTAGCACACTACAAATCTGCCAAATCTTTATGTGATTAAGTAAGACAGGCAGGGAAAAAAGCCGAAAAGGTTCCTCGGATAACACAAACACACAACCAGTAATCAGAAATGCAATAACCCCACTAATGGAATATTAACCAACAATGCATTTATCATTCCTACAGAAAACAGCCATGTGGCTTCTAGATTTCATCATTAAACTGCAATAATTTCATCCAACATGTGCTTCAGCGAATGGTTTGGAGGCCGTCCAACTGGAGGTAAAGGGAATTGTTTTAATATCAGAAGCTTGAAGTCTTCAACTAGTTTTCATGGCTGGCAAACAATGCTCTTCAGACTTGCAAATGTGTGGGTCTTTGGTTAGTAGGCACCTGCTAGACGTACCGCAGCATCTGTCATTGTACTGAAATGTTCCACAGACAAAATCACAAGGATCTTTAAAGTGTGTATTCCATTTTTAATTGCTTTGCTGGATAGAAGCAGAAAATAGGGGGGAAATGAAAGACAAACGAAGACCATCTGCCAGCATCATCAACAGCCAATCAGAGCTGTTTTTTCCCCATCAAGTATCAGAATGCTGGCCAACTCCAAATCACTGGGAGCCCAAATCGGTGCAAAAACAAAGTTGAACACACTAAACATGCCTGAACTCTTCATATTTCTCTGACTAACCCCAACTTCGGTGTGCAAACAGAAGACAAACACACAAGCCAGAGTTCCCATCGCTCGTGACCAGTGAATTACCATGATTTGTTCCAGTTCTACATGATTACTAGACACAAAAATGCATGCACAAAGAAAACCTCTAGAGAATTCCAGAGGGAAAAAAATTATGGCAACTAGAAATTCAGAAAATAAATTTTCTCTTATTTTAACTTAAGAGTTCATATCAGACAAATCACAGATTAAAATTTTTTGACATTTCCAGGTTTCCCCGATTGGTCACAAATCATGCCGTGTGAAATCTGTCAAAAAAAACCCTCTTCAGATCTTCCATGACCTCGCTCAATTTAAGCATTTGAAACCCTAACATCTTGCTTACAATTCCCACTAGAGTTAAACTTTGCAAAAAACTGATGTATGTTTTCAGCTCAGCGAGAGAATCAGAAATCAATGACCTCAAACTGTCAATAATGGAAAGGCCATACTCTCTTAAAGCTCAGCTGAGGTTCTGAAAGCAGTAAAAGAACCGTGGGCACTGTGAACTGAATACCTTGTTAAGTCCAGTATAGCACAGTATAATCCAATGCCAAGGGACTGAATGCAATTACAGAGTTTAGCTTCACTCACCATTACGATTCATTGGCCTCCACACCACACTAGAAATACGTCATTCGAAATCAGCATCAAAACTGTTTTTATTGCTTCCATGAGGGTCTTCCCACAAGCAGTCACACATGCATTGGGTTGGGGGTGGTGGAAACCATGAACAAGACGTGGCAGCACCAAGGTTTTGGCCTGCAGGCATAAACTTTGCCGACATAACACATCCTGCGGGACCTTTCTGTCACAGAGCATTATGGGTTACAAATTGCAAAGCAGACGGAAATCTCATTCTGTGTTACAACATACTGGATCGTATAGCATCCAACAACAGTCGAAAAATCCCTAGTAAATCAGCCTTTGAAAAAGGAATGCTAGTGCCGGTCAATACTAAAAGCTGTAACGATGCCAGTCTTTCTGCTGTATTGCTGAAAGAAATTAAATTGGGTTGCTGCACACTGCCTTTATTGTCTCATAGATTAATTTTTTTATATGAGAAATATAATACTTATATTTACAATGTTATTAATATTTTAAATAATATAATTTACATAAATAAAATATTTTATTTATTAATATTATTTAAAAATAATTACAATTTCATATATATATATATGAACAAAATAATATAAGTTACAATTACAGTTTACGGAAATTTGGATATAACAATCTAGTAAGACCAAAAGGGCACACTCCTACACAAAGATCAGCTCATGACTCATTCTGACCATTTCATGTCATTGAGAACGGTTTATTTTCTGCTTTCTGTTCCTCGTCTCCACTGATCCACTCTTTCCTTTCATTTCCATTACATTAGCTCCCTCATTCTCAGCCGTACAGCGCGTCTACTCTTGCTTTTCTCCCTTATGTCTGTCTCTTCAATTGTTCTCTCAAGTGTTTGCTTTCATCTCTACAGATCACGCTATGCAATCAGAGGGCTAAACAATTTTGTGTCCTTTTGATTTTGTGTAAATGCACACATACAAAGGCATACACACACTGACAGATGCACAACAACATCTCATTTGCTTGATTCTGTCTTTCTATATTTATGGTTCCTCGCTGATTAAATGAAACATGGTTTCTTTATCCTTCGTATGGATTTCTTGACAGTTAACCCAGATTAGAACTGATTCATCCAAGTCTGTCTATGTAGAAGTTGCCAATTAACAGCTTTTTCATCATACAGAAGGCTGCATACTTTGGTTTCTGGAGATTTTTAAAGAATAAGGTACGTTTTGAATGTAAAAAAGAATAGTAAATTACTCTTACCGTCCACTCACAACAAAACAGGCCACCAGCAACACCAGAAGCACCGCTCCGCCTGCCACAGAGATGGCCAGTATGGTTTGCTGATTGGGATCTCCAACAGCCAGCATATCTGATAGAAAGAGAGAGTAATCAACATTAAAGCAGAAATTATTTTCAGTGGTTCTTGCAATTATGAAAATTTACCACAGTTCTGGCATGATATTCATATAACTGCATTATTTTCAGTTAGACCATAGTAAACATATGGCTCTACACGGTTGTTCAATCAATGGTTTATGCATAAAAGGTTGTATTTTTTATTAACAAAAATTTTAGGCTAAAATGTATTTACATGTATATGGGAAAGTGCATATTTTATGTGCATGTCGCCATTAATTTCAACAATTTGTAACTATTTTTTTTAATTCTTACATTTTTTTAAATTAATCTTTTTCTTACAAGAAGTACAAATATGCCATTCAATTTTAAAATTAATAAATTAATATCTCCCAATCTACATCCTTAACCAACTAACAATGTTATGTAAAATATAGTAGCACACTGTAAACACAATTAGAAACTGTTAAAGTCACTTTATGAAAACCAAGGCAACTATTCTGACATTATTCATAAGTGTTATCACAAACAAAAATAAATTACTAATATCTTAGTAGAGAAACAGGGAATGGATGTAAAATAAGCTGAATTTTTCCAGATAATGTTCCAATAAAAAGATTTAAGGCAGCGTCCTTCTAATTATGTGCACAGAATGGTGGAGTGTACCATATGGTACACAAACTATGAGACAAAAACAGCGGGGCATCTGCCTACTCTCAGCTGAAGCTGCTCACACTTCAGGGGAACACTGACAGAAAATCTACATGTTCAGACACCGCAGCAAGAGCGCAAACTGCAGCGCGTGAGGAGCCTCGTCTATCTCAGGTGACTAATTGAACGTGTTCACATGTATGAATATTTCACAGCCTCTTTCAATACGCGTGGCGGATCGGAAATTCAATCAGTGGCGTGTGATGGAGAAATACACACACGTGTGACACAGGTTACAGTTTGGCTGAAACGAATGTCCTTGAATATTTGAAGATATTCTGCTGTGAGTGAGAAATTAAGGGTTTGGTGGGACTTTCACAGCCAGAAATTACAGAGGGATCTACAAAATCAAGGACACTATAAATGGGTTTCTAATAAAGAAATACACCACAAAGCAACGTGCTTAAAACCCCCTTAATTATGGTAAATCATAGGCTTCGTTACAATTGTATTATCATTTTATGGGCTTATTACTTAAAAAATAATTATATATATATTATATATATATATATATATATATATACAGTCTGTGACATGTAAACTATTTCAGATATGCAATGATAGGATGAACAAGTGTTTCGTGTAATGAGATTATATTGTGCATTTTGGCATGGATGATACTGACAAATTATCATCCAGGAGCAGAACTGTCCATTTTAAAATGACAATTTTAGGGTCAAGTTTTGTAGTCAGTTCTCTGAGACGAGAAAAAAAAACATTGTGGCTAATCGTCAAGAAGTTCTGAATGGCTTAATTTCACTGCTGGAAGCAAGAGATCTTAAGCATGTAAAACATTTCTGGTTGATTTATGAAGGTGTATAAAGGATGGATTTCCACTCACCTTCATGGCTTGTCTCAAACTCAATCTCTCCCCTGTAGTTCCCATAGCCTCCATCTGTACGGGCTCGAATCCGGAAGATGTATGTGGTCCCTGGCTTGAGTCCATCCACAGTCATACTGTTGGATTTGGTCTTCAGCACAGTGTAGTTCTGATCCTGCTGGTTCTATAGTAGGAAAGAATGGAATAATAAGTGAACAAGACTTCTTTCAATGAAGACGGATGTCTCGATCCCTCACAATGATCCCTGAATCCCTTCCTGTCCTGAAGGCTGCATGAACTTTGCTGAATCATCCATAATATATTATATATTTCACAGCTTATCGATATCCATTCATCTTCCTTCATGTAAGCCCTTCGCTAAAGAGGCACATGGCAGCTCATTTAGGGAAATCTAGCGTTCCAGAGAGGAACACCACACCCTGCGAGAGAGGGATGGCCATATTTCCTGTGGTGCTATTAAATCTAAGATGGGCCAAACAGGCGGCATCAAACGGATCGTGGACACAGTGGCAGCCAAGCCTGTCCATCTGTGCGCTCTATCTAAAAGCCACATAGCCCATAATCACCTGAATAAATCATAATAATTACCCATCACCCTGTCTTTATGCCACACAGCCAAGTACAGTGGTACGGGAGGGATCTAAACAAATAACTGCTCGAAATCACTTACCATGTGTATAGAAATGTGACTGCAGAAAGTAGTTCGCACTAGATATGCGCGATACATCAGTACAATAACAGATCAATGATATTGAAGATAATTTTAATTGTGCATGCTCATTTCTGCTATTTTTACATTGTCATTACATTTGCGGTCATCTAACAATCATTTTGAGTTCCTTTTTAAAAAATAATTGAATAATAGTTAAACGTAATCTTTAGCATATCTCGTATTGAACATGCATTTTTAATATGGTACCTTATATTATTTTGATGCCTAAATTCATTTATGCATATATGCATATACATTTTTTAATTATTAAATTATTATTTTTTAGACAATCGTATAGAATAGTATTTTAAGATAATAGAATTGTAATATACATTTAATATTATATTGGAATTCTAATATATATTTATATGTTATAGGCCATAAAATGAGTAGCTCCCAGTGCAGGAAAAAGAACTTAGAATCTGACATTTTCCAAGTATTCTAAGGAAGTAGAATTTATATATATATATATATATATATATATATATATACACTGAATATATATATGTATCGTTATATAAATTAATATCTGTCAGTTAGGAAAAATTTGGAATACTAAATTTTCCAAGTATTTTAAGTGCAATTTCAATATATATTTCATATCTTTAATATAGCAATATAAATTGAATATATATTTATCAGTTACAGGCCATAAAATAAGTAGATGCTAGTGCAGAAAAAGAAAAGAAAATAGCCTTACTATGTAGTACAACACATTATTTACTATTCAGACCCAATTCCCAACAATATTGCACACTTTATATGACATTACATACTTAACTTTGCATGTAGATTTGCAAATATATTAGATTTCATGTATTTTTGTTTTTTGGGCTGTTCAGCCTATAAAAGTTAAACAGGTTTGAGCTGGATGAAGTAAAAATTTGATTTTTGCTCCCTGTCTGAAAAAAGCCTCTGTAACTTGTTCAGGGCAATAATGTCATCAAGTCTAAAATGTGGCAGACAGGATATCTATGAATGTTAATTGGGACCGAATGAAGCATGTCTGTGTTAACATTACAGCCTCTCCCCAGGGTACGATAAAAGTGAGCTGCCATATGCCCAATCAGTGCAAGAAGGACTCACATAGGACCAAAAGGTCATGAAGATCAGTGTGCGCTGAAGAAAAGATCAAAGTGTCCAACCTTTTCATAATAGGTGACTTCATATTCCACCACGTTCCCATCGTTAGGTTCTGGACCCTGCCATGCCAGCGTTACACTGTCGGTGCCCTTCCTTTCCTTTAAGATGACGCTCACTGAAAAAGAAAGAGAGAGATGAATTGAGATTGATTTCCATGTAAAAGAGGAGGATTAATTACACTTCTAATTAAAGAGTATGAGAAGGCTGGCAGAGCACGTCTTGTCTTTTTTGGGAGTGATAAATTATTCTGTGAGTCATTTTCACCCCGTACTACATAGCTGGCACGCAGCCAGAGCACCTCAGCCTTTCCATTCGTACAACAGCAGTGTTCACAAGCTGCCCTGAGTGGAAGGAGAGAGAGAGACAGAGGTGCTAATGATGGTGTCAGATTGTGAGTACAAACGAGGGCCTCCCGTTTTGGGTCCCGGCAGCTAGTGATGAATGAAGGAGCTGAGGATTCGATCTTTAATGAGCTGTGTGAGTCTTAACTCTGCATGCTCTGATCTGCCACGCGGCGCTGACACAGTGACACCACTAACTGCAGTATGCACACAAACACTCTTAAAGTGATAAACAAACAGCTACGCTGATATCTCAGCATGTGTTTGGTTCACAGATAAAGAACAGACATGCTTCAATTCAGAGTAATTAAAAGAAAAGGGTCTCAAAATATCACAGGAAATTATGTAGAAGGTGAGTTAAATCATTAAAAACAGGACAATAACGCATTTATATACAGACTATATGATCTGACCATTATGTGAACAACTCAATCTAAATCTAAATATGGTCAATAATAATAATAATAATAAGCTGATAAAACTTGATCCTTTTTTTGCACTAAAATTTGGGGTCAGTAAGATTTTTCATGTTTTTGAAAGAAGTCTCTTATGTTCACCAAGGCTGCATTTATTCAATCAAAACAATTTAAAACAACGGTTTTCTATTTTAATATATTTTAAAATGTAATTTATTCCTGTGATGACAAAGCTGAATTTTCAGTATCATTACTCCAGTCTTCAGTGTCACACTTCAGAAATCATTCTAATATGTTGATTTGGTGCTCAAGAAACATTTCTTATCATCAATGCGAAAAACAGTTGCACTGCTTAATATTTTTTTGGAAACTGATGCAGTTTCAGGATTATTTAGGAGAGAATTTATTTTAAATAGTTTTTTTGTAACATTATAAAAGTCTTGAATGCCATTTCTGATCAATTTAATGCGTCCTGCTCTTACTGATCCCACAATTTTAAACCGTAATGTATATAGCACTAATTTCACATTTTTAAAATGAATTGTGTGAATTTCGATTTCATGTTGTATTCAACAGAGAAGATCAATGTAAATACTTCCTGTATCCACTAACTTGCATTATATATTCATATATGTAGCATTAAAACAATCTGCATTCAGTTCTTATGAAGTCATGAATCTGTCAGCTTTATTTGATGTATTCGTCACTTTGCCTCCACACAACTTGCATTTATAAATATTCTGTTTGCAATCTTTCGCACACCTGCCGATGAAAGATGAGCGCTGAAACATCAGTCAATATCCGCATCATGCGAAGCATGCAAATACAAGCACTACATCATCCCAGACACGGTGGATTGTCTCTTGAATATTTCAAGCAATGTGGACCAGAGGCCGAGCACTCGAAATACAGGCCAATCAGAGTTACATATACCTCAATCAGTCCCCGCCCATTAGTGGCGTTTCCATGGTTACAGGCATGTCAGCTCTCATAAGAGCGAAGGGCTGTTGATCTGGGCATCCTGGGTCACTCTCCTCTCAGGCTTCTCATTACGCTGCCTCTCGCTCCTGCCTGTCTCGCTCTCGTGCTTGTTCTCTGAGCGGCTGAATCATTAACCACAGGATCAGGAGAGCTCGTCCCTCTTCTCGACCAGTGACGCGCTCACAGAGTGCGGGTTTAAAGGTCAGGCGAGATAGAAGAGGAGCCATCGCAGCGCACCCGTATTAAATTCAAATGCAGGAAACAGGAGACTAAATTTGTGACTAAAGCTTCAGCGATTTAAGAGCACAAACAGAAAAATCTGTACTTGAGTACATTTAAAGCTATTGAAATACAACATAACCCTGACCCTTCTGACAGTGTTACAAAATATACCTACGTCATGTATCATACCATTTATTTAGTATGAATCAAATGAAAAGGCCAAAAAAAGGATATAAATATTGTATGTCCTTGTAAAATGTTTAGAACAAGGGGTTTCAGACTTTTAATGCCAAGGTTCTTCATAAATAACCATCACCTTACAAGGAACCACTTCATAAAAAATATAGACTTTATATTTTTCATGTATAAAGGGCTCATTTATATTGTATATGAAAATATTAAGTGTGATATTATAAAATACATCATTATATTTATGATTACATTTGCATGTATTTATTTATTAAAATATTACTTGATATATAAATTACTATATTAATATTCTGTATTATATATTTTATTATATATTATATTGTTGATATTATATATCAATTTTAAATTTAAACATATTTAGAGAAATTAATCATTTGCATTATTAGTTGAACAAACAAATAAATAAATAAATATTAGTTGAATGACTTTATTTATATAAAACTCTTGTTTTTTAGTTTCAAGATTTGGCTTCTATTTCTTAATCTTAAAACTCAGTAGTCAACAGGATAAAATAATTGCAAATAATCGCATTTCTAAAAAAACTGAATAAAGTTTCTGATAATTGCATAAATGTAATAAAAATTAATAAATATTAGTTGAAAATGTATTTATTTATACAAAACTCTATAAATAATTTGGTTTATATTTCTTATACACTACCGTTCAAAAGTTTGGGATCAGAACGATTTTTTATGTTTTTTTAAAGAAGTTTCTTATGCTCATCAAGGCTGCATTTATTTGATCAAAAATACAGGAAACAATTTAATATTGTGAAATATTATTACGATGTAAAATAACGTTTTTCTATTTTAATATACATTAAAATCTCATTTATTCCTGTGATGCAATCATAACTCCAGTCTTCAGTGTCACATGATCCTTCAGAAATCATTCTAATATGCTGATTTATAATCAGTGCTGGAAACTGTTAATATTTTTTTGGAACCTGTATTACTTTTTTTCAGGAATCTTTGATGAATAAAAAGTTTAAAAGAAGAGCATTCATTTAAAATAGAAATCGTTTCTAAAATTATATACTACCGTTCAAGAGTTTGGGGTCAGTAAATTTTTATTCTTTCTTTTTTGAAAGAAATTAAACCTTTTATTCAGCAAGGATGTGTTCAATTGTTAAGAAGTGATAGCTAAGATTTATATTGTTAGAAAAGATTTATATTTTGAATAAATGCTGTTCTTTTTAAGTTTTTCAGACACCAGCTTTGAAAATCAGAGGCTACTAATAAACAGAAAAAATAGTTTATTGGAGAAACACAGAATGTAGACGTGTGACATCTCACCTGTCTGGCTGGTGGTGACGTTGACAGACACTAGTTGGCGTGGACTGGGGCTGAGGTCTGACACTCCATTAAGGGCTTCAATGCTGAAGGTGTAATTGGTGTGAGGCTGCAGTTCTGTGACCAGAACTCTGGGGTGTGTCAAGCCAAACTGCCTGGGGTTGAAATGCGGACCGCTGCCACAGGGAACGCACCTCTCACTGTCTCCCGCAGCCCCTGCTTCTCCAGAGCACTTCCTGCAGTGGACACTGTAGGTGACATCTCCACGTCCACCACTTTCACGAGGAGGACTCCATTCTAGAGTGACTGCAGTCTCGTTCACCATGGAAATAGGATTGCCGGGTGCTGAAGGTGGTCCTGGTGAACGTACACACCAATAAAGCACATCAATTATGCACTTATCCAAATAAAATCATGACAATAAAATCAACACAATAATGGACTGGATGTTTCAATGCTTTATTTTTATTAATATTTAAGAAGCCACAAAGACCCTGCTTACGTGTGCACGCCATAGAGCGAGGGTCTGATTCGGCCCTGTAGAAGCCTCTCTCACACACACACTCTGAGGCCTTGTCCTGGTGGGAGTAGCTGTGTGGGGGGCACTTCACGCAGTACGCATCCATAGCGGAGGCCTTGTAGAAACCTGACCGACATGCTATTGAAGAAGAATTTATTATTTATTATTTCATTTAATTATTTATTTATATACAGAAATATTTGCATTATAATAAATTACATAAATTATAAATGATATATAAAAAGTATAGATAAGTAAATATATATATATATATATATATATTAGAAAATAAAAATAAATAAAATGTTATTATATATGCATATATTTTTATACAATGCATTTCTTAAATGAGAAACATCATTACAATAAATTACTTGAATTATAAGAATGGTTAAATGAGTACACACTATTTTATTATATTGATATATTTTATATAAAATCCGTTTTTAATATTTTCAGAAATATTATCATTACAATAAATTAACTGAATTATTACTTGAGGAAAAATGTAATAAAAACTATAATAAAATTGAACATATACATATATATTTTTGTATATGATAATGTTATCTATCCATCCATCATCCATCTAAGACTCTTCTGATAAGGGAAATACACACACATGCTGATGTTTATCATTAAAACAGCGGTAAATTACATATTGAAATTCATAAAGCTACAGTAGCAAACACAGCCTGTTGCGTGCTAAGGCTAAAAGAGAGTGAAAAAAATGTTCAAGTAAAACTACATAACTGATCTGGAGCAAGAATCCTTGCACTTGACTTTCATTAGTCAGTAAGTATAGGTTATAAAATTAATACTTTTCATTTATAAATGGGGAAAAAATAAAGCAGCAATGTGAAGAGAGGATTTTTTTTAGATGTTATCTGAGGGAGGTTTCCTCTCCGCTCTCGTCACCTTCTCAAGCGAGTCCGCATGCGGTGGCCATGTTTTCTGTGTGTGTGGGGCCTGGGTTAAGTTGGAGCTGAGTGAGTCTGATTGGTGTGTGTGTGTGTGTGTGTGTGTGCATTAGAGCACTTCCCCTCGGGTGCCAGACTCCCATGTTGCCCCTGAACTAAAAACAAAACCTATATTTCTGCAAACACATCCCAAACATGTTAGTTCTCATCAGCCACAGCACAATGCCTCCAACATATTTCCCTTTTCAGGAGAGGCTTTTCAAAGCGACTAATACTGAACTTTGGACCGTGCTAATGGAGTGTAGAGTGACGGCAGCTTTGAGAAGCAGTTAAAGGTGGATGTAGTTTTGCGAGGTGTTGCTTGTAAATTTAACAACGTTAAGTGACTCAACCTATGCTGTAAATAATAACTCACAGAGGCGGTCTTGGTCTCCAAGGCAACTTCATTAGAGAAGTTCATCTGCACATGAAAAGCCATGCTGTACTTCATATGTGCACCATATTAAAAATGGATAATTTCTTTTTCTCTTCTTAATAAACTATGCAAAACAGATATATATATTGGTTCATTTTTGTCGCATATTCAGAGATTGTTATGAAAAATATGTTGAAATGTAACGCATTTACAAGACAGGAAAAAAACATTAAAGTTTGAGAAGACAGCTGAAAGAAAATACCAGATGATATCACTGCAAGTAAATCAACTCAAAATATTGAATTAATTTATAAAAGTTCACCAAGAGCTTAAAGAACAGATGTAAACTTAGCAATCTTAAAATTAGTATCTATTATAAAGTTTGTATTTATATTATTTAAATCAAAAGTTGTTTATAAAATAAATGAATATATATATATATATATACACACACACAACAAATAATCTGCAAAGCACGAGCCAGAAGAATCCCAAATAGCAGTAGAATATGAATAACATTGCATGCTTTATAATTTACACTCACATCCTCAACCTCAATCCATTAACTGACGCTCTGATTTACCACCACATTACCATTAATTAATGGCCGGAGATGTTTCATATTCAATAAGACAGCCGTCCCTCCTAATTAATTAATCAACATCTTTCAGTTCCCCACCAACCAATCAACAGCGGTTTATTGCTGGTATGAAGCGTGAAAAGGTCAAATGGGTCAAAACATGAGCGGATGTGTCATTTAATGGAACATTAAAAAATTAATGTAAAACACCATTTTCTTTCTGACCAGCCCAGTTTATTTTTGCCATTTAATATTTTCAACTTTTGGCCTAAAATAAAATTTCTGTAAACACAGAAGCTTAAAAACTATGTACCATAGTTAGGCTTTCTTCAACACAAATGACAAAATTTCTCCATCTATCTCAATTTAAAGCCACTGACACAACCACACACACACACATATAGAGTGAGAAAACATGAAACCGATAATGCTTTGGTAAAGATAAGACTCTCTCAGCGGGAGATCTGTCTGAGAGATTAAAGGAACAAGAATTTGCTCTAAATGCTTTTACTTCAAGCTGCCGAGAGGCAATCGGGACCAGCAGAATTAATACTGCTCTTAACAGGAAAAACTCACTGTGTGAAATTACTAAATCCTTCCTTTCAAAGTGTCACGCTGACTGTATTTTGTTATCTAGGCATGCTCTCCTTTTATTTACGGAGATGTTGTAATCCACATGACCACAAATACACAAAAAGCCATTGTTTTTTTTTTAATGCCAGAGCTTAATGCGCTACATAGTTCCTGCTTTTCTGTTGTACACCAGTACAAAAGGAGTATATACACAGATGTGTAAATTCAATGGAAAGCCAATTTCCCAAATGTCTACACTGCTGTACTCACTAAAGCTTTATGCTAACAGGCTCACTGAATTCTGGCACAAATCCAGGAGTATTCACTGACCTAAATAATTCTGAGCTAAAACGTAGTTTTCAGGGTTATGAGGTGAAGTTCTGCTGCATGGGGTATAGAAACACTGATTCCAGTATACTAAGCTAAGACCTGAAGAATGTGTGATTGTTTAAAAAAAATATATATATATACACATTTAAAAGCATTGTTATATTAAATCCATTTAAAAAAATTCTTCACTTTTTATTAATATTTGAAAAACTTTTGACCACCAAATCAAAGTCATGAATTTTACATTGAGCAACAAAATGTCAACACAAATTATTGATGGGAGAAGAAAATAATCGATGTAAAACAGAACATATTGAGATTGTACTTTTGCTCATGAGCAGAAGACGGAAAAGTGAAACATCTCTGAGAGATTTCAGATGGCTTCCTTATCAAATATTTACATTGGTGTGATTGGTGTCCCCTTGGCTCAAGAGAATCAATAGCTTTTATATATGATACCTCCAGACAAAAAGACAGAAAGAGCAGCACCATCAGGGGACAGAGAAAGCAAGCGAGAGAAAACTGAACAGCGGAGCGCTTGAATTTTTTTTTCCGTCCTGCAAGGAGGAGGATGAGAGACATGTTTGGAGAGTGTGTTTAATGCCCTGGTCCATGGGGACGAATGGTTGCTATTAGAGTATTTCTCAATTTGTCTGCAGCCTCTGCTTCATATTGAATGAGGCAGATCAATAGACATCAACCCACCACAACAGAGACCCTTCTCCATCACATAGATTGGGGACGCTATATTACTATTGTTAAAAGAAAAAGAAAAAAAGTAACACAACTGGGAAAACTTGACCTAAACTGAAAAAAAAAAAAATTTAAAGGCTAACTAAAATAAAATAAATTTGGTAGCCCTACAATACAAAAAAAAATTCAAGCTAAAATAAAAAACTTGGGTCTTAGAAAAGTAAAAAGTAAAACTAGCCATGAAAGTGGAAAAAGTGAAAACTAATTAAATCCAAACATCTAAATATTATATATTGTAAGACAAATATATAAAATAAGAGAAAACAATGACATTAAAATAATAATTATAACAACCGTAAGGGACATTGGATTTGGTGTACCATGTAAAAAACATAATAAATTAATACAAAACAATATACTCCACAAATCTCTTTAACATCTTAGCTGTTGTTTTAACATCTCCTAGAAGATTAAATGTGAAGAAAATTAAAGCTTTTTTTATTAAATATATATTTAACAATATTTAGCATTTGCAATCAAGTCATATTTTACTATGAATTAAGGGGAAAAACATCTGAGACAAAGTTTACAATAGGTTAAATCAAACAAATCAAATCACAATATAATACCATGGCAATGGCATCACCACAGTACTTTTTTAAAGGATAGACAACACGATTTTACACACACACACACACACACACACACACACAAAATGGAACTGAACATGACTTCCATGTCTAGTCAATTTAGTTAGGCGACTATGTACACCAGTCTTCAATGAAGAAGATGAAGGAAGTTTTTTTTCCAGACAGAACGATTTTCTTCCCCGCTGAGGGAGAGAGTAAGACAGTAAGAGTTACATCCCTGCTTCCAGCGCTTCAGGTGCCCTCTTCAATTTAACAGCATTACGGACCTACTCGGAAAAGCAGAACAGCATAGCAAAGGTAGGGTCAGTGGAACACTTTAGCATTCTATTATGTAGGGAGAGGGGCTTATATACTAGTTTCCATGGCAACATAATTCCAAAACATTTCCTTCATTGAGTGTGAATCAAGACTTAAATAGTAGAACTCCAGGGGGATTAAAGAGTGACATTTTTTTCCACACATAGCAAAGGATTCGTACAAACTAAAGCACAGAAAAGCACTTGGAAATATTAGCATCTCAAACACTTTCAACAAACTTAATACAGCCAACCTTCAGAGGCATATGTTTTATCTGCTTGGCCTTCAAACAGACAAATACGGGCTCCTCAAGACTAGCTCACGTTATTATTTTGAAGTATAATCATAAGGCATTCTCTTTTATGCATACAACATGAAAACTGATGGCTGACCAAAAAGGCGCTAAAAGTGCTGGCGTTAGTGATCAGTGAAGCTAAGTTTTTACAACTATACTTTGATGTTTGCTCACCTTGAAGTAGATGCTTGACTCACTGATGCTAAACAACCAAAATGCATCAATTTCAAAGTGCCACTTTCCATATGACATGCTAATCGAGGCTAACAGTTAGCCTCTAGGGTATTTGAGAATATTTGTCTATGGATATCCATGTTTGCATTTCTGTTGGTAAGCAAATGACCTGCTGAGCCCTTTGACATACAAGACTAAGCAAGGTTCTTCACATTAGCAGAACTCGATCTCACCTACAGGAATGGAAGTGTTCTGGTGATTATAGCGCTGTATTGATTTAGCGTCCGGTTGCACAGCAGAGACTTTTTAAGTCTTTTCAGCCATTTTTACCCTGGCCATTAGGCAATGTATCATTGATTTTTGAAGAAGGAAAAAATGCAACCCATCCAGGCTGACGACTGGAGAATGGTAGAACCAGACTTTCCTCAAAGCTCACTCGCTAGAAACACAGCTAAAAGGTCATTTGCAATGTTCACACAGAACCAGCCTGTTCTGGGCCTAAACCACATCTTTAACCCCTTAAACAGGAAGATTATGAAGGGAGTTGATCCCAGAAGCAACTGAGGATATCAGACAGATTTTCAGAGGTTACTCTTTACCTTCTCCAATAACCATGGAAAAAATGGTTGCACAAATGGCTTAAAGTCACATAACAACTTCTACCTGGCCTTCAAAATCCGAAATACCTGTCCAATTACCTCAGAGGTGTCAAGAGAGGGTTTAAACATCTCCAATCACAGATTTCTTCTTTGTCTCAATCTGCTTTCAATCTCCCTGGAGTGCCCTCTCTTTCCAAAGGCTATTTCCCGCTTTCCATCCATCATGCACAGCGTGACAGAGCCAATCTCCCAGGCTTTGCTGGTACACCTAGCTGAAACATCCTATCAACCTAGTGGCATATAACGTCCACTTGAGCCAGAGACAAAATGTCTACTTAATCCCATGAAACAACTGATAGAAACAAGGTAGACAGTGGAGCTCTACAGTTTTCCTCAACCATTAATTCCACCCACAGCAGATTTTCCAACTCTGAGAAGAATCACACACACACACAATAAAACCACTTTTGAATCATATGAGTGCAAAGCCTACGGACAAACACACTTACGAAATAAATAGATTTGTACGAATATGAGTGGTACTTATCTGTACAAGGCTTGCTGTATAGTTTCTAGAGTGTTTTGGTAGATTGCTAGACGGCTGCTTAGATTTGACCCAAGTCAAAACTGCTCCATCTGGTGCCTAGATAGGGCTTCTTCAATGTGAGTCTATGGGATTTTTTCCCACTTGTTTTGTAGTCCAACAGCCAAAATTCTTAAGTTTAGTATTTGAAAAAAACTTGGGAAAAGTTCTGAAAAAATGTGATATAATGAATACAAATAAATGTAATAAATATATAATGTAGTGTTTCCTAAGGAATTAACACAAAAAAAAATGTATCTTAGAAATGCATCAGTACTTGGGGAACAACATTTTCAGATATGGGTTGCTCTTACTCAAACTTACAGCGTACTCAATACTTGAGTTTTCCTGCAGACTTTGTAATCAGTGGGGCTGAAACGAAAAGCAGGTGTGTTTGGAGACCAGCGGTCTTGCTGTTATTTCAGTGGGGTGAGCTACAGAGCGGGCGCAGGGGGAGCCTCTGACCGCAGCTCTTGCGTGGATAGCTATAAAAAAGAGATTATCCATACATGTGAGAAAAGTAGCAATAAAAACGAATTCTTCTTCGCTTATCCATGCCTTTTTTCTTGCTGTGTGTGCAAGCATACAGAGCTATAGCCTCACTATATCAATTTAAAATCACAGGAATATAAAATAAAACTACTTCAAGCTGAGTTTCCAAAGCAATGCATTATTTCTGAACGTAGAACAGCCATTAAAATAGCTTAAGTATTTTTCTTACTACTGTTTTCTTTTAACATTCTGTGTCATGAAAAGTCAAATAGATTTATTCATATTGATCCATTTAATAAGCCTTCCAGTGTCTAGAATTTAGCTTGAGAAGATTCTTGTCCTCTCTAATCATACAGGTTAATAGCAAAATTCAGATTTACTTGGGAGATGTCTGTAATCACAAAATGTAGACCATGTCTTTAAACCAGTCAGCACCAGACTCCGAGTCAGCGCTGGAAACTGACTCCTCTTAAAAGGCATTCTCTCGTTTTATTGATAGTGGCTCCATTTCATTACACATGTGCAAATGCTATTAGATATTTCATTCCTGTCTCTCCTGTGGCTCCGCCTGTTTTTTAAAAGTGGGAATAACTTTTAATGACCAAGACATGATTGCGTTCTAACAGAGCAGCTCAAAGTTTTTGTCCCTTAAAATTAAACTGAAAAACCCTTCTAAATCCAAAATCTGATTTATTTTTGGGTGAAAAGGAATGTTCCACAAGAGGGAAACAATGTAGCATGAAGTTTGTTAAAACCAGTTATTACACTGCTCTGTGGAATACTTGATTCTGATTGGTCAGTCACGACATTCCGAGGTATGTTATCCCTTGATAACAAAGGCTCATCCGGGTAACTGAAGTCGGCGCCCAACAATTCTTGGTGGAAGCTTTGCGTTTGTTTAGCTAATAAAATATTAAAACTTGATTCAAAATGGTGTACAATAATTTAATTATCTCATCCTGGTATTGCGGACACACTCTCTCGTTTCATACAAACGCAGCTGCTGCCATTTTGCTACGATTGTTTTGTACGCTGTAATGGATTATAAGAGAACCTTACAAACTGGTAAGGTTTTAAAACATTTTCGTCTTAATTCTTTTATTGCCTTAATTATTTTTGTGATGAAATGTTGTGTAATGAGTGGTTTGACTGCACCGTTTCCCTTAAATGTCCGTCTAGTTTGAATTTGCAGCTTGCTCGCAACTGCTGTCTTCACGGAAGCTTTGCATTCAAATATTTCAACTCAAATCAATATTTCGCGTCTAATTATTTACTTGTGGCAAGTAGCCATGCAATAAGCGGGATAATGTACATCCAGCCGGTTGTTATCTCAGAATAAACCCCTTCAGGCTGATACAAGACCCCTCTGCTTCGCGTCAGGGTCCTGATCACCCTGTCGGGGTTTATTCTGAGATAACAACCGGCTGGATGTACATCATCCCTTACTTAATGCCATTTAATAGCTTGTGTGGTCTAAGGCAGAAAAATTGTAAAATAAAATAAATTAAAATGAAATCAAACAAAATAAAATAATAACACATTAAAAATTTTTATTAAATTCAATTAAATTCAATTAAATTAATTTGAATTGAATTGAATACCCTTGCAAGGGGATATTTGATTAAAGATTACAAAGAGTGTTTTTAAAATTTGGATTAATGAGTCACTGACAATAAGACCAGGAAAATGCAATCAAGTAAATAGGGTCCATTCTGATTCATTGTTGACTTAAAAAAAGAAAAAAAAAAGAAAAAAGGAGTCTGAGCCAACCGGCAGACTGTTTCTCCTGGTCGTAAGGCCCTCTTGTCATCTGCAGCCCGCCTGATGAATTATTAAAAGAGTTTGGAAAAAATAATACAAGATGACTGTTGGTTGCACATGTCGGTGCCTCCACGTGCCATCTTCCTTCTCAACACACACACACACACACTGAAAAAATACATCTGAGTGCCATTAAGAGACAGAACAGGTGTAGAAACAAATCCCATTACAATTTCACTGTGAGACAACATCAGCAAAGAACACATCACATCACCGGTAAACACTGCAGTGAGAAGTGTAAACTGTCCATGCTGAACATAAACAGCAATGCCCATTTCCCCATTATGGATTTTTTAATGGTTATTTTGACCAAACTTTGTGAAAATCGCAATCCTCTATTAGTGTCATAATGTGATTTGTGAATTTCTCAATAAAATTGTAATATTAATATTTTAAAGGAATACTAGGCCTATTGTGACTTTTAAACTGCGGGTGATTAGGAGGAATGAGGAAGAAATGTCTAGTTTCCTTAACATTTTTCCTTTTCAATGAAGAAAAACAGTAAAGCCTGACTGTCAGTTTTACAGACTGTGAAATACAACTTCTACTAAATGCATGCAAAAACATTCATAAATTCATCCTGTAGACAGAAAAGGAACATTCAACAATGTGCTAAACTCCCTAGATAAAATTTTATAGTTCTGTAAGCTGTCAATGTCCCTGTATAATTGATGGTGCTCTGAGTCTTTGATGCTTTGGCTGTAGAGACTCTCTATTCTTGCGCCTGCCTTTCCTACAGGGGTCCACACCCAAGACCCAGCAGTCAGACCAAAAAAAAAAAAAAAACACCGCCAACATCTGGTAGCCATCCTGACGTTCTCCAGCAGAGCTCACAACGGAGCTCAGTTTAACTGCTTTCTGAGAAAAGGAACCGTCCTGAAATTAAATCTATGCGCCATGTAATTGTCAATAGCGATACCATTACTTGTTTTCCCATCAGCATTTGATTTGGGTATCATTTATATTTTATTCCGCCCAGATCTCATCACGCCAGCAATCTGAAACTCAAACATGTTCTACAGTTTCCTTAGAGACAACCGCACGCGAAAGAAAACAAGTATCATGAATCGTCTGTGTTATGACAGTTCGACCGTGAGCCTAAATTGCAGATTGGCACTTTGTCATCCACTGACAGGTTATTCCATGTTGTTTACTATTGGCTACTAAAGTATTATTGATCCGAACAGCAGCTGGAGGTACAGAAATGGGTAGATGACATGTGGTAGACAGTATGATAGAGGGCTGAGACGGCTAGACATTTTAGTCGGCAGCTGATTAACTAGATGCTAATAATAAAAACAGCAAAAAAAATTAAAACATTGTAATTATGTAGTGACCAAAAAAATAAATAAATAAATAAATAAATAAATATAGGGGCCAACACTTTTTCACACCACTGTATATATATAGTCATTAATAGTCTATAGTCATTAAAATAAATAAATCATTTTATTTCATTAATAAATTATAAAATAAATAAATATATACTTTTACATAAAAATAAATTTGTGAAGGTTTTTTTTAAAAGATTTTTATATGCAGGCACAATTTAGATTTCTCCACAAAATTTATTTTAAGCATTTAAGCCTATGGTTTTAAAGATAACAACTAACACAAATTCAGTCGAGTGTGTCCAAACTGGCTGGCAATGTAGCTACACGTCTTTTTCTCCTTTAAAAATTTGTTCCAGAAATAATATTATTATCAAGGGTAAATGAAATGGCTACTGCAGTTGTCTTATGCTGTCTTCGCCAATAAATTAAACTTGCACTCGATGCAGCTCATAGACACACTTCCAAACTGGCAATGAGTAACTAGCAGATAGCTAGCAATATGCTATGCAGAGGGCTCAAAAGCATATGGGGAAGAAAACAGCGCAGGTCACTGAGTTGGGCTGAATGTTGAGCAGGCAGCTTCATGGTTCACTGAGCTGTAGGGGCTATCAGCATGTACCAGTGACGGGTAAATTATTCCTTATATGTATGTCCACAGCGCAGAAATGCTATATCACGCTTCATGTGTTATGGGACCTAAATATCCACAGGCATGTTTTGCGGTCGGATTCACTGGCAGTACCAACTAAATATATATAAATATAGCCTTTTTTTCTTTCAAAATATGTTTAAACATGATGTATAAATAAAAATACACTACTGGTCAAAAGTTTGGAATTTTCATGTTTTTTTTAAAAAGACTCATGCTCACCAAGGCTGCATTTATTCGACTGATAAATATTATAACAATTTAAAATAACTTTTAATTTAGAATTGATTTTAAAATGTAATGAACTTCTGTGATGGCAAAGCTGAATATGACACTTTTTTCAGAATTACATTTTTAAATAGAAAGTTCAAAAGAGCAGCATTTTTTTTTTAAATGGAAAGCTTTTGTTGCAATTTGAATGTCTTTTCACTGACACTTTTAAATCAATTTAATGTGTACTTGCTCAATAAAAGCATCTAATTTTTTTTATCTTACCCCAAACTTTCCACAAAAATATTAAAGACAGTTATTTTAAATTGTAATAATATTTCACAATACTACTGTTTTTACTGTATTATTTATTAAATAAATGCTGCCTTGGTGAGCATAAGATACTTTAAAAGATATAAGATATTTAAAAAATCTTATTCCAAACCTTTTATATTGATATTGTAATATAATTGCAGGACGGACCCAAGCCATTTCCAGCCATTTAATAATGGCTTTTACATTTCAGAAAATATTAGCAAATATTATTGCGGATAGTCAAAAAGGTGGAGAACCACTGCTCTAAACTGTCCTGTCCATAAAAGGCAAAACGACTCAAATCTCTCAATTTCCTAATACCCATTCACCTTTTGGCCAACAAAAGGTGCAGAGAAGGTTTATGTGGGTGAGCTGAATGGCGACTGTGTCCGTGGTACAAAATCACTAGCCGAAGATAAACTCCTGCAATTCCAGCATCATGCTGTCACCCGGCAGGCGAGCATCACGTGGTGAGGATTACAGATGTGGAAATCGAACTAAACGTCTAAGTATGTGATTACTAGAGCCCCTATAAAGATGAACAGCAGCAGTGTGTGGAAAGCTCAGATCTCTTAACCGTGTTAACCTTTCCAATCTACACTCCAAAATGTGGTTTTGAAGCACACACACATGCTCATCTCCTAAAGCCGCCTCCACTGTGAATCTCCATTGGGGTGCTGACAATCCCATGACCCAGTTTCTCAGCTCAAATCCTATTGAGGAAGACACTCCAGAACTCCTCACAGCGAGATTACTGTCACAAAGAGCTCATTTCTGCCGCTCCTGCCCCGATGAAAAACACTCCATTCAGTCACAACCGTGTGAGCTTAGCGAATACGCCTTGGGAGACAGAAAAGAGTGCCCATCTCCAGCTGGCATGCTAACAGTCGGGGGGGGGCCATCGGGTCAGACCTCATGCCAGACCCAAACCCAGAGACTGGTGAGCACCACCAAGCCACTCAAACACCATTTACATCCAACAAAAGGCCCTGATTGTACACCGAAGTGCTCGACGCTGAGAGATATGGGTAAGAATGAACAGCCCCGGTGAAAGGACTTGACAGAAGAGGGGGGGGGGGGGGGGGGGGGGG
>NW_015505305.1:3051144-3057247 GCF_001515645.1 Sinocyclocheilus grahami | reverse complement strand
TTATCAGAGTTACACCATACTTTCACAGAATAAAAGGTTAAGAGAGGATATGGAGAGTGAAATGAAAGAGAAAAAGGGTGAATCTACGGACGGCAGGACAAAGTGTTAAACCAGAATGGATGGGAGAGGTTTTCTGTTGGAGAGCGTTCGAGAGCTGCCACAATAAGACAAAAAGAAAAGAATGTAAGAGATAAATATAAGAGGCAGCTCACTGAACCGAGGTTGTGGGAGAAGACGTATCTAAATAGTAGCCGTCTCCCTCTCTTTTTCACTGTCTTTCTATTACAGCCTTGTGGGTTGACATTGAGCAGTAAGTGGGCTAGACTGAGGCGAAGAAAAGAAAAAACAAAAAGAGAAAGGTAGGAAGTAAGAAAAGACAAGAGGGAAAAAAATTAGGAAACGATTAGGAAAAGAGAAACGTTTGTTAAACACCAGCCTAAATTTAGCTGTAATACTTCTGTCCTTCTTCTAAAACGGTTTTCAGTAAATATAAAAGCCCTCGCAGCATGAAAAGTGGAGAAAGCCAGTGTCAGCAAGCACTTCAAGAACCCACAGTGAGACCGCAAGGTGAAAACAGACCACGAGCTGTTTCACTTTAAGTCATTTCGCATGCCATTGCCCTGTTTTTCAAGGAGCTATTGGAGCCAGAGAGAAATTAATGTTTTGTCAGCGGACCGGGCTGATATGAATTAACCAATTTCATATTGCATTTGGAGTAAATCTTTTATTTTGAGGTTATTTTTGAGTTACAGCCCAGTCTCGTTCACTCTTGGTAATGAATGGCTACTAAAATGTTACCCTTTTTCCATTGGTGCTGATTATTTCTTGCAGCACTGAGCTGAATCTACTGTGCCGTGGCAAATAGTGAGTTTTAAAAGATGAAGTTATCTGAATAGAAAGTAGCGAGATAAACTGAGTACTATGACAATATATAGACAACACATATTTTTCTATTGAGTTGTCTTCACAGGCCGCATGCAAAAACCAAAAATACAACTGTCCAGTTAAGACGGTTTATAGACTCTCAAAACTGGAATTTTGCTGATTTTTGTCCAGTAGCTTTGAGATTATCTATATGCCAGTATAAATGATCGTTTTGCATGTTTACACGTAAAATGTACCACTTTTCTCTGCTGGGAAAACAAACCAACACATGTTCCTATACACATTTTTATCCAACCAAACGCTCTCTAGAATGAGAACGTCCCGTCCTTAATGCCACCAGATTCTGACTAGCAATAGCAATTAGAAAATGACATCATAGATGTGACGTAAGCGAAAGGCTATTGGCTAATTTTTAAAACAGACCCTTGGATATTTCCCACCCCAACTTCCTGTTTCTCTATTTTCTGCCACTATCACAACAACACACAGCAAAGAAGGGTTATCAAATCTGACTTGCGCCTATCGCTATCAGCCTAATTAACAGATACAATCATTGACATTAGCTGTAGGACTCTATCAGCCTGGTTGTGATGGATATCACACCCCCATCTCTCCAGTCTACTTCCTAGTCATGCCACTCAAATGTTCCTTGTAACGCTGTCCAAACCCCCTCCTTCCTGATCTACACTCTTAAAAATAAAGGTGCTTCAAAAGGTTCTTCAAGCGATGCCATAGAAGAACCATTTTTGGTTCCACAAAGAACCATTAAGTCAATCTCTTTCTTACCTTTTTGTAATCTGAAGAACCTTCTTTCACCACAAAGAACCTTTTGTGAAACAGAAAGGTTCTTCAGATGTTAAAGGTTCTTTATGGAACCATTTAGACAAAAAGGTTTTTCTATGGCATCGTGAAGCACTTTTATTTTTAAGAGTGTACACTTACAAGAAAACGGTCCAGAATGGCTGAATGAATATTTAAAAGCTGCAGCCTTCTGGCTTATGGACAAGTTCCTCAAACAGAGACTGAGGGGTGAGAAGGCTTTAAAACACCAAAAGCGAAGAGAGAAACAAAAGCAAAAATAAATAAATAAATAATTACAGAGCATCCCTCGTCTTGGCTATAAGCAAGCTACATGAATGAAGCCATTACCACCTTCTGAGATGAAAAGAACAGTGAAGATCTGAGTTTAAACCCGTTACCATGCACATGCAATAATAAAGTGTGCAGTCTACCTTTCTCAGGGGGATAGATTAATTTGTGAGGTTTTATCTAGCATTTTCTCCTTTTAATGCATTTTTTGTGTGGAAGTATGAAAGACGTCAAAGTGCATAAAACACTCCCTAAAGGATTAAGATGCTGATTTTTGATTGAGGTAGTTTACACAAAGGTCTACTACATTGATCTATGCATCTATCTGCACATCTATATCTATAGATGAACTATATCTACCCACTCATCTAGCTATCTATCTACCCATCTATCTAGCCAACTACCCATCTATCTAGCAACCTACCCATCTATCTTATCTCCACTCCTACATTTATATCTTAACTATATCTATCTACCCAACTACTCATCCATTCATCCACTTACCTACCCATCCTTATCTATTGTTCAACTATAGGATCTGCCAATGCAGTCACATTTCAATAATCTAACAATAATCCATCTTAATCTCTTCCATCCAATCATTAGATCATTTTAAAACACTCTGGGTCTTTAATTCAATACAAAACTTCTAACCCTATTTTCTACAGTTTCTAACTGCGTAACCTCAAGTTTCTGTTATGCAACCGATAGTGTAATGCTAACACAAGCAGAAAGAACCTATAAAAAAAGCTCTGAATTTGGAAATGTTTGCTACGTAAAACCACTATTGTGGTCACAATATTCATTTCAAACAGAATCAAGAGCACGTTTACCCAGTTAAACACAAAAATGTTGATATTTTCTAAAGCAATCATTTGAGACAGTAAAAGCAATAATACTTACGTTGGCAGTGTCCATCTACCTCCTCGAAGCCTGGCCGGCACACACAACGGCCGATGGGCACCAGCCAACCTCCATCGGCACTGCAAAACATCCGTGGTGCCTCGAGCTCTTCCGCATCCTCCACACAAGTGCCGCGCACTTCCACCAGTGCTGAATCACCGCCCGTCACTGTGTCCGGGAACCGGGACAGATTGAGCACCGCCAGAGGACAGCGCTTATAAAAGACTCTAACCGACACCAGAGCAATGCAAGCGCCCAGGTCTTGAAACGCCAGGTACAAGCCCCTTTTACTGAGACCACTGATGTCTCGCACTTCCGTATTCAACTTCATGACACGGTCCCCAACATCGGTCTGCGTAAAGCTCTCATCAGCCGCTATAGTGTCAATCTTGACATACTGGCTCTCTCGAATGTGGCGCAAAGGTGCGGCGACGGCATTGTTGGATTCGTGATAGTACATGTTAAACGTCTCCTTACAGGTTCCAGGGACTCCCGGAAGGCTGTTGCAGTCACGTAAAGTGAATTTGATCTCCACGTAGACACGCTGTGCACCTTCTCGCTGGATAAGTCCAGTGCGCAACCAGTTGTTCTGATTGGCTTCCATTACATTGCACACCTGGTACGTCCTCATAGGAATGTTCCTCTCGTCCATAACACTGATCTCCTCCCACTGACAAACAGACAAAAAAGTCGATCAATACAAAGAGACACACATCCCTCAAAGCTTTGGTAATTGCTCTCTGTACTTTGGTTCTGAACTTTCTAGGCTCTTAGAGTGGGTTCTAAAAGATTTGGACAGACGCATGATAGGCACATTACGAGAAAAGGCATCAAGAGGAAAGTGCATTTGACAGGCAATCAGCTCAAAGTTATGAACTGAACTGTCTCAGTTGTTTTGTTCATGCACAAATCAACTCCTTGTTAATGCAGAGAAAATTGTATAATTGTGCTTTGGAAACTTCAATTGTTAAAAGGTAAAAATCAACAAAGGTGAAAACCATGAAAAATAACTTGGTTTGTTGGTTTGGCACTGACGTCAGTAAGTCTGTGGGTTAAAAATAATGGCACAAAAAGTAGCAATGTAAATCTTTCATTTCAAAAGTGTAGTATGCATATTGCTGAACATGCCTTGAACGTTTCCCCTGCTTTATAAGCACCACACAAAAGCATGAGATATTTCTCTTTACAGGCACTCGTGAATCTGAGCGTGACTACTTGTGCCAAGGCCACTATTACAATCCATCATCATCTTGTGAAAATGGATTTGAATGAATGAAACGAAAGCGTGGGTTGAGAACCAACTCCCACAGAGGAGACAGAGAATCGTTACTCAGCAGGTTGGCAAGGTTGTTCCAAATGAGACACAGGAAACTCTGAAAAGTCACAGCCTGTATGTTCACAGAGGGGAGCGGTGAGCATTTTTGAGGTTCAGAAAGATCAAGGAAAGATCAAGCATTACACTTTAAATCTGGGGTGTCAGCACTGGTTGGGGATAGAGTAGCAGTTAAAAATCTGGGCTAGTAATTAAAAGGTTTTAGGTTCAAACCCCACAAAGGACAACCATAAGATGTTACAATGGTTGTGCAACATTCAGAATTTACAATGCTTTTTCAATTCTAATCCAGTTCCTTCATTTGAATTAGAATATACAGAAAGTGAAATTTCAAAGAAACTATAAAGTTTTTTAAAAACGGTGGCCAAGACAAACTTTATATTTATAAGCCTTGAAGTTTGATGGTTTGTAGGCCTTACAGATAGCTAGAACAATAGCTAGATACATATCCAGATATCTAGAAAAACAAATTTCCCAGAGTGCATCGTCTATGTTGAATTTATTTGAATTGTTATTCTGTAAATTCCTTTTATTGGATGTTGAAACTTAAAAAAACGTTGCACTCATCCCAAAACCTGTGACAGTGGCTTCCACATTGAACTGATTTCTGGTAAAAACCTTTTGGCAAAGGTACTGTGAGAAAGACCCAAGGCAACTTTCACAAGCATAGAGCTCTTAATCATTGTTTTTTTGAGTTGATTGATCTATTTCGGCTGTGCTTTGCAGACTTTCACAGGTACTTACCCCCTCTGGTGGGTATGCTTCCCAACCCAGATCACCTGGGGTGGACATGGAGTCGAGTAGAGTAACTGTAAAAGAAAGAAAAGGACAGAGATACACAGTTAAATCAAAGTCACAGTGCTAGTATACTTAGTAGAGAACATCATATTTTTATAGTTTTATCATAAACAAAAATGGGGTTTTTATATGATGTCATGTAAAGCATGAATCATTCAAGGCTACAGTATTTCTGAATAAAATATAGACAACGGAGCTCTAGAAGTGTCAGAATCACTTGTAACAGTCTAATCAACACTTTGCATTTGAGGTTATTCATTCCAGTTTTATTTAGTTGGTACATGACATATACAGTGGATTTATTTTATCAATCTAAACCTCAATAACTTCTACAACTAGGCGCAATAATCTAAAGCCAGATGGGGTTAGATATTCAGTCTTGACCATTACAAAACATGTGATTCGCAGCTCCTCACGCAGTCCTTTTGAAATCTGTTTTCACATCAATATTTTCAGAGGTTGATGGTGCTATTTATAACAATCTTTCAATCTCCCAATGGTCGGAGCCCTGAACTTCCCACTTTGAGCTCCGTTCCAAACCAATTACATCCCTGGCAACCAGGGTAATTAATTCTTAATCACATCCAAACCTCAGATGTTCTTCCTCTTTCACTCTGAATATCAACCTCTCACTCTCCTAGCACATGGGCGTGCCCTTTTGTGACATTTTCAAAAAAAAGGAAGAAGGAAAATTAGAAAAATCAAAGACCATCTGGATCCAAATTCTAATTAAATCTGACTGCCAATGAGTTTGTGTGACACGCAAACAGTGTGCAGTTTTAAATCGTGCTTTGATGGCTGGGTGATATAGCTAAAAAAAAAAAATCAATTATATAATGTTTCATATCGTTCGGTATCGATAATTATTGACATTTTTTATAACCTTTTTTAAAACAAAAAGCAATAGAATTTTTTTATTTATTTAACCACTGTATTTATAATTACCACAATTTATTGAGACAGACAAACAAATATTTTTTTGTTTTAACAAACACATTAAAAATTAAACATATCTCATTTCTAATGTTTTATATGCAGATTAAATAGGTTAAACTTTTGGCTTGTCTCCCGATGCCACAGAAGGGGCGCAGTGAG
>NW_015505305.1:3030609-3050971 GCF_001515645.1 Sinocyclocheilus grahami | reverse complement strand
TCTAATGTTTTATATGCAGATTAAATAGGTCTTTATTGTATAGATCTAATTATCTCCCGAGGCCACAGGAGGGCGCAATAAGCAAAATAATGCAGCGTATTTAAATTGTCAATGCAAGGAAGTAACTCTTTAGAAACATGCATTACGTCTAAATGACCTCATAAAAATAAAATATAATTTCGTAAATTGCATAAACAATTATGAACAAAACAACATCATGTATTTATGCATTGCTTAATCCAAAGAGCCGAAGCACCATTCACACAGACTGCATTTAAAAACATATGAGACGCAGTGAAAAGGAATAAACCTCCACAAATTTGTGACGTGTTTTCTAAAAGTTTAAACTGTTTTAACTTTGCATGGCTTTCTATACATCTCTTGTGTGAGATGCGAGTGCAGCAGTCATATTTGTCCATCTAAAAAATGTGTTGAATATGCATTCTGTGTGAATGGCTTGGTTTCGGTTTTAACCCATTCAAGATCTTCTCCGCATTGAGCTTCTATATTTCTCTAATACTTTGAATGAATAACGCAGCAGCGGCGCATCTCGTGGGCTAGACTAACAAAACATTAAAATGCAACAACGTCACTTACATCATCACTGCATCTCGCACACCACTGATGACGCTCCCTGATGCACACCTAACATTCAAATACAAATGTATATTTTAAATTAGACTAATATTCATTCTTTATTCACAATCTCCTCATCACAGGCAGGCACAGCACTCATTTCAGCATGTGTTCGTGTTTGTGTATGCTGTCTGCGTCACTAGATAGTACGTGCCTATATCGTACGCTATATCTAAAATTTTTTCTAGGGATGCACCGATACCAATATCGGGCCCGATACTGAGCTCCTGTACTCGTACTCGTTAAAACGCACCGATACCAAACGCCGATACCACACAGCATGCGTTAAGTGCCATATTCAGACAAAGAAACACGGACAACAGAACAACAGACAGCAGAATGGAGTTATTAGAGATTAAGGATGTCTACGAAGTATATGTATGCAATGAATATAATGTTAAACATTCAGTGTTGACTGTATAGCTGATGTGCGCGAGCTGATAAGCAAAGCACGCTGAGTGGATTGAGCGCGCTGCGTCGCAGATGCGCGAGCTTGTCGAGTGAATATACCTTTCTCACAGACATCACTGGAAAGTTTGTAGTTCGGTCAGATACGTCAAAAACAAGTAAGTAAAACAATGCACAAGTTACTTAACGGTAGGGAGAGAGAGAAAGAGAGAGAGAGAGAGCGCGCTTCTGTTGTGTGATCTTTGATGTTCACTCACTTGTTCACTCACTTAGCACACGCATCATTTGGATTCAAACTAAATCGTAAAAATAAAACCATTTATAGGGACATTCAAAAAACTTGTAAAATACATGTTAATGGGCATAATTAAGTGTGAAAATAACCAAAGGAAATACAGTCAAACTAAAAATTATTCAGAGACCAGATACAATTTTTTAAATTTTTTTAATAGTGGGTGCAGGACACTATAGTTCATTTATGTAAATGAGGATAGCAAAATAAAGTAAACTGTGACAAATTATACCCAAAATTTCTACATACAGTGGACTACTAGTAAAACTGATACAAATTTGGGACCAAAAATTATTCAGACCGAGTCTGGGGAAAAAAAATTGAAGTTCAGGTTTGCATGAAGCTGGGTGACAGAATGCCCAGGAGACTACAGGCTGTCATTAAGGCTAAGGGCTGCCCGACTAAGTATTGATAGTTGTGTAAATACTGTCATACTAACACAGCTGTCTAATTTTTGGTTGATTGTAATCCATAACATACCTTTCTATTAAAGTTATCTAGCATTATCAAGCTGAATTTGCTCTGACACAGTTTATTACCATTTTCTAAACTATAGAGAATAAACTGTGATAATGTGAGAAATG
This sequence comes from Sinocyclocheilus grahami, assembly GCF_001515645.1. Taxonomy (NCBI): domain Eukaryota; kingdom Metazoa; phylum Chordata; class Actinopteri; order Cypriniformes; family Cyprinidae; genus Sinocyclocheilus; species Sinocyclocheilus grahami. The sequence continues at coordinate 3,049,051 of NW_015505305.1, read as the reverse complement.
TTGAAGGTGTCTGTAAAAATTTAGGTTTGATTGTATCTAGCTGATAAATGAAGTTAACCAACTAACATTATACATAATATTTTTGGTTTCTGTACCCAATATTTGAAAAATGTACAAATGCAATAAAAATATTGGTATCGGTACTCTGTATCAGCAAGTACCAAAAATAAAAGTATCGGTATCGGGTGAGTACTGGAAAAAGTGGTTTTGGTGCATCCCTAATTTTTTCTATCGATATCGAAGAAGGTGTACCGTCGATAAATATCGATACCGTTTTATCGCCCAGGCCTAGTCCAAACGCTCGAAGAGAAAACCATATATAGAGTCAAAGCAGGATATTGCTTCTTAACCGAATACAGATTACGATGCCATTAACCGCTGGTACTTGTGTGGCTGTTTTCTGATGAAGGTGTAAAACCAGACAGGCCAATATATCGGTTCAAACTATCTGGAAATCATTCTGCTCAGCCTTTCAAAGACACATTTAATAAAACTAACAAATGAATACAGCCACAGGCCTCGCACAGCCCATTAATACAAACAGCAGGTAACATTTAACTCCCAGCCAGGCAAAAATTGTTCCACCCGAGACATCAGTTCTGGCTCAGCGAGCATTTTTTAAACAACTGCTACACTGTCCCTGATGAAAAGACTTGCGTGTTGTGTTTTGGACACCAGGCTACTTAAATCACAAACAAATAATATGCTCAAACTTCTAAACCAGCAAGACGGTCTATATCTAACTCGAACATGGAAGGTCTTGCCAATTTTTTTAATATTTTAACCAGCAAGACCACTTGGTCAACCAGTTGCACCTGCCAGATTAGGTGTAACCAACTTAACTGACAATGCTTTACAAGTAAACATAATTGCTATGCTGGTCTTTCAGTAAGATAAGCACCAAACAGTGACTAACCAGAATAAACTAGCATAAACATCATACAGATCACAGCAGCAAGGCGCCCAGGCTAGATCATTTTTTACTTGCTCAGTTGGGACAGCAGCTCAGATTTTCATTGGCACAAAAAATTAAACGTAGATTTATAAACTTAAAATGTATAATTAAATTTTTGCTTTAATAATTTTTAATAAAATGTGTATATTAAAAATGTTGAATCAATTATTTTGAAGTATTATTTTACAATTTCCACACAATTCACTTATTTTACTGATAAATAACAGTTGCTGGAAATTGTGTTATTATAATTATTATAGGAAATTCCAAGACGGCCACAAATTCATAAACACTTTTGCTAGAAAAATAATGGCATACATGGCAAAACAAGATTTTCGAACCATTCTTACTGATGCTACCAAGACTATCACAAGCCATTTATGCGATTTCAACAAAACCCATTTATGTTAATATTACTTAACTGACAAGTTTAGCTAACTTTAGCAAGTTGACAACCTTGCGCAACCAGATGTCACAGAAGCCCAAATGTTTAAGAAGTCACACAAAACACACAAAAAGTCTTTCAATTCTTTGTCATCCAAAAGGTGAAAGATCCCTTTAATCTACCTGTCAAAGAAAAAGAGAAGGGAGTGTTTCACAAAGCTGGTGTTTCTGCAGTCCTTAAGGAAGAATATAATCAGGCTCACCAAAAGACATGACCGTACCATGCAATAAAATGACAAGATTTCCTAACTAGGTACCATAGAATTCAAAATGATGTTAAGAGATCACTGTAAATTCACTTTTCTGTCGTAAACTTTATAGACACTGCGGGTGAAGCATCCACTCTAATAGTGGTTGTATGGTATGTTTCCTTTTCACCAGCCAATAATATTTAGCCCCCATTATCTCAAATATGGTTACAGTCTTGTACAGAACCAGGCCAATACATGTGATCTTTACTAAAACAGCTGGTTAGATATTGTAGAAGAGGGGGGCTTTTCTTCATCATTAGCTCTCGGTCGTGCAGCTGTGGATATGGCAAAAGAGATCTCAGCACCTCAGGCCAATAGATGAGATTAACCATTAACACTGGGAAGAGTGCAGTGGTCAGCAATCACCTACAATGTAAACAGGGGAGCAAAAACTTAAAAAGGAGAAGGGTAGGTCAAGAAAGTGAGAGGGAAAGGACAGATAAGCAGCTGGATATGTGTCCTCAGGGAACTGAAAAGGACAATGGGGTCACTCTCGCTCATGCGTAGCCACTGTCAGGTATTTGTCAAGTATCCTTAAAAGGTAAATCAATCTCTGAGGATGCTATTCTTAACTCTGAAAACATTTGTTCTGACAAGATTCAGGACTATTGGGCATTAAAATGTTTAAAATCTACTTGATTTATGAGCATAAATTATGGTATTGATATCTAAGAAATGTATTCTCACTAGTTTTTTTTATCAATTCAAAGGTGAAGTGTGTAATTTAATTTCTCACCAAACATAATTGCAAAAATCATGATGGTTTACAAAAAGGTTTTCTGAACACTGCCCCTTCTGCCATTGGTCAGACAAATACATAGCCCCACCCCAAAATCACACCATTAGTTGAGTCTGTTGCTATGTCAGGCTGATCAGGATTCTTAAACAAGTCAACATTCTCCACAGAGTTGTCAAAAAAATGGTATGAAAAGAGTAGTATGTCCGAATTCTCAGAATTCATGAAACAGTAGGTGAATAAATACCTGGGTGACCTACTACTTCTGCCTAGATTCCGAAGTGTGCATCTGATGGACACTTTAATAACCCATGAGACCAAGGGGGAGGAACTGCGAATGTCAGTACAGAGACACAACTGATGCCGTAAGTCACATCACAATGAAAACATGGAGGATGCAGTATGTTTGGATTTCAGTCATCCAATAATGAACATACTTTATGATCACAAACTTCTTCATCAAATGTAGTACCTACTCAGACAGCATGTGATTTCTGATGCAGTTATAGCGTTTACTCTTTTTGGCAAAATCAACCAAACAAGAAAAATTACTTCTAGTTTTCGCTAAATATTAAGATGGAAAAGTATTTCAGCATCAACAAAAAAGAAAACACTTAGTAAGTCTCATAAGTCTTCCCCATCTGTAAAAATTATTGTATGGTTCGAAGAAAAGGACTCTGGGGTTACTGATGCACAAAACACAGAGCCTGCAAAGACTGATATGTCGGTTTCCACAGCATCCACTCTAAGCACGGAAAGCATATCTATTGTAAGAGATTGGTATCGTACAGCCGTCTTGACAGAAGTGGTGGGGTGTATTTGAAATGCAGTCAGCAGTTCCTGTCAGTCACTGCTGGTGAGGCGTCAGAGGTCTGCTCTACTGGGAGGTGGTATTCTGCCTCAACAGACTGATGAGACCTGCCACAGAGATCCTGCCTGTCTGGCACAAGCATCACACTCATCTGACTCAATGCCCAAAAGAACAGCCATCCAGTTACAGCTTGACACCCATGAGTGATCTCCTAATGTCCACTGACAAACCTGTTTAACACATATGAATGAAGATGTTCTGGTATTTTCTAAGCAGACATGGGTCCAAACACACCGATGGAGTTTTTTTTTTGCTTTTATGCTGCCTTCACATGCTATCGGAATTATCGTAAATATGAGTTTCCTAGTTAGAAATTGGACACAAATGGCCTCTTAAGTTGTATTTACCACTGGGAAACGTTAACACATATGAATGAAGATGTTCTGGTATTTTCTAAGCAGACATGGGTCCAAACACACCGATGGAGTTTTTTTTTGCTTTTATGCTGCCTTCACATGCTATCGGAATTATCGTAAATATGAGTTTCCTAGTTAGAAATTGGACACAAATGGCCTCTTAAGTTGTATTTACCACTGGGAAACTATAAGATAATTTTGATACCAGTGTTTCTGAGTTGGGCAGGCCATAAACTTCAAACAAGACAAAAAACAAGAAATACCACTGTAGTGACTTAAATTTTATTTGTTTTCCCACCATATCTACATTGCTTTCTCACCTTTTTTATGTTTGCTTTTTTATATTTAACTATATAAACAACCATTTGATGCACATTGTATGTATTTTTCACAGCGAAAGCAGCATTTATTTGACCGACACTACAGAATCATTTATTTGGCTTTCAACGAATAGAACACTACTTGTTCTTTACAAATTTTCAATAGATTTTGGCTTTAATAAGATTTCCTCAAGAAATAGGCAAGAAGAAACCTGGTATCCTTCATGATTCCTATTCTTTCCGACAACAAAGCACTTGAACACACGACAAACTCACTGCAACTTTAGAAGAGCGAAGTAGAACATTTTCAACAGCACACAAAGGCAGCATTAATATTGTCTTTATTGGAAAATATTCAATTACAACATAAGATATGTCTTCAAACTCCGGTCACATTTGTTTCATTTCAAAGTAGCAAAAAAAAACAATATATATATATTTTTTAATTACAATAACAAATCACATGATGTAATAAGATGATTTATCACTACAATAAAGGATTTCATGCTAGACTTATTTTAACCTGATTTCCATTCTTGGTGTTCTTTTTGTACATTTTACTGGTTTCACTGGTTAGAATGAACATTTTGCTGACAGAAAGTCATAAGATCATGATCTTCACACTGGAGCCATAGCTCAAAGGCAACAGCATGAGATAGATAAGCCTCACAAACCAAGACAGAAATCACCACACAATCACTGTTATCACTCACACAAATACCAGAGAACTACAGCATCATATTGCCAAACAGGCTTTGCTGAGATAAACTGAGCTCCGCCCACTCAATGAAGAAAGAAGAAGTGTCAAGTAAAAATGAATGAAATATCAATGTACTTTTAAATTCATATCTGAATGCACTACATAAAGTGCCAAAGAGGTACAAACTATAGCTGGCTGTTTTAGGTCAGATCTTACTAGGAGTATTCATTTTTATTTTAACTTATATGAAAAAATTACACACATCTCCTTTAGACAGGAACCACTTCAGCTTGTGAATTACAATGAACACATAAGGGCCCTTTCCCAAATAACTGACTGGCCATGCCAAGGTCTGTTTAATGATTAGTGGTGTAAACAGGCTGCTGCCAGACATGGCATGAAATGGTGACCTGTGTGTTAGTTAGTGGAAGACAGCAGGGAAGACACTCTTGGGATGCCTCATTAGAAGCACAGACACGGCTCAGACCACACCTGCCACATCGATGAGTCTGGATGTGTGTGCCGAGACGCACAACATCCAGATAAAACTGCACCCATGCTGAACATGAAATCCCAAGAGGGCATGAAACAGGTTACAACAACACAACAGCACAAGTCATAATTAGAGAGATTAAACTGGGACACACCAGAAGAGGATGACATCACCTTTGAGCTTGTGGTTCATAACGACCCTTTATAATTAAGGCTGATTAAAGAGATTCGTTTCTCAGAACACCGCTGATAAAAAAAGATGCTCACTGAGGCCGAATCATACAATTTGCCTACAAAAAAAATTCATATTAAAATACATAGCAGTTCAAGTTATGCACCAAAATGTAATACTTAGGGTTAGGGATCGATTTAATTCCCAAATTAGCAAATTCATAAAACAAATAAAAATTCTTTAACTTCAATCCAAGGGAAAAAGCCTGTCGTAATACGCATGAAACAGCCGTTTTCAAATTCAGAATGAGTCTCTAAGCAATTAAGTCTTGCATTAACAAAATGCAGGGGTCCAATCCAATAAAACCTTCCAGGAATCATAGCGCACGAGCTTCAAATCCCCAGGAGAGCAGACCATCAGTGATAAGCGTAGCGCTGTTAATGAGATACGCACAACAGAATTCACACTGTCTCAGACTTTAAAAAACATTAAGGCCGAGTATTGGGTACAGAGAGTAGAGAGCATGTTAATGAAGGTGAAGGAGTGGGCCGCACAATAAGGACAGATCAAAGCTGTTGTCTGCAAAAAGGGTTCATGTGCACACATGAACACACAAGGGATCTGATTTAATCAAGTCTCGTTACTTTACCAGAACCGAAATATCCTTAATGCAAAAACGCAAAGCCAGACAAAAGATCAGCTGATAAAACGCAATAGCCTTTGACCCTTGATAGAAAGGTGGGATGTAAGCTGATCTTCTTTCTCTGATTGACAAGAGAATGTACAAACCCAATTGAAATTGAACATGGAATCATATTCAAGAGAATCTGATAAATGTCTCAGTGTTTGTTTGTCCATACAAAGAAAGTCAATGGGGTCCCATTAGAGGTTTTGGACTCCTTTGACTTTCATCGCAAAGGCAAGCAGTTAAAAGAATTAAAACATCTTCTTTTATGTTCCACAAAGGATAAAGACCCACCCAGCTTCCCAGACACGATCCAAAGCACTCATGTGCCTATGTCCTGAAATGCCACAAGCATCAAGACTCATTCTACCGCATGAGCTGTCTGATCTGCAGGAGTCTGAAAGCAGCCAGGGGCGATAAGGTCTAACGTGTGCACTTCAGAGCAGCAGGAGACAGAAAAAAGTAATAGCTCTCATGTTAATAGTTTTGACTCATAGTTATATATATATATAAATAAAATCAATTGACTCATTGAACTGAATCAATAAACCTAGGCTCATTGGAATTACGTGTCTCTAGCACAACTCTACTCAACAATTCACTGCAGTTTCCAGCTGAAATGAACACTGGAGGCAGTAAAACAGCAACAACTTTTATTCCTTTTCACACAACTTATGATTACGGGGGGGGGGGGGGGGGGAGAATCAGAGTCCTGCGAAACATGAGACACAATAAAAGAGCTCAAAGTCTTGTAAAAGCAAACCAAAAAGGCATGGTTGCTTCAGCAAATGCGTTTTTCTTACGTTAGCATTAAACTTTTAGCGCCACTCACAGGACATGTTCTGCCATGATACGTACAACAACCAATGTAACGAAATGTTGCCAGATTCACGGTCATCTGTTTTGAATAAAACTGAATGTGTTTTTAGCGCCACTTAGTGTCGCGAAATGTTCAAGAAGCAACGTAACAATTTAGCAGAAATTTCATCACAGACACGTGTTTTCTAATGAGTCCAAGATGGAATCAATAGTGCTTTTCTCTGAGCTTTATATCAGCAAATACATCTGTTGGAAATCAGACTGGTCCATTAAATGTCATATGACCATGCAAAATTTGATTTTATAATGCTAGCTCCAAGTTTCCAACCCAGTTTCTTAAACCGAAATGTTCAATAATGAACTGCATGGCTGGTATAGAACTGTCACAAGTCACGACTAATTAAGATCTGTAAATGTATCTTAAGCAAAGTAAATAACAGTCGAGCACTTGAAGTATTCATGTATAAAACCTTCTTTCTATCAACTAGAAGGGGAAAAATAACCAATACCTGCAGAAAACAAAAAGAAGGCCACAGGTTAGACTAATCAACAGACTTCCTTAGACAAACCTGCAAACAAGAGAGATGCAAATTCAGGCTTTTCTTTAGGTCAGTAACTAAGAGAGAGAGTGAAAGAACGAGAGCAAAACAGAGCCTCCGAGCACAGCTGAATTGAACATAAAAAGCGTGTTTTCTCATGCTAATTTCCCTACTAGAGTACCAGGGAGGGAAACCAAAGCAAACGAGAAACCGTCACAAAATGCAGTAAGAATGTGCACAAAGGACAAGCTAATGAGGGGGACCTTAGCGCTAACTAGAAAAACAAGAGGGCAACAGAAGGCACTTATTAAAAATAAAAATATCTTTATATAGTGTAAAAGGCTGTCACGGGTACCTATGCTTTAAATTTATAGTTAAACAACCCTAGATCAGTGGTTTGGAGATCCAGACTTTACAATTAAATGGCCCAAAATTGCACCAAAATTGTTTGCCGTGTATGTAATAATGTCTATTAATATCACCATAAACTGCCTAAGCCTAATAATAAGCAAAAATATTAACATATTTTGGTTCCAAATGTCTTTATTTTGATGGTTTCATGCTGTTGCCAATAATTCCGATTTTACTTAACCGTCTAATTTGGCTAGCATCTACCAAGTGCCAATTTATTTATTTTTCTACATGGTTTAAGTTTGAGCTCGTGTGAATGAAGCTTTTTTTTAGCGATTTAAAAAATGTTTCTGCAACATCTTGGTCTTTATTATCTCCAGAGGGGTGTAAATATCCAAGCACTGCAATAATGTCTTCCAAAAACAGAAAATGTGCTGAGAATGTCAGTCATTTGAACCCTGAATGGAAAACCAATGTAGTCATTTGCATTAAATATGTGCTGATGTGTTTTAGTTTGGCCAGAAGACAGATATCAAGCATATGTCGATATGGGACATGTCTACCATCCTTAGAGCAGAAAATGCTTACAAGACAAAAACTCCAGAACAAGAAGTTAATGAACAATTTCTTCGACACAAACACATACGTAGATCTGCTCACAACACAAACATTCACAGAACCATATTGACGAAATCACCTCAGGGATACCACCAGCTGGTAGTTAGAGGACGTGCACACCTCTACAACAGCTGCATTTTACACCAGCACAAATGACAACCCTATGTGAAGCTAAAAGATGTACTTAAATATAATGATTATTGAGATGTGCTAATGAATAAATCGATGAAGTGCCACAAAACACCCAAAAATTTAGATTTGACTCCCACTGTAAAAGCCCAGCTAAGTGTATTTTCATTTTGCAAAGCCTCCAGTCAGCCAAAGACATCATGCCTAAATGCTCTGCACAAAATCCTATCTGATAGATTCCACCTAAATGTGTATTAAACCCACCATTGAACCTTCCTTCTGACAACAGCACAATGGGTGGCTTAATCCTAATCTCATAACAATGAGAAGCAAACCCATTTTAATCCAGTGAGGTTAGGCTCAGACAAGCTTGTACACACCAGAGCTAAAAAATAAATGCAGTGAGGTGTTTTAGTGCCACTGTCTTTTTATCTGTATTTCTCAGTCTTTCTCTTGCTGTCTATCACACTTTTGGTGACAGGCAGGACAGTCTGGAAAAAACATGTGCATGCAGCAACCAAGCTACATTGTAAAGTTTCCACAAAAACAAACCTCCCTTGCACGCTTTTATTTTTCTTTTACATGTAAATGATAGGAATAGTTCATTTATTCACCCTCATGTTGTTTCAGACACATATGACTCTCTTTCTTTTGTGGAAGACCATCGACTCTACCGTGCGACTCCACCGGGCAGGGACACCGGCAAAGGATAAGTATCGCTTTTATTTCTCCTCTTTCCTACTACTTGTTTCGCTTCTGTTTCAGTTTTTATAACCATTTCTTACTATGTCAGTAAGTTGTTGATATTTTAGCATGTGTGTTTGGCTCAGTGTTATTTTTTTTAGGATTACTGTGTATACATGTATATGTATATGTGTGTGGCTGTGGCTGTACATACACATGTAGTTGTTTTTTGGTGTTTGGCTTAGTGTTATGTTAGAATCATTATTATACTCATACCTTTTGTTCTTTTAATATTTTGAATTGTTTTTAGCTTTAATTTTTTGTTTTCATTTAAATGTTTAGTTTTGAAATGTTGTTGTATGCATTTGTCATTTTTATTTAATTTATTTTATTTTATTAAATGTGTGTGTGTGTGTGTGTGTGTATATATATATATATATATATATAGTATTTATAGAGTTTTAGCTTTTAGTTTTAATTACTTTTTCTTATTTGTAAGTCGCTTTGGATAAAAGCGTCTGCTAAATGACTTAAAGTAAAGTAAAACAAAAAAAAGATATTTTAAGCTGGTCACTCTGTTCCATGCATTTACAATGAATGGGGAATGAAGCTTGTAATCCTTTATAAAGCATGTAAAACCACCATGAAAGAGTAATAAAAGTGTTCCAAACAACCTGAGCACTAAGTCTTTTGATGCCATATACAGTGGTGTTAAGTGAGAAAAAGACCAAATTATTCACTCATAATTTTCCTTTTTCATGTATTCAAGAACCACTGTGACTGGATCGAATGAATGAGTTGAACCACTCAATACTCACAAGAACAGTTCATTCACAAATTGAACATTGCAATTTTTGTCATAAATCTACTTACATTTCACATTTAGTACTTTTATGATACTTTTATAAAGGTTCTGTATACTTTTAAGCTTGAAAGCCTCTAAACAACATAAAGGTGAGTAAATGATGAAAGAATTTTACTTTTTTACTGTAAACTATTTATTGACTTATATTTTATATGGATTATATTGACATATATTTTATATGGATCATTGTATGCTTTTATGGTAGTTTTGCATAATTTTAAGCGCAAAAGCTCCAAAACAACATTAAGTTGAATAAATGTTGACAGAATTTTCTTTTAAATATTGTATATCCATAATCTAAAATTCATAGGAGTTTCCTTTTCAAGTATTCAAGAACCACTATGACTGGAAGTCAATGAGTTGAACACAAGAACCAAATAAGTCAGATTTGTGAACAAATCATTTATACTGTTTTTTTGAACCACTGACTCAAACATCGCTATTTCTTTTATGAATTAACCACAAAACAGGGACATTTTATTGAGGTTTTGCATCATTTTAAGCCTGAAAAGTCCAAAACAACATAAAGGGGAATAAATTATGACAGATTTTTCTTTTCGTCTTTAATTTCTCTTTGAATGTCATACCTCCTTACTTTAAAATAACTAAAGGCCTGCTGAATTTTTTTAATTTCCCCCCTGCATGCATCAGTGACCTGTCAGATGAACCTTCCTGTTTGGGGAAGTTGTGGTCACGACGTGTCTTCCACAATGTCTCCCACTGCACCACATCCCCAACATAAACCATCATTATTGTTTCATTATTTAGCACAGAGGAGTGAGAATCATCAGCCAGAGAATCCAACAGCTGTGGCAGATCCGAGATCTTCATGTCCACATATTAATGAAGTGGGAGGGACTTTGACTGGTGTAACAGGGCTGACAAATACATATCAACCTTCAAGACCTCCTGTTGGTTAGCGCAGATAGCTCGAGGCTAATGAGGCTTGCTGGCAAGCTCCAGAGGCCAGACAGAGCACGAATGATCATTTCAGCTGCAGCCGAGAGCCACATGCTTTCATATTTGTCTATCATGGATGTGTAACCATGGTGGATGGGCATAGGAAGGGGGGTTTGCACAAGAGCTCTTGAACTTTGAGCAGGGGCCCCTCTGGATCTCCAGAACCCTGCTGCTGCTGCATATGGGAAGAGCATTTAATATGGAGAAAAATACCTCTGAATTGGTTTCAGTGGCCTAATTGTGATGAATACGTTCTTAGAAAAAGCCTTTATCCTTCTCTAGGCACCCAATACTTGGACTATGAGCTGGTTTCACTGAAGATTTTAATGTTTTAAATATCTCAAAGAAAGATTGTTAAAGTTAAAGTGTTGTTACATATGATTCATCTTAACAAATAATAAATTACATATATACTTTATTATAGGTATATAATGTATTACATATATACGGGGCAGGTTACTTACAAATAGTCTGATTCCAAATTACCTTACAATAATTGTAGCTAGTAATGTCATCTATTACATTAGACATTTTAGGTAATATAATCAGACTACTTTTCAATTACTTTTAGATTACTTTTGAACTAACATGTTTATCACATTGATTTAAATAGGATAATCATGTGTCATATCGATATAAAAATACAAAGAGATAAGTGCTGGGTATTAACTGATTACATGTAATCTGGACTACATAATTAGATTAGATTATAAATTTAAATTTAGTCCACTTCCACATTATTTTCATGAACTTATTCTTTGAACTTGGCTGAACTTTCCAGACTGCTGTGACTCTCTTGTGTGTTGCCCACGGAACAGAGCCATCTGGGACAGGTTAAATGAGGGACGTGCCACTCCACACAGATCTGGTTCTTTGGGCCCCATATACTGACCCTAGGGCTCCGTCTACTGAAAGAGAGCCTTGCCCTGTCTGCCATAGAGCGGGGGCTGAGTCTTAGGTCCCTCCCGCCCCTCTGGACAGCAAGCATTGTGCACTTGCCTCTTCCCACACTCCTGCTCACCTCTGGTGGGTGGAGCCTGGACCCCCGTCAATCAGCCAGCATGCGGTCCCTGATGCACCACAAGCCAGCACAAAAGAGCTTTTTTGTTTTTGTTTGGTTTTGTGTAATGCTCTACAAAACTGTCTGGTGCAAAGAAATAGAAAGGGCTGCTTGCATGTCTGCTGCAGGTTTCTAGAAGTTGCTAAGGTTTTTCTTATGTGGTAAAGTTACACTGAGCATGCACTAGGCTACTTCTAGTAAAGTACATGAGTTAAAAAGAAAAGAAAAACTCTTGTTGACAACCAGTTTAGAGTCTTATACAGTTGAAAAACTGGCCAAATACAGTGAGAGTTCAGTGAATGCAGAAAATGTAAGGCCACATGCCTGAGTAAAGTTCAGTGCTCTGTTTATGTAATTCCTTGGCACTACCTGAAGGATCGTAGATGTTGTATAGCTGAACGAATGAGTGGCTTACTCTCTGTCATACTGTGAGAATCTGAATGAGAAAGAAACAGGAAATGAAAGTGCAATCTAATAATAAAGGATATTCATCTCTACATACATATATATATATATATATATATATATATATATATTGTATTTTGTGGCTCTTAAATGGGGCCAATCTTCAAAGCCACACTAGCCCAGAACTTAATTTGAATGTTTTTAATCATTTTCTAGAATGTTGCTATGTGGTTGCTAAGGTATTTAAAATGGTTTTAGCATGTGGTTGTTAGGGTGTTTTGTGTGGTTGCTAGGTAAAGTCTCAATTATTTTTTATGATATCATTTTTAATAAGAGTTAAAAAATACAGGCCAGGAATAATAGAAAAAATGAATAGTAAATTAAAACAACAACACTGAAACCAGTATATACTGTGTTTGTGTGTATATATATATTTTGCTAAGGGGTAATAACGGAGTACAGTTTTAAAAGTGCTTTTTCACTATTATTTACAACAGGATTTGCATTTTCATGGGTTTAAATAAAAGATTTTTGCTAGAAGAGGCAATAAAAATCAACTTTGTGCATCAAAACCACAAAATAAACTCGAACAAATTTGCGACAGCTGAATGTAACATTTTGTCTGTCAAAATAACATGCATAATGCACAGTAGTATTTACAAGAAGCCTGCAGAGATCCAGGGAGTACACATATTTCCTGGAAAACCCATGCTACCGGATGTTTCGACTACGTCACCGCTCTCAGAGAAGGAGAAAATGACGGCTTCGATTCTGAATGGCTGGCAGTGGCAGGTATGCACACAGAAACATTCAGGAGCACAGAAACTGGTTGTCAACGCTGTCCCACGACTTTAATTAATAAAATAGCTTAGATGCTGAATTGCTACATTATATTACTCAGCAACGAGGGGGTAAAATCTATGTTTTAGAAGTAACAAAACTCACAGCTTCATTGTTTGTAGAGAGAGAGAGAGACGCGCAGACATCACTCTCTCTCTCTCTCTCGATAATTAATTAAAATAAATGTTAGATTATAAATGCATCCTGGCATATGTAAGAACAGTTGACAGACATTGTTGAAAGAGCATATTTCTGGGAAGTATTACTAATATGTACTGAACTATTCAAAAAGAAAACAATTCAACATTGTATTACCAACCTCTTAAAAACCACCTAACACATTAACAAAAACATTTCCCAATATCTCCATCCCTTTTTCTCTCTGTTGTGCTTCCTCAGGCACTTACACAGCACACCCCTGGAAGAACAAAACGTTGTCAGAGTTGTTTATTTTGTAATGTCTCTGAATATGTCTTCTTCTGCAATGCTTTAGAGGGCACTGGATGTCTCTTTTAGATCACAGAGGAGAGAAAAGACTCCCGTCCCTCTGGCGTGGTTATATAATAACCAAGAGAGAATGTTTTTTTCAGCGCCGGCTCTGTGATGTTGCACATCACTTGGGTTCATTGGGTTTCTGCTTCCATCGTCCCTGTCAAAGACACACCGACCAAGAATCCCGCTTCTCTCCATTTCGAGGCAGAGAAACGGATCAATCCGTAATGCTCTGGTGCGGATTAGTCTTTGTAATTATTTGAGATCTCATTATCAAACAGCTGCTCTACCTAATTTAATCAATATTTAGTGATAAGACATCCAGCATGCATTCAGCTGCAGAGCGGGACGACATTAAAAAGGTTCCAGCCTATTCTTACAGTGTCTTTAAGTAGGTCAAGATGCAGGGTTTTCCTTCAGAGTTATGTAACTTCAGGCTTCTGGACTACAGTGATTCAAAATACACAAGAGAACGAGGGATATTTTTAAGAATGCATACGCCTGGATTGTGAACATCACATTTTTATTGCTGCTGCAATAGGATTAGAAATATTGCCTTGCATAGCAGACATTTCTGTGTTGCATTTACACTGCTTTTATTGGATCTAGTGAAATTAACTCTTATCTTTAACACACATTTTTTGACCTCTCCTTCTCTCTCTCTCTCTCTCTCTCTCTCGGGATGAAAATGTTTTTACCGTATGTTGACTTTATTAACACCATCTCTTCCTAAACACATCGGGTCCCTTGACAGAACCTCAAATCCACAACATATAGACTGTTTCCTAATCAGAAGCACACAGCTGGGCTTTCTGCCCCAAAACATCACTGGTCCGCCATGACCCCAGTTAACCTCTCTATTTAAAACACAGAAAATCCCTTAAGCAAACTCCAGACTCCTATCTCTTCCGCGCAGCCTCTTAACACCAGCCTCAGGAAAAGGAATCAAGAGAATGAAAGGAGCAAAAAAGACACCAGGATGTGAATCAAACCCTGAAGTTAGATTACATTTTGTCGTCTTTTGTCAGGTAATCACACCAAAACGTTGTCTAAAGAGGTCTTTCAGGCTGCTGTTTAGGAATTAAACCTGGTCTGCGTTTTATGAAAGTTTACGTTTATGAGACCCGGATGTCCAGTCGAACAGAGCGCAGACGCTTCTAAGTCTAAGTTCTACCTGAGTGACCTGAGAGAAAATGATGGAGTGGCCTCATCTGTGCTGTATTATAGCTGTGGTCTATGTGAAAGGTCTCTGTATCGATCTATAGTACATAGTCAATATTCATAACCTGCCATGATAACACTGTCTCTCCAGAGCCTGAGATGTCGGAAGGGATAAGGTCAGCCTGTGTCTTAACAATCTGAACGTCTTTACTGTCACTTTTGATCCATGCATACATCTTTGCTAAATAAAAGAGTTAATTTCTTAAAAATAAATAAATAAAACCATAGCTACACTAATAGAACTGGTGGCTTGTGGTAGTAATACCAAGGTACTGTAAGATTACCATATTCACTCATGGTACTTCAGATAAGTACTATCATCTCGGTTGGATCCAAAACCATTGGTGTTACTGTGGTACCTTGTTCAAAAATCCTTGGTGATATCATGCTACCTTTTTTAATTTAAGTGAAGCCATACATTTTGGCTCTTTATTTTTGCATTCTCTCGTTCAACAATCTGAACGTCTTTACTGTAACGTCCATACTTTTGATCCATGCATACATCTTTGCTAAATAAAAGAGTTAATTTCTTAAAAATAAATAAATAAAAACATAGCTACACTAATAGAACTGGTGGCTTGTGGTAGTAATACCAAGGTACTGTAAGATTACCATATTCACTCATGGTACTTCAGATAAGTACTATCATCTCGGTTGGATCCAAAAACATTGGTGTTACTGTGGTACCTTGTTCAAAAATCCTTGGTGATATCATGCTACGTTTTTTAATTTAAGTGAAGCCATACATTTTGGCTCTTTATTTTTGCATTCTCTCGTTCTGTCAGGTCTCCCTGGTACATTTTACCTTCTGGTAAATCTTTTGTAACACCATGTGTGTGTTTTTTTCCAATGGTGTCTATCACCAATCTGCATTTTATTTTAATTCTTCTGTCTGCGTAGGCCTATCTTTCCTCTGTTATTTTTTTCTGTCTTTTGGCATTTTGGCTCGGTTAGGCTTTTGGATCAGAGTTTTGTTTTGTCCGTTTTTTCTGGTCCACCATTCTCATAATATCTTTGATCCACTCTGAGTCTGGATCAAAACACCTAATTTTCCGTCCTACAGTCAACAAGCTAAAAGAAAAACAATTTCCATATTAGTCGAGAGCTAAATTAGTGTTTAAAGCAGTGTAAGCACTGTTAACTTTGGCATTACAACATCTTGAAATTTGTAACAAACAACTATGACTTAAGGTCATTAATATGAGAATCTGATGACTTACACAATTGCGTTGATAGGGCAAACTCCTGCTTTCTGGACTGTATAACTCAACACTCTGTTTATGGATATTCTGTTTTTGCTCGTCTGCAAACAGCAGGCTGAAGGACGTTGACTTGTTTCTGCATGACAAAAAGAAACTGCAGTTGAAACAAACTGTTTCAGAACCTCATAAAAAGAGATTTCAACAAAATTCAAATTGACAACACATTAACCCTTTCCAGGTATCAGTAATGAGTAACAAAAGGTAAAGTGAGACTCACCTGCAATGAGACAGAACAGAAACAGCACCAGGCAGAAAGGAAGACAGACGAGCGACCTCATGACGACTGTGCAGACAGACACTGACTGAAACTACTCCTTACACAACTTTAATATTTCACACTTTCATTTCCTCTGCTCTTTCGTGCACACATACACACAAACCTCAACCTCCAAAATGGGTAAAGTGTATGTGTGAAAGAATGTGTTCGAATGAGCCTCCATCCAGTGAGCGGAAAAAGGTGCTAGTGATGAGCTCTCGGTTTGGTCCTTCACCCACACAGCTCTCCACAGCGAGGGTAGCTACTATAGATGAATGGAGTTGCATTGCAAGAATACACACCCAACTATAGAACAGAACTATGCAGTTTTATGACACGTGAGAATGCATACAACTTGTGTTACAGATGTAATGCTTCACCATGTTCCCACATGATCATAAGAAAATCCATAGAGCAGGGTTGTAATAACCACAGATACTGAGATGGACAAGTCCCTCCTAGAAATGGTAATTTGATGTTTTTTTGTTGAAATAACTATGTTTCTTTTTATTTTTTTCCTATCAGTTTTGAATATTAGGGTTGTGTGTTACACCTAATGTTGTTAAATGAATGTTTATTGCATTATTTCAGTTTCATGTGTGTTACAATGATGGTGTTTGGTGGTTGTGTGAATGACACTGTGCACCTTCTATATATGTTATTATGTAAAAGCTGCTTGTGATGGGCTTTGGTTCATCACGTTTGGTTCATCATGACTTTCTCATCACCACCTGCATTAGGTGGTTATCAGTGTATTACAAAGGTACAAAACAGATTTCAGTACTTCAATGAGGTTGGTGTATTAACATCATATCAGTTAATGAAATTACGGTATTTATTTATACGGTAATTAACTGTAAATTTATGTTAACCTAAAACGTTGCTACCGTATTTTTTACGGTAAAATTCCGGCAACCACAGCTGCCGTTTTTTTACCATAAATTTTTACGGATTTTTTTTTTTACAGTGTACAGTCGGCTACCTCTTGTTGGATTTAGGCTATACAAATTAAATAAACACAAATTTTGTTTACGATTGTTTTATTCAAGTAGACATAACAAGGTGCGCCAGAAAGTGCACCCTGTTATTTTACAAAAGCAATTTGTAACATTTTGTTGTTATTGTGGAAGTATAGAAAATAAAGCAGACATTTCTTTCCTCTGTTATCACAATGTAGCCTAAGGGATCGCGCCGGCGCCGCCGAACCGAGAAGAGCAGTGTTGTGCTTTATATGAGATGTATATTTGCAAGAAATATAGCCTATATAACAGCCAGACAGTTTGAAGAAACGTTATTGTGACTAATTTGCAGAGCGGTACATGAGATGAACTCTTATTCTGTGTGATGGGATAGGCAGTAAAGACAGGCTGAGAGAAAAGTGGCGTTTTTAGGGCCGCCCATGCACAAATAGCAAGCTCATTTTTAACACATGAACAAAAAAATACAAAAAAATCTAGCTTAATTTTCGTTTGCCCGTTTGCCAAACAGAACGAAATAATAAGAAATATTAAGCCCAGAGTCGATTATTCAAAAATAACTGTTTTGATCTGATCATAGCCTAAACGGGTCATGGGTCTGAGTGCAGTTATTGGATGGCACTATATTGTAGACAGATTGGAGATTAATCCTAATAAGTATGTAGCTACAATAAAAATTACATAAAAATAAATTTAAAACAGTGTATTTCAATAATTTCAGCAGCGTGCAGATCTTTTATGTTAGACTGTGGCGACAGCAGCGCGGACAGTCGCTTAGCTCGCTCACATACAGCCTACCATATATCTATAATAACGGGAAAACATATCGTTTTTATGACATAATATGTCATTATTATGACAAAAAATATGTCGTTTTAACGAGAAAAGATGTAGTTTTAACGAGATAATTATATCGTTTTTACGACATATCTCGTTTTTACGAGAAAATATGTCGTTTTAACGAGAAAACATCTCATTATTA